>NC_090380.1:68237323-68573322 GCF_036365525.1 Heterodontus francisci
TAGTTCTGGAGCACATGTGTTCAGTACTACTGCCAGCTTGTTGTCAGGACCCATAGCCTTTGCTGTATCCAGTGTCTTCAGCCAATTTGATTCACTCCATTTGTGATGCTGGGGACCTCAGGAGGAGGCTGAGATAGATCATTCACTCAGTACTTCTGGCTGAAGATAACCATCTTCAATGATACAAATGCATCTTTTGCACTGATGTCCTGGGTTTCTCTATCATTGAGGATGGGAATATTTGTGGTGCCTCCTCCTCTGGTTAGTTGTTTAATTGTCAACCACCATTCATGACTGGATGTGGCAGGACTGCAGAGCTTTGATCTCAACCGTTGGTTGTAGGATTGCTTAGCTCTGTCTATCGCGTGCTGCTTCTGTTGTTTAGCATGCATGTAGTCCTGTGTTGTATCTTCACTAGGTTGGCACCTCATCTTTAGGCATGCCTGGTGCTGCTCCTGGCATGCTCTCCTGCACTTATTATTGAACTGGGTTGATTCCCTGGCTTGATGAAATGGTAGAGTGAGGGATGTGCTGGACCATTACATTACAGATTGTGGTTGAATGCAATTCTGCTGCTACCGATGGCCCACAGCGCCTCATGGATGCCCAGTTCTGAGCTGCTAGATATGTTCTGAACCTATTCTGAATCAATTCTGGGTACTGCCTATGTGGAGTTTGCAAGTTCTCCCTGTGTCTGCGTGGGTTTCCTCCGGGTGCTCCGGTTTCTTCCCACATGCCAAAGACTTGCAGGTTGATAGGTAAATTGGCCATTATAAATTTCCCCTAGTATAGGTAGGTGGTAGGGAAATATAGGGACAGGTGGGGATGTGGTAGGAATATGGAATTAGTGTAGGATTAGTATAAATGGGTGGTTGATGGTCGGCACAGACTCGGTGGGCCGAAGGGCCTGGTTCAGTGCTGTATCTCTAAACTAAACTAAACTAAACTATTCCATTTAGCATGATGGTAGTGCCACACAATATGATGGATGGTATCCTCAATATGAAAACAGGACTTTGTTTCCACAAGGACTGTGCAGTGGTCACTCCTACCAATACTGTCAAGGACTGCAACAGTTCAAGAAGGCAGTTCACCATCACCTTCTAAAGGGCAATTGGGGATGGGCAACAAAAGTTGACCGTGTCCGTGACACCCATGTCCCATGAAAGAATAATAAAAAGGACAGATGCATCTGCGACAGGTAGATTGGTGTGGGCGGTGAAGCAGGTTTTTCCCTCTTGTGATAATAAAAGCAAAATACTGCAGATGTTGGAAATCTGAAATAAAAACAGAAAGTGCTGGAAATACTCAGCAGGTCAGGCAGCATCTGTGGAGAGAGAAGCAGAGTTAACATTTCAGGTCACCTGAAAAATTAACTCTTCTTCTCTCTCCACAGATGCTGCCTGATCTGCTTAGTATTTCCAGCACTTTCTGTTTTCCCTCTTGTTTCCCTCACCACCTGCCGCAGGCCCAGTCTGGCAGATATGTCCTTCAGGACTCGGCCATTAGTGGTGCTACCAAGCCACTCTTGGTGATGGGCACTGAAGTCCATAACCCAGCGTATATTCTTTGCCCTTGCTACTGTCAGTGCTTTTCCAAATGGTGTTCAACATGGAGGAGTATTGATTCATCAACTGAGGGAGGGCAGTAGATGGTAATTGGCAGGTGGTTTCCTTGCCCATGTTTGACCTGATTCCATGAGACTTAATGGGGTCCAGAATCAATGTTGAGGATTCCTAGGGCAACTCCCTGCCACCTGTATACCACTATGCCACCACCCCTGGTGGGTCTGCCCTGATGGAGGGGATGGTGTTGGAAGAGTCTGGGACATTGGCTGTAAGGTACGATTTAGTGAGAATGACTGTTAGGCTGTTGCTTGACTAGTCTGTGGGACAGCTCTCCCAATTTTGGCACAAGTCCCCAGATGTTATCAGGGTCAACTGGGCAGCGTGTGCCATTGTCATTTCTGGTGTCTAAGTTGATGCTGGGTGGTCCATCAGGTTTTATTCTTTTTAGACCTTTCTGAGTGGCTTGATAGGCCATTTCAGAGGGCAGTTAAGAGTCAACCACATTGCTGTTGGTCTGGAGTCACATGTAGGCCAGACCTGGGATGGGAGGCAGATTTCCTTCCCTATAGGACATTAGTGAACCAGATGGGTTTTTATGACAATCCCATAGTTTCATAGTCACCATTACTGAGACTAGCATTTAATTCCACATTTATTCATCAATTGAATTTAAATTCCACCAGCTACCGTGGTGGGATTTGAACTTGTGTGGCCACAGCATTAGTCAGGGCCTCTGGATTACTAGTACAGTAACATTACCACTAAGCCACTGACCCTGTGATTCTGTTACTCTGATTATATGGTCCACTTACGTTCTTCAATCACTTTATTACTATTAACAGTGACCAAACAACATATCCCAGACCTTCCCATTCCTTGAGTCCCTCAGCCTTGCCTTATGTCTGCTTTGCAAAGCATCCCTGTTGAGGAGAACCGAAAGCTGTTTTATCTCATTGTGTGCTGATCCCACAAACAACAAGGTACATGGGCAATGCGAACCCACATTCCCAAACAATACACCCTGAATCGTAAAGCTGCACACCCTTTACACTGAATGCAACTTGGGTAACAATGTTATGTTGCATGCACAAATAATGATCATTTTGGAGATCTTGGCTGGATCGTAATAAGAGAGGTCCAAACAATTGAACTGTTCCTTCAGTATCCCTATGGTGTCCTTGGTTGGTGGTGGCATAGCCCTCATTTTATCTGTGCTCTGCTGCTGTGTAGGATTTTAATTTCTGAGGCACTGTGGACTGTAAGCTCTCTCTGGATAATGGGCAAGATCACATTTCTGTGGTCAAAAATCACCCGAAATTTATGGAGTTATTTATGCACTCGAGTTGATGTGTGCAGCTCTGATGGTAAAATGGTTCCCACCTATAACACCCTGGGTTCTTGGGAAACAGGCCAGTTAGTATAGGTTTGGTGCCCTTTCCAATAAGTGCTGCCTTTCCTCTGGGAAAGTGAAAAATCTGTTTCCCCTGGAAGACATGGTATTAGTGATTTACTTCATCCCTGTGGTGGCCTAGATAGAACCTATGGTACAGAAGCTTTAATGCTGTTATGGCCTTCACAGCGATGAGAAGAGCTCTCCCAGTTGTTGAGTTTGGAAGGTAATCCATAGTAAATGCATAATTCAATCATAGCCTCTGCAGCGAAACAGAGGTGAAAAAAAATGTGCCCTCTGAAATATTCTGGTGAGAATGACATAGTCTGTAAATACAGTGTTCTAAGGGACAATTTTATGAACATATGCTACCAGTGAGAAGTCTCTTTTACTGGCAGTTCAGTCCAGTAACATTACTCACCTTGAGCATTGATGGGAGCAATCAAATTGCCTGAGGTGTCATTGATCCTGCAGATGTTGTTCCCTCATGAATTTGTTTTCTGTTCAATTTATGCAGCACTCTATTAGTTGCAACTTGAAATACTCAAACAATCACCTAGATGGCAGGAGAGTGTTGCTTAGAAAATTAAGACTTTAGTAAAAGGCTTGAATACAAATGAAAAAAATAATACAGGATGCTCATGAGAAGTAGATAGATGCTTATTGGAAAAAAATCTTAAACATCAGCTGCCTTGCATTGAGAATTAGACCAAATCAGGTCAGGTGAGTAGTGAAGCCATGCATCCATTGTATATGAGTGAGGTGCATGTTGGGGCTGGAGCTTTGCCTAAATTTGTGAAATTCAGCCTACCATCTCACTTCAATAATTTAAATACATCACTTTGGCTTTTCCTCCTTTCTCCACCCAAAATCACACCCAGCAAATTGGGCACACAAGATTTGGAGCCTGATTATCGAAACTCAAAACCTTTTTGAATTTTTGTCCCCTGGTTGTGACATTCCTCTTTACTGGTCTCCATTCCCTTTAACTTGACTTGCATGCAATTATGAATAATGTCAATGAATTTAAACCAGTGAATTAATCTCTATTTGCACCTGACTGTTCAAGCAGAATTTGCACCAGTTTACTGAGACCTGAAGATGCATATCAGCTCCCACTGCCAATGCCTCATGCAGTCATTGTACTTGTGGAGTGCAAAGTGCTGAAAATAACCATCAGTCAAGCTTACATCAGCCAATGAAATGAAGTAGCTGTTAACAAACCAGAAATGCTCATCAGACCCTTCTACCCAAAGAAATGCAAAATTCTTAATATACAAATAAACCCTGCATTTCCAAAGACTTCTGTTGATGCTTCTGTGTTACTATACTGACCCATCTAAAATCAGAAATGTTTGCTCTAATAAAGCTTCATATTGTCACACAACCAGGTCAGCAGAGTTATCCAATAAAGGGCATGTCAGTTTAAAACATCCTAACAGTGCTTAATAAATGCACTGAATGTCGATGTTACTGTCTCCTTATGTTTTAAATTAGTAGAAATAGTCCAAACAGGCATGTGACTTGAACATGACAGTTATGCCATTATTGTGCTTGCTAATACACTCCAGCACCTGCAGAATCAGTGAGAGGAGACCTAAACTACAATGGCCCAATGGGTGCTGGTGTCACTCTGGGCACATTCTATTGCCTGTCTGTCCCATGTAGCTGGAAAATCTGGCAGCTGTCCACCTTTTAGTGGAGCACTGTGGTCAGAAGTGCCATCTTTCAGATGAGGCGATTTGCACTTGCTCCGGTGTCGATTTTTACTCTGAGCTTATGCTTGCCACTCTTCTGTAGATGTATAATACCATTCATGGTGAGTGCCTCAGATTGTGTAATAGCAGTGAAATGCTGATCCAAATTGACTGTGAAATGCTTGTTTGCACAAGTGCACTTTTCATCCGTGTCCTCCTGGTAGTCTGTCTCCGCTGACCTGATGTTACTTGCTTGGGCTTTTGTTGTGAGTTGGGGTACTGTTGTTGTATTTGCCATCCTTTCTTGCAGACGTTCTCACTGCCTGTGATCTGCCACCAATCTAATGTGCAGTATTTGAGCTCGGCCTTCTGCACTACCTTGCCCAATGTCCTCACATGCCACAAGCTTTGCACACGTCCTGGTGTGCCAGACAACTGCAAATTGGGTGAGTCATGCCACATTTGCCACAAGGCTTAGCAGACTTCTGAGTCTTGGTTATCATACCAATTGTTGTAGCCACCCCCAAAGCTTGTAACCGTTGGCACCCAGCCACGATGGCTTCAAATTACATTCCATCATTGAGTAGTGCATCTATGTTGTGCCCTTTCTTTTCTAGTAGGTCTTTTTGAAAGGCCTCTAGTGGGGTAGACACAATTACTAGCTCCATAAGCCATTTTGACAATTCAATATTTGCGAAGTCATAATATTGAGCTTTGTCTCGGCACCTTGCAACTAACTGGTCAATGGACTCATCTTCCCAATGCCGGTAGGTCATAAACTCAAGCCTATACACTCGGAAATTCAGCTTTACATTCAGTTGCTGCTCCAGGAATGTCCTTCAGATCCTCATCTGACAATCGTGAGATATTGAGCCATTTCAGACCTTCATTGCCCAATGCAATCTTAATTTTGGTAGCTTGTTTCTCTCGCTCACATACTTCTAGGTCCAGGAAACACAGCTTCTTTTGCTGTCGGAATAGTTTAAATGCAGATACTATATCCGACACCTTCCAGTCCATAATTGGATATCTGAAAGCCATTGTCATAATGGTCCTGATTTTTATAAATATAGAACTTTTACAGGTCGGATTTTTCCACAGGCACACTCCTTTTGTTTGCCTTTTAAGACATATGTGGTACCTGCCCCTTTTAAGAGTGGTAGACTATAGCTTTCGTTGTTTGCACAAACAGGCTCTTTGTTGACACAGCTGTTCAATTTTTTTTAGAACTGTGAACTGGCATTTTTTTTGAACAGAGCAGTTTTTTTTAAAGAGGGCTGAAGCTTGTTGTACTAACATCTGCCACAACCAGGCTTTTAATTCATGCTGGATCTCCCATGGTGCTGTTGATTTCTTCCTGTTCTTTTAGGCTTAGGTCCCACCCTTGAAGCAAAAAAAAATGGTAACAGTAAAACAGTAATGCCTTCAGCTACTGCTTTTAAAATATTTTGACCCACTGCCATATAGGTGAATGCTCTGATCTCCTGGCAAATTGCCTACTGTACTCAGAGTTCCAACACCTCCTGGGATCATGTCTGTGGCCTGGCTTACTGCAGTGTTGTGGGGTTTCTTGCTAGCTGCCCTCCTGCTGGATCTTGAGCCAATCAGGTAAGCAGCTGGCTGTTCCTTGTTCTCTTTCTTGATGTATTCTTCAGGAAAAATCAAAAGTTACCACGACATGATGTTTGGTGGTCTTCGGAAAAAATAGATCCCAGATGCTGCTACCATATAATATTACTTGTCCCTTCGTGTGCGATCTGTTGTAAGACTTACAGGACTATAAATAATATCCAAAATAAATGTGGGTTTTATTATAACAGAATTGGAACATATATGCAAATGGTTACTGCACGAGCTAGACTTGACCACCTCTCACTCTGCCAGACTCCACCCACAACTGCCTGGTCATGTGTGACCCAGCATCACTTCCTCTTATGAGCTTCACTTCCAGTTCTTAAGTTGATCCCACAACACAAATTACTCAAATCTGGCCTAAATGACTTTAGCACCAAGTATCCCTGGAGTAATCAGAGTGATGTCTTTTTATGCACTTCAATAACTTATTTCCATTTCAAAACAGTGTGATTACAAGACAACCTGCACCATGATGTTTCAATATGATTTATACAATTCTGCACTTCACTGGTTGTGTACTACCTGAATAATAGATAATGTGAAAATACCTATCTCTATTCTACTTGGGGTACATGTGAAAAACATACTCTTCAGAGAGTGAAATTCTAATAGAGATGGACTTTGGTTCTTAAAGCTGAGATTTGTCTAGAGCCAGAATTTAACATCATAATCTCTTATTGCTGTCTAATATATAATTTTATGACAACCTTGGCACTGCTTAGATCCCAAGCTTATGATTTCAATTTGAAACACAAAGGCATGTCTTCTGGCAGAGACACGTGTAATATGTCAGAAGTGTGGTTAAGGAGAATTTTTGCCAGATGAAAGCACCACTCATTTTTCTAAAATGTTTTTCTGTTGGTTGTTTAAAGCTAGCATTCCTCATGAATGAATAGGAATGAATCACTTACAAAGTAGGGAAAAGGTCAGAGATGCCGGGAGACATTTATAGAGTCATAATGTCATTATGGCATAGAAGGAGCCCATTCGGCCCATCGAATCCATGCTGGCTCTCCGCGGAGCAATCCAGAAATGCACACGCCCGCTTGATCCCTGTAGCCCTGCAAGTTTATTTCCTTCAAGTGCCCATCCAATTTCCTTTTGAAGTCATTGATTGTCACTGTTTCCAGCACCCTAATGGGCAGCGAGTTCCAGGTCATTACCACCCGCTGTGTAAAAAAATTCTTTCTCACATTCCCTTGAATCTCTTGCCCAAAATCTTAAATCCAGTCCCCAAGTATTGTATCATCAGCTAATAGGAACAGTTTTTCCTTGTCTAACTTATCTAAACCTGTCATAATCTTGTACCATTCTATTAAATCTCCCCCCAATCTCCTTTATTCTAAGGACAATAACCCCAGCTTTTCCAACCTAACCTTGTAACTAAAATCCCCCATCCCTGGAACTATTCTGGTAAATCTCCTCTGCATCTTCACAAGGACCCTCACATCTTTCCTAAATTGTGATGACCAGACCAGGATTCAACACTCTAGTTAGGGCCTAACCAGAGCTTTATAAAGGTTCAGCATAACTTCCCTGCTTTTGTATTCTATACCTCTGTTTATGAAGCCCAAGATACCATATGCTTTGCCAACCACTCTCTCAATATGTCCTGTCACCTTCAAAGATTGTTGCACATACACCTCCGGGTCCCTCTGCCATTAAGTCTATATTGACTCTCCTTATCCCTTCTGCCAAAATGCATCACCTCACACTTGTCTGTATTAAATTCCATCTGTCACTTGTCTGTGCATTCTGCTGGCCTATCTATGTCCTGTTGTAGGTGGTTCATATCATCCTCACTGTTTGCCACTCTACCAAGTCTGGTATCAACGTCAAACTTTGAAATTCTACTCTGTATTCCAAGATTCAAGACAGTTATATATAGCAAAAAAAAAACAGTGGTCCTAGCACTGACCCCTGGGGAACACCATTGTCTATCGTCCTCCAGTCTGAAAAACAACCATTTACCACAACTCGCTGTTTTCTGTCCTTGAGCCAATTTTTTATCCAGTTGGACACTGACCTTCCTATTCTATGAACCTCAGTTTTGCTAACCAGCCTTCTATGTGCTACCTTATCAAACGCTTTCTTAAAATCTACATAGACAACATCCACTACATTCCTTTCATCAACCTTTGTTGTTACTTCATCAAAAAATTAAAGTGAAATAGTCAGTCAAGTTTTGTCTTTTACAAATCCATGCTGGCTATCCTTAATTAGCTCAAACCTCTCCAAGTGCCTTTTGATTTTTTTTCCCTGATTATTGTTCCTGAAACCTTACCCACCACTGATGTTAAACTAACTGGCCTGTAGTTGCTAGGACTGTGCTTACATCCTTTCTTGAATAAGGCTGTTACATTTGCCACTCTCCAATCCTCTGGCACCTTCCCCATAACTAGGGAAGATTGGAAGACTATGGGGAGCCCGTTTGCTATCTCCACCCCCACTTCCTTTAGCAATCTGGATGCAAGCCATCTGGACCAGGTGACTTATCTACCCTAAGCATTGCCAACCTGTCCAGTACCTCCTCACTTTCAATTTTTATCCTATCTATTGCTTCTACTGTCTCTGCTTCTACCAACATTTTGTCAGATCCCTCTTGCTTAGTAAACACAAATGCAAAGTACTCATTAAGTATTCTAGCCTTGCCCAGTGCCTGTAAGCATATATTAACCTCTCTGTCCCTAACAGGCCCCACTCCATCTCTTACTGCCCACTTACTATTTGCATGCCGGGAGAAGATTTTTGGGTTTCCCTTTTATGTTGACTGCTATTCTATTCTCATATTCTACCACAGAAAGCAGTTGAAGCCAAAACATTGTATGTTTTCAAGGAGGAGGAATTAGATATAGCTCTTGGGTCTAAAGAGATCAAAGGGTATGGGGCAAAAGCGGGAACAGGCTACTGAGTTGGATGATCAGCTATGATCATAATGAATGGCGGAGCAGGCTTGAAGGGCTGAATGGTCTACTCCTACTCCTATTTTCTATGTTTCTATATTCTATCTTTGCAGTCTTATTTTCCTCTTCACCTCCCCTTTCAACTTATTGTATATGGCCTGGTTCTAACCTGAAGAATTCACCTGACTTGCATCATACATCCTCTTTTTTTGCTTCATCATGATCTCTATCTCCCTCATCATCCAAGGAACCTTGATTTTGGCTCCCCTACCTTTTGCCCTTGTTGGCATGTACCTAGCTTGCACCTGAAGCATCTCTTCCTTAAAGATAACTCATTGTTCCGTTACAGTTTTTCCTGTCAGTCTTTGGTTCCATTTTATCCTGGCTAGATACCTTCTCATCGCATTAAAATTAGCCCTCTTACAATCTAACCATTCTCATTTATATCGTTCCTTGCTGTTCTGCATTACAAGTCTAAACCTCATGATACAATGATCACTTTTACCCAAGTGCTCCCTTCAGACACTTGGTTCACTTGGCCCACTTCAGCACAAGATCCAGCAATGCCTCCTTTCTAGTTGGGCCAAGAACATATTAGCCAAGGAAGTTCTCCTAAACACAATCCATAAATTCCTCCCTCTCCTTTCCCTTTACTCTAAAATTATCCCAATCAATATTTGGGTAAAAAGTCCCCCAACATCACTACTCTATAGTTCTTGCACATCTCTGGGATTTCCCTGCAGATTTTCTCCTCTATCTCTCTCTCTCTCACTATTTGGAGGCCTATAGAATACCCCCAGTAGTGTGATCATACCCTTTTTGCTTCTCAACTCTAACCAAACGGATTCTGCCCTTGACCCCTCAAGGACATCTCCTCTTTCCAATACTACAATATCTTCTCTAATCTGTACTGCTACCCCACCTCCCTTTTTACCTTCTCTATCTTTTCTGAAAACTTTATATCCTTGTATATTAAACACCCTGTTCTCACCTTTTTTAAGCCATCTTTCCATTATTGCCACTACATCATATTTCTATACTGGTATTTGTGCTTGTAGCTCACCAACCTTATTCACCACACTTTCTGCACTTACATCCTGTCTTTGAATTCCATGTGGCCCTTCTCATCCTGCTCCTATCTAATATGGAACTATTTCCTTCTCTAGTACTGTCCAACACACTCACTTTATGCACCTTATTCCTATTTTCTACTTCTATATGCTGGTGGCTATCCCCTGCCAATTTAGTTTAAACCCTCCACAACCACACTCGTGAAACTCCCTGCGAGGACATTGGTCCCAGTCCTGTTGAGGTGAAACCCGTCCCTTTTGAATAGGTGCCTCCTGCCTCAGTATTGGTCCCAATGCCCCAAGTATCTGAAACCCTCCCTCCTGCACCGTGCTTCAAGCCATGCATTGCTCCTCCCTATCTTCTTATTTCTACTCTCGCTAACACGTGGCACTGGGAGTATCCAAAGATTACTACCTTTGAGGTCCTACTCTTTAACTTCCTGCCTAGCTCCTGAAAATCTGACCATAGAACCTCAATACCTGCCCTTGATATGTTGTTGGTGCTAATGTGTACCACAACCTCTGGCTCACTCCCTTCTCCTAAAGAATATCCTGCACCCTTTCCATGATGTTCTTTACCCTGGTACCAGGGAGGAAACACACCATGCAGGACTCATGATGGCGGTTACAGAAATGCCTGTCAATCCCCCGACTATGGAATCTCCTATAACAACTTTTTTATTTCTACACTTTATTGCTCCGTCCTGTACAGTCCCTTGTCCATTGGCACCATGGTCAGAACTGCACTCCTTCAGGGTATCATCACTCCCAGCAGTCTCCAATGCTGAGTACCAGTTTGAGAGTAGATGCACCCCTGCCTCTTCCTAGATTTCCGGATGGCTGCCCACCTACTATCCTGAACTCTTACTGCCTGTGGGGCGACCACCTCCTGGAACGTCTGATCCATGAAACTCTCCTGTTCCCTGATCCTCTGCAGTGACTCCAGCTGCCCCTTAAACTTGGAAATCCCAAGCAGTTGGAGACACTTCCTACACATGTGATCACCCAAGACACATGAAGTCGCCTGGATTTCTCACATGGTGCAGGAATTGCAAGCAACAGGTTGCAGCTGCCCATCCATGATCTAAAAAAAAACTGAATTCCCTCTTTTAGAATCTATTTGGCACCTTGTTTAAACTATTAATTTTAATTAATGCCTCTAGACCTGCTCTTTGCTACTATTCTTATTAATTCACTCACTGTTATACTCACCCTGGAGTCATAGGGTTCTATTTTAACAAGCCCTCGATGTTCTGATCCTTGGCGGGGGTGGGGAGTGGTGGAGGAGGGTGCCTGAACTAACTGACTAACTGATTAAATAACTAACAGCTCCCCAACCTTTCTCCTGGTACTGTTTTGCATTTGTAATTTGGACCTCTGTGGACATGCTTTGGGAGGGTTTAATACGTTAAAGGCACTATTTAAATGCAAGATGTCATACTCATCTACTAATATTGATACAAACATATGATCATACGAATTAGGAGCAGGAGTAGGCCACTCGGCCCTCCGAACCTGCTCCGCCATTCAATAAGTTGATGGCTGAACTGATTACTCCACATTTCCACATACCCCTGATAACCTTCCGCCCCCTTGCTGATCAAGAATCTATCTACCTCTGCCTTAAAAATATTCAAGACTCTGCTTCCACTGCCTTTTGAGGAAGAGAATTCCAAAGACTCATGACCCTCTGAGAGAAAAGAAATTCTCCTCCCCTCTGTCTTAAATGGGCGACCCCTTATTTTTAAACAGTGATCATAGTTCTAGATTTTCTCACAAGGGGAAACATCCACCTTTTCTGAGCTTTCTGTCCTTCCTAAATGTCATGTACCCTTCAATATTCAGGTCCCAATCTATGTTGTGCTGCAGCCATGTCTCTATAATGTCCTTCAGATTGTACTTATTTATTTCTATTTGTGCTCTCAGTTCATCTGTTTTGTTTCAAATGCTACGTGCATTCAGTTTGATTAAAGTCCTTCACTGGAATTACATTGTGAGAGTAGGATATTATAGGGCATTTAATGAAGATATGGGAGCGAGACTTGGTTTAGTGGAAGCATTCCTACCTCTTAGTCAGAAGGTGAAGGATTCAAGCTCCACTATAAACAGCCCCAGTGAGTGGTGGCTAGAATACAGTTCTGAATATTAAATAGAACCCACTAGTACAGCGTTAAGCTGTGTGAACCCAGAGAAAGAAAAAAATTAACCCAGCAGGACATGGTGGTTTATGGAAAATAAACCACTAAATAGAGAGCGGATTGCAAAAGTGTGAACTATGTTGGCTGTACGATGAGTGGTTTGTTGACTGTAAACCTTCATACACCAATGTTTAAACCATTTAAACCCCAAATACACATTTATTTATTCAGGTGTATTTTTTTTTAATAAATCATGCTCGCACTTTTATTGTCCTTTTTATTGAGGAAGGGAAATGACTTCTGGCTTAGTATGTTGATGATGCATTCTGAAAGGAATCTGCAGAATATTAGGCTCTCTGTGTGAATTTATTTATTTATATATTAGGCTTGGACTGACAACAGTGAGCATAGATAACCCTGAGAAGGAAGGGGATAATAAGACCAATGATCGAGAGAGAAAGATACAAATTAGGAAAAATTATGCAGGGAAATACCAAGTGTGAAAGGACGAGCCATCAAGGACAAGCATATGAACAGAAAGAGCGAGAAAACAGTGACAAGGAGTGAGCAAAAACATGGAGGTGAAGAATAAAAGCGCACAGAGTTGGTTAGTAAATATACTTTGGTTTACCAATTACTGTAAAAGGGATAGAGCGGCAGAAATGCACACAGACTGTTGACCAATTATAAATCATTACTGGAAATGCCCCACATGTTTATGATACAGAATAAATCCAAAGAGTGCTATGCATATCTCCATGTTTATCATTTGTTTTGGGGTTTTTACACTCCTTAAGTTCAGTGTTGCTGACTACACCTGAAACTGGACCTTGCATCTCGAATGAACCAGAATCTGCCCTTATATAAAAGCGGATGCTGGAAATCTGAAATAAAAACAAGAAATGCTGGAAATACTCAGCAGGTCTGGCAGCATCTGTTGAGAGAGAAGCAAAGTTAACGTTTCGGGTCAGTGATCCTTCTTCGGAACTGACCTGAAACGTTAACTCTGCTTCTCTCTCCACAGATGTTGCCAGACCTGCTGAGTATTTCCAGCATTTCTTGTTTTTATTTAAGAATCTGCCCTTATCTGCCCAGGATCTAGGTAAACAGTGAGACCCAGAAATCCAATACAGAACATTTGTCACTGCATTCTAACTTACTGGAATACATCAGGTGCTCCACCTTATCTCCTTGGCTTTGGCAGGTGGAGGATTATTCACTGTCAAACCAATGCTCAGGCTATAAATCACTGGACAAATTTATCAAACATTAAACAGGCCAATGAACAATACTAAACACAAACAATAAATGCACATTTCATCGGAACACAGGAACAGGAGTAGGCCGTTCAGCCCATCGAGCCTGCTCCGCCATTCAATACGATCATGGTTGATCATCCACTTCAATGCATTGTTCCCACACTATCCCCTTTATGTCATTTGTATTTAGAAATCTGTCAATCTCCACTTTAAACATGCTCAATGACTGAGCTTCCACAGCCCTTTGGGGCAAAGAATTCCAAAGATTCACAACCCTCTGAATAAATAAATTTCTCCTCATCTCTGTCCTAAGTAGCATCCCACTTATTTTAAAATTGTGTCCCCTGGTTCTAGACTCCTCAACTAAGGGAAACATCTTACCTGCATCTACCCTGTCTATCCCTTTTAAGTATTTTGTAGGTTTCAATGAAATCACCGCTCATTCTTCGAAACTCTAGAGAATACAGGCCCAGTTTCCCCAATCTCTCTTCATCGGACAGTCTCATCATCCCGGGAACAAGTCTGGTGAACCTTCGTTGCACTCCCTCTATGGCAATAATATCTTTCCTAGGGTAACGGGACCAAAACTGCACACAGTACTCCAGGTGTGATCTAACCAAGGTTCTATACAATTGAAGCAAGACTTCACTACTCGTGTACTCAAATCCTCTTGCGATAAAATACCATTTGCCTTCCTAATTGCTTGTTGCACCTGCATGTTAGCTTTCAGTGACTTAGTGACAAGGACACCCAGGTCCCTTTGTACACCTACACTTTCTAATCTCTTACCATTTAAAAAATACTCTGCACATCTGTTCCTCCTACCAAAATGGATAACCACACATTTTTCCACAATATATTCCATTTGCCATATTTTTGCCATCACACTAAGTCTGTCCAAATCCCCTTGAAGCCACTTTGCATCTTCCTCACAACACACATTCCCACCTAGTCTTGTGTCATCTGCGAACTTGGAAATATTACATTTGGTCCCCACATCCAAATCATTGATATATATTGTGAACAGCTGGGGCCCATGTACTGATCCTTGCGGTACCCCACTAGTCACAGCCTGCCAACGCGAGAATGACCGTTTATTCCTATTCTTTGTTTACTGCCTGTTAACCAATCCTTAATCCATGCCAGTATATTACCTCTTATCCCATGTGCTTTAATTTTGCTAACCAACCTCCTGTGGGGGATTTTATCAAAAGCTTTCTGAAAATCCAAGTATTCTACATCCACCTACTCCCCATTATCAATTCTGCTAATAACATCCTCAAAAAACTCCAACATGTTTGCCAATTTTCCATTCATAAATCCATGTTGACCATGCCCACTCAGATCATTATTATCCAAGTGTCCATTTATCACGTCCTTTAGAATAGATTCTAACAATTTCCCAACGACTGATATAAGATCATAAGAATTAGGAGCAGGAGTAGGCCGTCCGGCCCCTCGAGCCTGCTCCGCCATTCAATAAGATCATGGCTGATCTTTTTGTGGACTCCGATCCACTTACCCGCGCTCTCACCGTATCCCTTAATTCCTTTATTGTTCAAAAAGATATCTACCTTAGCTTTAAAGACGTTTACTGAAGAAGCGTCAACTACTTCACTGGGCAAGGAATTCCATAGATTAACAACCCTCTGGGTGAAGAAGTTCCTTCTTAATTCAGTCCTAAATCTGCTCCCTCTAATCTTGAGGCTATGCCCTCTTGTTCTAGCTTCACCTGCCAGTGGAAACATCCTCTCTACTTGTATCTTATCTATTCCCTTCATGATTTTATATGTTTCTATAAGATCCCCCCTCATTCTTCTTAACTCCAATGAATATAATCCCAATCTACTCAGTCTCTCCTCATAAGCCAACCCCCTCAACTCCGGAATCAACCTAGTGAACCTCCTCTACACCCTCTCCAGTGCCAGTATATCCTTTCTCAAGTAAGGAGACCAAAACTGCACACAGTACTCCAGGTGCGGCCTCACCAGTACCTTATACAGCTGCAACATAACCTCTCTGCTTTTAAACTCAATCCCTTTAGCAATGAAGGACAAAATTCCATTTGCCTTCCTAATTACTTGCTGTACCTGCAGACCAACCTTCTGCGATTCATGCACAAGGACACCTAGGTCCCTCTGCATAGCAGCATGCTGCAACTTTTTACCATTCAAGTAATAATCCTTTTTCCTGTTACTCCTACCGAAATGAATGACTTCACATTTATTAACATTGTATTCCATCTGCCAGACCTTTGCCCACTCACTCAATGTAGCTATGTTCCTCTGCGAAGTTTCACAGTCATCTGCACACTTTGCTCTGCCATTCATCTTAGTGTCATCTGCAAACTTTGACACCCTACACGTGGTCCCCAACTCCAAATCATCGATATAAATTGTAAATAATTGCGGTCCCAACACCGATCCCTGAGGCACACCACTAGTGACTGATTGCCAACCAGAATAGCACTCATTTATCCCCACTCTCTGCTTCCTGTTAGTCAACCAATCCTCTATCCATGCTAATACTTTACCCCTAACGCCATGCATCCTTATCTTATGCAGCAGCCTCTTGTGCGGCACCTTGTCGAAGGCCTTTTGGAAATCTAGGTACACCACATCCACTGGGTCCCCATTGTCCACCTTGCTCGTAATGTCATCATAGAATTCCAAAAGATTTGTCAAGCATGATCTGCCCTTCATGAACCCATGCTGTGTCTGCCCAACAGGACAATTTCTATCGAGATGCCCTGCTATTTCTTCTTTGATAAGAGACTCAAGTATCTTCCCCACTACAGAGGTTAAGCTAATCGGTCTATAATTCCCCATCTTTTGTCTACCTCCCTTTTTAAACACTGGCGTCACATCTGCTGTTTTCCAATCAACTGGGACTACCCCAGAGTCCAGCGAATTTTGGAAAATTACTGTCAGTGCACCTGCTATTTCTCCCGCCATCTCTTTTAGTACCCTGGGATGCATTCCATCAGGGCCAGGAGACTTATCAATCCTTAGCTCCATTAGCTTGCCCAACACTACCTCTTCCGTAATAATGATTGTTCCCAGGTCCTCACCTACGTTCGTCTCTTTGTCAATTACTGGCATGTTATTAATGTCCTCCACTGAGAAGACCGATACAAAATACCTGTTCAATGCCTCGGCCATTTCATCATATCCCATAACTAAATTCCCCTTCTCATCCTCTAAAGGACCAACGTTTACTTTAGCCACTCTTTTTCGTTTTATATATTTATAGAAACTTTTGCTATCTGTCTTTATATTCTGTGCTAGTTTTTTCTCATGTTCCATCTTACTTTTCTTTCTTGCTCTTTTTGTAGCTTTCTGTTGACCTTTAAAGTTTTCCCAATCTTCTAGTTTCATGCTGCTTTTGGCCACTTTGTATGCCTTCTTTTTCAAATTGATAGCCTCCCTTATTTCCTTAGACACCCATGGCAGATTACCCCTTTTCTTCCAGTCCTTCCTTTTCACTGGAATATACTTTTGCTGAGCACTTTGAAAAATTGCTTTGAAAGTCCTCCACTGCTCGTCAACTGTCCCACCGTAAAATCTTTGTTTCCAGTCCACTTTAGCCAAGTCCTCCCTCATTCTATTGTAGTCCCCCTTGTTCAAGCACAGGACCCTGGTATTGGATTTTATCTTCACACTCTCCATCTGTATTCTAAATTCAACCATACTGTGATCACTCCTTCCAAGAGGATCCCTAACCATGAGGTCATTAATTATTCCTGTCTCATTACACAGGACTAGATCTAGAATAGCTTGCTCCCTCGTCGGTTCCATTACATACTGTTCAAGAAAACTATCACGGATACACTCAACGAATTCCTCCTCAAGGCTACCCTGACTGAGCTGGTTCGACCAATCTACATTAGAATTAGAACATTACAGCGCAGTACAGGCCCTTCGGCCCTCGATGTTGCGCCGACCTGTGAAACCATCTGACCTACACTATTCCATTTTCATCCATATGTCTATCCAATGTAGATTAAAATCCCCCATGATAATTGCCGTACCATTTTTACAGGCATTAGTTATTTCTTTGTTTATTGCCCGCCCCAATGTGATGTTATTATTTGGTGGCCTATAGACTACGCCTATCAATGACTTTTTCTTCTCAGAGTTTCTAATTTCCACCCAAATGGATTCAACCTCATTCTCCATAGAACCTATATCATCTCTCAGCACCGCCCTGATGTCATCCTTGAGTATCAGAGCTACACCACCTCCCTTACCTTCCTGTCTGTCCTTCCGAATAGTCTGGTACCCCTGGATATTTAACTCCCAGTCGTGACCAACCTGCAACCATGTCTCCGTAATGGCTACCAAATCATATTTATTCGCGATGATTTGTGCCGTTAACTCATCAACCTTGTTACGAATGCTACGAGCATTCAGGTAAAGTGCCTTTATGCTAGCTTTCTTACCCTCATGATTCCCAACATCTCTAATAATAACTCTTGAGTTATCCTTCCTTTCTGCTTCTTTCATCGTCTGCCTTGAACTTAAACCCTCCTGCACACATGTTAACCTGCTGCTTACCTTTTTATTTATCATACTCCCTGTCGTTTTCCCTTTCCCTTCCCCACGAGTCACTAGTTTAAAGTCCCAGAGACCACCCTATTTATCCGTTTCGCTAGAACACTGGTTCCAGATCGGTTCAGGTGGAGACCGTCCCATCGGTACAGATCCCCCCGGTTTCAAAACTGATGCCAATGCCCCATGAAATGGAACCCCTCTTTCCCACACCACTCCCTTAGCCACGTGTTTACTTCCCTAATATTCATATCCCTAAACCAATTTGCAAGTGGCTCGGGCAGTAATCCGGAGATTATGACCCTCGAGGACCTGTTCCTTAATTTCGTTCCTAGTGCTTTATAATCCCCAAACAGGTCCTCCATCCTAGCCTTGCCTATGTTGTTAGTCCCAATGTGGACCACAACAACTGGATCCTCCCCCTCCTGCTCCAATATCCTTTCAAGCCGGTCAGAGATGTCCTGCACCCTGGCACCGGGCAGGCAACACACCATGCTAACAGGCTAACAGGTCTGTAGTTCCCTGCTTTCTCTCTCTCTCCCTTCTTAAATCATGGGGTGACATTTGCTTACTTCCAATCTACAGGAACCATTCTAGAATCTATTGAATTTTGGAAGATGATCACCAATGCATCCACTATCTCCATAGCTACCTCTTTCAGCACTCTTGGGATGTAGAATATCAGGTCCTGGGGACTTATCAACCTTCAGCTCCATTAATTTCTCCAATACAACCTTCTTACTAATATTAATTTCCTTCAATTCCTCATTCTGTCTAATCCCTTGGATCTCTAATTCTGGGAGATTTCTTGTATCTTCCTGAGTGAAGACAGATACAGAGTAGTCATTTAGCTTCTCTGCCATTTATCTATTCCCCATTATAAATTCTCCTGACTCTGCCTGTAATAGACCCACATTTGACTTAGCCAAACGATTCCTTTTTACGTACCTGTAGAAGCTTTTACAGTCCATTTTTATGTTTTTTGCCAGTTTACCTTCATATTCTATTCTCCCTTTCTTTATCAGTTTTTTGGTCCTCCTTTGCTGCATTCTAAAATCCTCCCAATCCTTGGGTTTACTACTATTTCTGGCAACTTTATAGGCCTTTTATTTTAATCTTATACAATCCTTAACTTCCTTGGTTAGCCACGGTTGACTGCCTTTACTTTTGGGGTTTTTGTGCCTTGAAGGAATGTATAGTTGCTGGAAACTATGTAATAATTCTTTGTAGACTATCCATTGTCCATGTACTGTCATACCTTTTGAGGTATTTTCCCAATCTACCTCAGCCAAATTGCCCTCATACCTTCATAATTTCCATTTTTCAAATTTAACATCCTGGTTTAAGATTGAACTACCTCATTTTCAAACATAATGTAAAATTCTATCATATTATGGTCACTCATCCCTAAAGGTTCATTTACGATAAGATTATTAATTAACCCTTTCTCATTACATAATACTAGTTCTAAAATAGCCTGTTCTCTAATCAGTTCCTCAACATACTGCTCTAGAAAACCATCCCTAACATACTCCAGAAACTTGTCCTCCACAGCATTAGTGCTTATTAGGTTTACCCAGTCTATGTGCAGATGGAAGTCACCCATAACTACTGTATTACCCATGCTACATGCTTCTCTAATCTCCTGATTAATACTATGCCTCACACTACCACTACTGTTTGGTGGCCTATAAACAACTCCTACCAATGTTTGCTGCCCCTTGCTGTTTCTTAGCTCCACCCAAACATATTTCACATTTTGTTCTTCCGACCTGAGATCCTCCCTTACTAATGTACTGATCCATCTCTTATTATCAGCACAACACCACCTCATTTTCCTTTTTTCCTGTCCTTCCTAAATGTTGAATATCCTTGAATATTCAGTTCCCAGTCTTGGTCACCCTGTAGCCACGTTTTCGTAATGGCAATTAGATCATACCCATTTACCTCTATTTGTGCCTTTAAATCATCTACCTTGTTATGAATGCTGCATGCATTCAGGTTGAGTGTCCTTAACCTTATCGTCTTGACATCATTCTGCGTTCTAAACCTAGTTGGTTCTTGCCTTTGTTTTGTTTGCCTTCTAATGTCACTTGCTACTTTTCTACCTCCTGTTACCAGCTTTACTTCCTTCCAACTTGAGCTACCCCTCAGGTTCCCATCCCCCTGACAAGCTAGTTTAAACCCTCCCCAACACCACAATCAAATCTCCCTTTGAGGATGTTAGTTCCAGTCCTGTTAAGGTGTAGCCCGTCCATCTTGTACAGGTCCCACCTGCCCCAGAACCAGTCCCAATACCTCAGAAATATGATGCCCTCCCTTCTACACCAATTCTCCAGCCACGTATTCAATCGTTCAATCCTCCTAATTCTTATGCTCACTCACACGTGGCACTGGGAGTAATCCCGAGATTACTACTCTTGAGGTTCTGCTTTTTAATTTCCTTCCTAACTTCCTAAAATCTGCTTTCAGGACCTCATCCCTCTTCCTACCTATGTCATTGGTGCCAATGTGGACCATGACCTCTGGCTGTTCACCCTCCCCCAGAAGGATGTCCTGCAGCTGCTCTGTGACATCCTTTACCCTGGCATCAGGGAGGCAACATACTATCCTGGAGTCACGTTTCCTGCAGCAGAAACACCTGTCTGATCCCCTGACTATCGAAGCCCCTATCACTATTGCTCTTCCACTCTTCATCCTCCCCTCCTGTGCAGCTGAGCCACCTGTGGTGGCGCGGACTTTGCTCTGGCTGCACTCCCCCGAGGAACCATCTTCCTCATCTGTATCCAAATGGAAAACCAATTAGCAAGCAAGGTAGACTGCTGTTCTTCTTTACATCTCCTGTGCTAACTCTCAACAGAAAGCAAACTGTTGAAACATTGCTCCTATTTCTTTCAATAGCTATTCACTTTCATTGAATCTTCTGACCAGCCCTTGTCTTTGTTGGCTTCAGTCTGTTGTTCTCTTTAAGCAATACTGCCCAAGATATAGCTTTATATTTCTTTGACTATGCAAACGTGGCCCTGGTTTCCCTCCTTCTCTTCTAATTGGAAGCAGGTTTGGCAAATAGCAACTGAGTGCACTCCACTAGACATGACATGACCTGAGTGGATTTCTGGTTTCAGGTTATTTGTGCAGGCCTGTCATTCTCCAAGAGTAGATCTGTCCATTGGCAGAGGTCTACATCCAGAATTGGGAATTGAAATCCAGCAGTTGAGAGGTAAGGTGATGAAAGGTCACAGACCTGAAACGTTACCTCTGCTTCTTTCTCCACAGATGCTGACAGTTCTGCTGAGTATTTCTAGCACTTTCTGTTTTTATTTCAGATTTTCAGCATCTGCAGTATTTTGCTTTTAGTTGAGAGTTAATGGTTGCTGCTTGCAAAGCTTTCTGGTTACTGTTTAGTAAGAGCAGGCTGAAGGCCTCCATACAAAGGAAACTTTAGGATTTATGGAAAAAAAAGGTTTGATTTACCTTTTGAGGCTACCCTCCCTTTGCTGTCCCTTCATTCTCTGATCTGATGGGATCTGGCACAAGAGCAACCACCAATTTCTTATGGTGCCTCTAAAATGGTGTGCCCAGTGTACCTGGAAGAAAATGAAATGGGAAGCCCTAGTAAGCTCTTCCACCTCACTTGCATTGTTACCCAACACTGGCATCAGTTGTAGATGCAAGTACTCTGCCCCCTTGAGGATGCCCCAAAACCCTGGGGCAATCTAAAGGAGGAGAGACTCAGCATCCTGCGTTTATACTAATTTAGTTCCACTGTATATCTCAAAGATAGGCAGACTTGAGGGGTACAGCAGAGGAAAATCAGGCTCAGCTTCTCTGATAACTAATTAACTAGCAAGATATTTACAGTATTCAGAGTGCATTTACCCCTACAAATATAGCTACCAAATGAAAATATAGACCCTGCTTTTAACTCTGGTGAGTGGGTAGCAAGGTAAGCTCGAAATGCACCCCCTGCTCCAAGATTGAGGCATGGGCCTGATTTAAATCCTGCCAGCTGACTGTGAGAAACCTGCCCATAGACTGCCACATTCAGGAAGGTGGGGTGTGTGAATCTAGCCATGGGAGGCCAATGCTTTCCTAAATACTCCAGTTGGCCCCACAAAGAAAGTAAAAAGAAATACATGTTTCGGCCTCTTCTGGCCTGACTTCTCATCCTGCTGTTTTCACCTTGCAGAAAGACACTAGTTAAAATTGCAGTTGGGGTCTGATGATGTCATTAGGCCCTGATATCCATATGTAAAAGAGGACCCCACCAGCTTTGGGCAGGTGTCCTTGCTGCCTGCTCAGTAGAGCAGTTTAAAATTCACAATGATGAATGTCTGGGGGCTTTCTGGCATGTAGGTAATGTAAGTGACTTTAACTCTCATTCACCCCGTTTCCACCAGGCAAGTAGGGTTAAAATGCTGTAAAAAGCTCCACATGATGTTTATATTTAAATTGAATGGCTTGGCCCATTGACCTGTTCCAAACATTTAGAATGGTCTGTTTGATGGGTCACTATCCAAGAACAATCACCTCATGCATATCAAGACCTTGCTGAACAAGGTCTTTGCCTGGATCCTGATGTGTGTACATCAGCTAGTTTGGGTGGTGTATTCACTACAAGCTGCAGAAACATCTAGAGTCACAAATTTTAACCTAGTCCGTGCTGTTTCCAGCATGAAAGAATCCAATATATAATCATAGACAAAACGCTTCATTTTTCTCCTGGTGATTGACATGATGGGCCAAGTGGCCTCTTTCAGTGCTGTAAACTTTCTATGATTCTCAATTGTTCTTTAATGGCTGCTTCATGCAACATTTCTTTTGCATTAATCAGTATTGGCACTAATCTTCAGTATTTATCATATAAACCCAGAGTCAATGTTGCTTCCTAGAAAGTTAAAATCTGCAGCCCTTTCCTGTGGTTTTCCATTCTGTTTTAATGGAACAAGCAATATAAAGGAAGTCCCACTTCCTGGAACATTAAAAACTATTTGGATGATGTGAGCCTGAGTCACTGAAGCTTTGATGAGATTTATTTTTTCCACAAAAAGGACACATAACAAAGTGATAAAATTTTGAATGCATTTTATTTTACTTTTCATTATAATGATTGCAAGATAAAGAGTACCCCAAAAATTGTAAAAATTACAGAATCACAGAATTGTTACAGTGCAGAAGAAGGCCATTCGACCCATCCTGTCCGTACCATTCTCCGAAAGAGCAATTCACTTTGTGCCATTCCCCCGCTTTCTCCCCGTAACCCCGCACATTCTTCCTTTTCATATAACAGTCTAATTCCCTTTTGAATGCTTCAATTGAACCTGCCTCCACCAGATTCTCAGGCAGTGCATTCCAGACCTTAAGCACTTGCTGCGTGAAGAAGTTTCTCCTCATGTCGCTTTTGCTTCTTTTACCAATTACTTTAAATCTGTGCCCCCTTGTTCTTCGTCCTTTCACAAATGGGAACAGTTTCTCCCTATCTACTCTGTCCAGACGCCTCATGATTTTGAATGCCTCTATCAAATCCCCTCTCGGCCTTCTCTTCTCCAAGGAAAACTGTTCTAACTTCTCCAATCTATCTTCATAACTGAAGTTCCTCATCCCTGGAACCATTCTCGTGAATCTTTTCTGCACTCTCTCCAATGTCCTAAAGTGCGGCACCCAGAACTGGATGCAATACTCCAGCTGAGGCTGCACTAGTGTCTTATATAAGTTCTTGTACTGTTGTACTCTATTCCCTTATTAATAAAGCCCAGGATACTGCATGCTTTATTCACCGCTCTCTCAACCTGCCCTGCCACCTTCAATGACTATGCACATATACACCCAGGTCCCACTGCTCCTGCACCCCCTTTAGAAGTTCTACACTATCCTCCTCACAGTTCACAATGCTTCTGCAAACTTTGAAATAGTGTCCTACATATCAGGAAAAGCAAGGGAGCAAGGAAAAGCAACACTGATCCCTGGAGAACTAAAAATGTATAGTTAAAACTAAAGAATGACTCCCTCAATAGATAATTAAACCAAACAACTGAGGAAGATCCCAGGTTCGATCCCCAATTCTAGATGCGGTAGCAGTGAGGATGCTACAATTTGTTAAGCACTGCTGAGCTAGGGAGGGGAATGATCAGCCAGGGTTTTCCCTCCCGACTTCCGCCTGTTGGATAGTGAGCATGAGTAGAATTCGATTCTACACATGTAGGGTCTTTTTACGAATGGCAGGCAGTGACTAGTGGGGTACCGCAGGGATCGGTGCTAGGACCCCAGCTATTCACAATATATATTAATGATTTAGATGAGGGAACTAAATGTAATATCTCCAAATTTGCAGATGACACAAAACTGGGTGGGAGGGTAAGTTGTGAGGAGGATGCAGAGAAGCTTCAGGGTGACTTGGACAAGTTGAGTGAGTGGGCTAATGCATGGCAGATGTAGTATAATGTGGATAAATGTGAGGTTATCCACTTTGGTAGCAAAAACAGGAAGGCAGATTATTATCTGAACGGCTATAAATGGAGAGAGGGAAATATGCAATGAGACCTGGGTGTTCTCGTACACCAGTCACTGAAAGTAAGCATGTAGGTGCAACAGGTGGTAAAAAAGGCAAATGGTATGTTGGCCTTCATAGCGAGAGGATTTGAGTACAGGAGCAGGGATGTCTTGCTGCAATTATACCTGGCCTTGGTGAGGCCACACCTGGAATATTGTGTGCAGTTTTGGTCTCCTTATCTGAGGAAGGATGTTTTTGCTACAGAGGGAGTGCAGCGAAGGTTTACCAGACTGATTCCTGGGATGGCAGGACTGATGTATGAGGAGAGATTGAGTCGGTTAGGATTATATTTGCTGGAGTTCGGAAGAGTGAGGGGGGATCTCTTAGAAACCTATAAAATTCTAACAGGACGTGACAGGGTAGATGCAGGAAGGATGTTCCCGATGGTGGGGGAGTCCAGAACCAGGGGTCATAGTCTAAGGATACAGGGTAAACCTTTCAGGACTGAGATGAGGAGAAATTTCTTCACCCAGAGAGTGGTGAGCCTGTGGAATTCACTACCACAGAAAGCAGTAGAGGCCAAAACATTGTATGTTTTCAAGAAGGAGTTAGATATGGCTCTTGGGGCAAAAGGGATCAAAGGATATGGGGGGAAAGCGGGAACAGGTTACTGAGTTGGATGATCAGCCATGATCATTATGAATGGCGGAGCAGGCTCGAAGGGCCGAATGGCCTACTCCTGCTCCTATTTTCTATGTTTCTATGATTGGGCTGGGCTGTGATGCTCCTATGTAAGATAGTTAAAGAGAAAAAAAAACTTGCATTTATCTAGCACTTTTCACGGCCCCAGGACCTACCACATTCAATGAAGTACCTTTGAAGTGCAGTCACTGTTGTAATACAGGAAACGCAGCAGCCAGTTTGCACACAGCAAGCTCCCGCAAGCAGCAATGGAATGAATGACTAGATAATTGGTGGGGGGGAGGGGGTTTAGGTATTGGTTGAGGGATAAACGTTGGTCAGGAGAACTCCTTTGCTCTTCTTCAAATAGTGCCATGGGATCTTGTATGCTCATCTGAGTGGGAAGATGGATTTCAATTTAACATCTCATCTGAAAGTTGGCACTTTGGACAGGGAAGCAGTCCCTCAGTTCTGCACTGGGGTGTTGGCTTGAATTTCAAGTTCTTGTAGTGGGACTTAAACCCACAACATTCTGACTCACAGGCTGGAGTGTTAGCACTGAGTCACAGCTGACACCAATATTCACTGTACAGCCTTGCAGAAGGAGAATGGCCGATTCAACAAAGTACTGGAGAACTGCTGGCATCCATGGAACCTTGAATACTCCAGCATGAAATGATTAGGAATGGTGGGGGAGGTGATGAATTGGGATGGGGACATGGTTAGGAAGAAAATAAATGAGTTTGTTTTCAGTTTGAAATTGGTACCTTATGGTAAAACTCCTCTTTAATCTATGTTATCTAATTGATGTTATAGGTGGTTCTGTGTGTAATAATATTTTCACAGCAGTCATGGTCCTCTGAAAATTTAAATACTAATTGGTAAACTCTTCCTTATATTCCTTTTTAACCAATGTTTTGCTGTGCGATATGTTTATCTGAAAGAAGATTGTATCGTTGTTAAATAACTTGTAGGACAGCACGGGATTTAAAAACACAGATTGTTGTCCCATTTTGCTAGATATTTCTTGCTGGGTGGATTGACACTTTCAATTAGATACAAATTAGGACCATTTTGGCAGGTTCATTTCCTTGAAGCACATTAGTGAACCAGCAGGTTTTTTAACGACTGCTTTTGTTAGAACAGAGAAATGAAAAGGTGATTTGATCAAGGTGTTTAAAGTTATGAAGCATTGGGACAAAGTAAATAGAAGCAGATTGTTTCTAATGAGTCTGGAACAAGAGACAAATATATGATTAAATGTAAGAGATTTTGGAAAGAGAGGAGAAAAACCTTGATGATATAGAAGGCTGTGAACTGTGTAATGTACTACCAGATCCAATGATTGAAGCAGAGACTATTGCCCCAGTTTGAACTCGGGTTGGGGCCAAGGGCAACAACTAACAGTCTGGATCTCAATAGTATGAGGTCCAGGAGATTTTGGTTGCAAAATTGGACAGGGCCTGAAAATAGGCCAGGGTATTGCAATGTATAATTAACCCATGCCCAATGCTTCCAATGCAGGTGACAGACAAACTTTGTGTAGACAGCACTAAGTGTGCTGCTGAGTGGCTGCACACATCAGCACAGGGCCCAATTTTATGCAATGCTAGCACTACTAAAAGCTAGTCTGCACTATTTAAAGCCAGTCTACAACTCTTAAAGGGAGGAGGTGCACTCTGGCTGCAGCATGTGCTGGAACTGGTTGCACAAGGCAGCATGAGCAAGAAGAACACTGAATTACGGTGCAACGGGGCAGAAAGAGTGCTCCACTACTTTGGATGCCTTGGTGGAGGAGGTCAATGGTCAGGCTGTGATGGAACAGAAAGGGTTCAAAGAGCAGGAAGACAGTATTGATGAAGAAACACCACCCCTTCCTTTCACACTTGCAGCCAACAGCTCAGATACTGACACTACGCATACAATAGATAGCTTAGAGGCAGGATCTGCACGTGGTGAGACACTGTACATGAGTGAGCTGCAGCAAGGGCAGGGGACAAGGGTAGCACAGGTGCCAGCTTGCCGGAGGGTGTGGTCGCACATGAGTACTGCTGCAGAGGACTCAGCTGAGGACTTCAACGAAGCAGCCTACAGAAGAAGGCTAATGGGTATGCGCACTAAAATACTTGATGCATGATAGGCCTGCCAGAAAGCCTATGGTCAATGACAAGGAGTCCAGCACCAACTTGGCACAGGGCTTTGTGTAGAGCTTGGAGGCCATCCTTTCCAGCATGGAAGTGGTGCCAACTCCATGAGAAAACTTGTAGACCCGACCATGATACAGCATCTGATGGCCGATGTCTGAGCTTCCATTTTAACACAAGAAGAAGACACACAACATCTGGGTGCTGTAGTAGAAGTTCATTCTGAGCTCATGCAAGCTCAGACTGCTGCCATCATAGCTGTGGATACAAATGTTTAAAGGGACTTGCAGGGTGTCACAGCAGTCCAGCAATCTGTCCTCCAAAATCTTGCTAGGATTGCTGAGGTGCAACCTTGTGGGAGTGACTGTAACACCATGGATCATGAGCCTGCTGTCCTTTCAGAATGCCAGCCTTCATCCTCCCACTACTGCAAGTCCTATCAGCCAGCCAGCCCAGACTGCTGCCACCCATGCTGAGGTGGTGCAGCCTGAAGCCAGCTCTTCCAAAGCCAGAGCTGCTCGAGGTCAACTTGCGAGGCCATCTACATCTCCTACAGTCACCAGCCATGCTGCAACCACTGAGTTAGCACTGCATAGGAGCACTAGGACAGACAAAAGAATTTTGAAGACAGGCACTTAGGGAAAGCATAAGGGTGAATATCAGACTTTTGTATACAATGTGGCATGATTTGATTATTAGATTTGGTTTGGAATGTTTGTTTTCTGGTAACTTTTACTTTTGCATTGTGGCCAAGCAGATGCTGTGCTGGTCAGTAACAGAGGGAATCATAGAAAGTTTACGGCACAGGGACTGTTGGTGAATGGGGAATTGGGGTTGTGTTTACTGGTACCATAGTCAGATGAGTCGATCACAGGCAGCGCCAGAAAGGAGCTGTATTGGTTGCCTCCTCCCCTTCCTCCAATAATCGCATTGGTTGTACCCTCATGATGGCGAGGGTTGTGCAGCATGCAACAGACCACCACTAATCTTGACACATGGTCTGACGAGTATGGCAGGGCTCCTTCAGAGTGATCCAGGCAGTGGAAGCGTTGTTTCCGCACCCCAGTGGTCTGCTCGATCACATTTTGTGTGGCAGCATGGCTTTCGTTATATGCATCATACGAACATACATATGAACATACGAATTAGGAGCAGGATAGGGAACTCGGCCCCTTGAGCCTGCTCCATCATGTGCATGGGTTGTGCACTGGATTCATGAGCCATGTGGTCAGCAGATAGCCCTTGTGGCCCAATAGCCACCCTCTGATTTGTCATGGTGGCTGAAATACAGATGGCACATCATGACTGCTGTCAGGATATCAGGCATTGACCTGTATGACATGCTGCATATGGTCATACATCAGCCGAGCATTGAGGGAATCCCCGTCTGTCGTGGTACATCTTAGAGTTGACATGCAGCACTTGCAAAGCAACGCGCTTGCAGCCAATAGCATCCTGCACCACGGAGAAGCCTTCAATCCTCGTGAAGCTGTGTGCTCGCTGAGCCTGCTTCTCTCTGGCAAGAGAGAATGAAAAGTATTCAGCTCTCTTGGAATACAGAGCTTCAGTGACATCCCTTATGCAACTGTGGAGAGTGAACTGGGAGATGTTGCAAATATTCCCTGCTGCAGCCTGGATGCAGTTAGATGCATAAAAGTTCATAGCCATGGTCACCTTCACAGCTACTGGCAATGTGTCCTTGCCCTGCTGTGAGGCTGCAGTTGTGGCAGAAGCAGGTGGCAGATACCATTGAGGATTTCCTTAAGGAAGAGGAGAGGTCTGACACACTGTTCCTCGCTGAAGTTGAGGAAGGAGAATTGTTCCTTGAAAACTCTCAGCAGATATGGCCTCCTGCTGAGAACCCATCTGCCCTGCTTCTTCCTCTATCTCCAAGCAACTTGTCCTGCTTGGGGTCACCTCTCCTCATTTTCCCAATCATGCTGTAGTCCAAGGGGGGGATGCGAGCTACTGCACCCATGTCTGGGAGAAAGTAGTTTGTGCAGAATCCTTGAAATGCGGACAAAGTCCTTCAGAAGGTGCCACACACTTCCTGTCGACTTCAACAACTTTACACACCTCTGGAAACCACCAAACACTTCTACAGTTGTAGCAAGAGCAAGGTCCTCTGTAATTATTTTTATGTTGTGTGTGGCCAATTCATTTAAGTGCGTGGCAGCTTTAACATTTTTGTGCGACCGTGCACATGCTGTATCTTAAACAGAATGACTTGTGATCTTCCCGCATGGTAACTTCTGGGTTGCTGCATGGCCACGCATGTGTGCAGCTTAAAGGGTACATTGAGCAAGAGCCAGTAGAAATCAATCAGTGACTAACCTGAAAATAGTTGTTGATCCCTTTAACTAATGCTGGTGGGTGGATCCTTCCTGCCACTGAATGCATGTTCAGCTCTGCGAGGTTAACAGAGGGCATTAGCTGGAATGTGAGCTCCAAAATGGCATGGCTGGCATCAAATCAACATGTAATGTCATGCTCTGTAAAGGCCTGCTCAAGTCATAAAAAAAAACCCGACCCGAACCCGGCGGAACCACATCGGACACGAGCCCGACCCGGCCCGAGTTCCTCCATTTTCCCCCCGCGCCCAACCCGACCTGAGCCTGACCTGACCCGACCCGACCACTGTACTGTTCCCTTTACCTACCTTCCGACTCCCAATATTCAGGAAGCTGCAGCATGAGCGTGATGATGTCATAGAGAGGCTCACACCCTCACTGCTCAGACTCAGAGTTTCCCTCCTTGACACTTACCTGCCATTTTTGCTGTGTATGTCCGACCCGGACCCAGCCCGACCCAACCCGAGCCCGAAGACCGGACCCGGAAGAGCAGTCCGACCCGACCCGAACCCGTCGCATGTTGTTGGGTCCCGTCGGGTTTGGGTCGGGTAGCAGGCCTTTAATGCTCTGCATACTTCCATCTGTTGCTCCCTGTGCATGCTAATACCCTCAACAAAATGGCGTGCACACTGTGGATGCCAGTTTGAAGGCAAAACAACTCCTGTAATGCTGAAAAACTGGGTGCTATAGAGCTGCATTTTACCACCTTTAACTTAGGAGAGAGTTTGGGAAGGTTCTCGGTCAGTTTTGGACTGCTGCTTTTGTGGAGGATAAACAGCAAAATGGATGGGATAGGCCAAACAGCCTATTTCCACGTTGTAATTTCTATGAAATTCTATGTAATCCTGCAACTTTCAAGGTCATTTTTCTGGTGCCAGGCAACAAATTATAAGAATGCATCATCATAACTTGCCATGGTAGGATTTGAATTCATCATCTCTGAGTTGCTACACTAGTATATGATTTTTTTTGCTGGTATATGACTTATACACTGCGATGTGATCTATATACTCGTATATGATTAAGTACTGGTATATGATTTACAAACTGATCTATGAATCTTTCATGGATATATTATTAATATACTGATATATGATTTCAAGACTGGTTTATGATTTATATTTGGAGATGACACATTAAAGGAGGAAATAGAAGGAAGTGGAGTAGCTGTACTAGTTATAGATAACATATTCACAGTTGGACAAAGGGATGTAACTAGCATTAAGATAGAAACAAAATCCATATGGATTGAGTCAAAAGGTAAGAAGGGATCCATCACCTTAACAATGCCAAACTATAGACTGCAAAATAGTGGAAAAGAATTGGAGGAAGAAATATGTGAATCTATGAGGTGAGTAGCAGGCATAGAATAATAATTATGGAAGATTTCATCTACCTGAAATAAACTGGCAGGAAGAAGATGCAAAAGGAGAAAAGGAAATCAAGCTTTTACAGTGGATACAGAATTCCATTCTCACTGTGCATAAGAAATTCAAGAAGTAAATAACTAGAAAAGGATCACTGCTGAATCTTGTAATGGGTAATGAACTAGAACAGATAGAAGTAAGAGTAGGAGAGCATCTTAGCAGTAGTGATCATGACATAAACATGGATGGGCCAAATGGCCTCCTTTTGTGCCATAATGACTCCAATAAAAATGACTCTATTAGGATTGAGAGGTGATCTAAGTAGGATAAAGTCTAAGATATGGATTAGAAAAGAGCATGAGGGTGAAACTAAACAAGGTAAACTGGAGATAATTTTGAAAAACAAAGGCCATAAAATTGGGCTTCATAGCAGCCATAGTTTTGGTACCAAAATTGCATGGGTCAAACAAGCCATCTTCCGCGCCGACCTCACTGAATGCCACCTTAGTGAGGGAGTTAGCACACGCGTTTGGAACGTGTCTCAGAAGTACGCAGACTAGGCAGTTTGTGATGTCAGTCAGCATCTAACCCTAATCTGATGCCAGCATTCCAGTTTTAACCCCGCTGCTCCAGCTAATGCCCTATCTTAAACAGGCACAGATAAGCATAGAAACATAGAAAAATTACAGCACAGAAGGAGGCCATTCAGCCCGTTGTGTCTGTGCTGGCTGAAAAACTAGCCGCCCAATCTAATTCCACCTTCCAGCACCTGGTCCATAGCCTTCCAGGTTACAGCACTTCAGGTGCATGTCCAGGTACGTTTTAAAAGAACTGAGGGTTTCTGCTTCTACCGCCATTCCTGGCAGTGAATTCCAGACACCCACCACCCTCTGGGTGAAAAAGTTTTTCCTCGTGTCCCCTCTAATCCTTCTACCAATCACCTTAAATCTGTGCCCCCTGGTAATTGACCTCTCTGCTAGGGAAAACAGGTTCTTCCTGTCTACTCTAGGCCCCACGTAATTTTGTACATCTCAATTAAGTCACCCCTCAGCCTCCTCTTTCTAAGGAAAATAACCCTAACCTATCCAATCTTTCAAACCCTGGCAACATTCTTGTAAATCTCCTCTGCACTCTCACCAAAGCAACTATGTCCTTTCTGTAATGTGGTGACCAGAACTGTATACAATACTCCAACTGTGGCCGAACCAGCATTTTATACAGTTCCAGCATTACATCCCCGCTTTTGTATTCTATACCTTGGCCAATAAAGGAAAGCATTCCATATGCCTTCTTCACCACTTTATCTACCTGTCCTGCCACCTTTAGGGACCTGTGGACATGCATTCCAAGGTCTATCACTTCTTCTGCCCCTCTCAATATCCTCCCATTTATTGTGCGTTTCCTTGCTTTGTTTGCCCTCCCCAAATGCATTACCTCACACTTTTCTGGACTGAATTCCATTTGCCACTTTTCCGCCCACTCAACCAAACCAGTGATATCATTCTGGAGTCTACAGCCATCCTCTTCACTATTAACTACATGACCAAATTTTGTGTTATCAGCAAATTTCCCAATCATGCCTCCCACATTTAAGTACAACTCATTAATTTATACCACAAACAGCAAGGGACTCAACACTGAGCCCTGTGGAACGCCACTGGAAACCACTTTCCATTCACAAAAACATCCGCCGACTACTACCCTTTGCTTCCTGTCACTGAGCCAATTTTGGATCCAGTCTGCCACATTCCCCTGTATCCCATGGGCTTTCATTTTATTGACCAGTCTGCCATATGGGACCTTGTCAAATGCTTTACTAAAACATACATTCAGCAGCAGGAAGGATTCCCCTCCCTCACCTGCCACCACCACCAATTCTACTTAAAGGGATCTTCAACCTCTCTTAAGGTTAGTTACTGATAACTTTCTACTGGCTCCGTCTGAGTTTGTGGAAGTGCTTTAAGGAGTTGGTTACAGTTGGTGAGGTCTGCATGAAGCGGTGCTGCATATGGAGAAGGCTTGGGTGTGACTTTGAGGGTTTTGGTCAGACCACTTGTTTCTAGTCATGGGAGCTGTAGTTTATTTTATTTTTATTTTATTTTATTTAGAGATACAGCACTGAAACAGGCCCTTTGGCCCACCGAGTCTGTGCCGACCAACAACCACCCATTTATACTAACCCTACAGTAATCCCATATTCCCTACCACCTACCTACACTAGGGGCAATTTACAACGGCCAATTTACCTATCACCTGCAAGTCTTTGGCTGTGGGAGGAAACCGGAGCACCCGGCGAAAACCCACACGGTCACAGGGAGAACTTGCAAACTCCGCACAGGCAGTACCCAGAATCGAACCCGGGTCCCTGGAGCTGTGAGGCTGCGGTGCTAACCACTGCGCCACTGTGCCGCCCCTATCCCCCTTGGGCTGTAGCATGAGAGGGAGGTGGAGCAGAGGCAGTAAAGAAGAGGGCAAACTGCTTACAGAAGAAGGAGGAGAAGGGCTCTCAGCAGGAGGCCTTACCCAACTAGGTTTTTCTAGGGCTTCTGTTGCCTCCATCTAAGCCAGTAGCAGTGTGCATGTCATCAGCATTTTACCAAGGAGGTGCTCACTGAAATCCGCGACTTCTTGCAACCAGACCTGCAGCCTCAGAGAAGAGGGAGGACGGCACTGCCAGTGGCTGTGAAAGGACCGTGAACCTGAATTTCTTCGCATTGAGATCCATCCAGGCTGGAGCAGGCAACATCTGTAACACTCCCTGTTCACTGTATACTGCTTTATAAGAGAGGTGACAGACGTTCTCTATGCCAGGAGAGGAGAGTTCATGACCGAGAGAAGAGGTGGAGTATGCACATGGCTTTAGAGCCATAGAGTTATGCAGCACAGAAACAGGCCCTTTGGCCCATCATGTCCATGCCGGCCATCAAGCACCTATCTATTCTAATCCCATTTTCCAGCACCTAGCCCGTAGCCTTGTATGCTATGGCATTTCAAGTGCTCATCTAAATACTTCTTATATGTTGAGAGGGTTCCTGCCTCTACCAACCCTTCAGGTAGTGTGTTCCAGATTCCAACCACCCTCTGGGTGAAAACATTTTTCCTCAAATGCCCTTTAAACCTCATGCCCCTGACCTTAAATCTATGCCTCCTGGTTATTGATCCCTCCGCTAAGGGAAAAAGTTTCTGTCCATCCTATCAATGCCCCTCATAATTTTGTATACCCCAATCAGGACCCCCCTCAGCCTTCTCTAAGCAAAACAACCCAAGCCTATCCAGTCTCTCTTCATAGCTGTAATGCTCCAGCCTAGGCAACCTCCTGGTGAATCTCCTCTGCACCCTCTCCAGTGCAATCACATCCTTCCTATAGTGTGGTGACCAGAACTGTACACAGTACTCCAGCTGTGGCCTAACTAGTGTTTTATATAGCTCCATCATAACCTCCCTGCTCTTATATTCTATGCCTCGGCTAATAAAGGCAAGTATCCCAGATGCCTTCCTAACCACCTATCTACCTGTGCTGCTGCCTTCAGTGATCTATGGACAAGTACACCAAGGTCCCTCTGACCCTCTGTACTTCCTAGGGCCCTATCATCCATTGTATATTCCCTTGCCTAGTTAGTCCTCCCAAAATGCATTACCTCACACTTCTCAGGAGTAAATTCCATTTGCCACTGCTCCGCCCATCTTACCAGCCCATCTATATCATCCTGTAATCCAAGGCTTTCCTCCTCACTATTTACAACACCACCAATTTTTGTGTCATCTGCGAACTTACTGATCATACCTCCTTTATTCATGTCTAAATCATTAATATACACTACAAACAGCAAGGGTCCCAGCATCGATCCCTGCGGTACACCACTGGTCACAGGCTTCCACTCGCAAAAACAACCCTCGAACATCACCCTATGCCTCTGCCACTAAGCCAATTTTGGATCCAATTTGCCAAATTGCCCTGGATCCCATGGGCTCTTACCTTCTTAACCAATCTCCCATGTGGGGCCTGATCAAAAGCCTTACTGACGTCCATGTAGACGACATCAACTGCATTATTCTCATCTACACATCTAGTCACCTCCTCGAAAAATCCAATCAAGTTTGTTAGACACGATCTCCCCCTGACAAAGCCATGTGGACTATCCCTGATTAATCCCTGCCTCTCCAAGTGGAGATTAATCCTGTCCCTCAGAATTTTTTCCAATAGTTTCCCTACCACTGATGTTAGACTCACCGGCCTGTAATTACCTGGTTTATCCCTGCTACCCTTCTTGAATAATGGTACCACATTCACTGTCTTCCAGTCCTCTGGTACCTCTCCTGTGGCCAGACAGGATTTGAAAATTTGTGTCAGTGCCCCTGCTATCTCTTCCCTTGCCTCACATAACAACCTGGGATATATCTCATCTGGGCCTGGGAATTTATCCACCTTTAAGCCCGCTAACACAGCTAATACTTCCTCCCTTTCAATGCTAATTTGTTCAAGTGTATCACAATCCCCCTCCCTGATCTCTACACCTACATTGTCCTTCTCCATAGTGAACACAGATGAAAAGTAATAATTTAAAACCTCACCTATGTCCTTTGGCTCCACACACAGATTGCCACTTTGGTCCCTATTGGGCCCTACTCTTTCCCTGGTTATCCTCTTGCCCTTAATATACTTATAAAATGCCTTAGGATTTTCATTTATCTTGCCCACCAGTGTTTTTTCATGTCCCCTCTTCGCTCTCCGAATTACTTTTTTAAGTCCCCACTACACTTTCTATACTCTTCTCGGGCCTCTGCTGTTTTCAACGCTTTGAATCTGCCATAAGTCTCCTTTTTTTTCCTTATCCAATCCTCTATATCCCTTGACATCCAGGGTTCCCTGGACTTGTTGGTCCTACCATTCACCTTTATGGGAAGATGTTGGCCCTGAACTCTCACCTATTTCCTTTTTGAATGACTCCCACTGGTCTGATGTAGACTTTCCTACAAGTAGCTGCTCCCAGTCCACTCTGGCCAGATCCTGTTTTATCATATTGATATCGGCCTTCCCCCAATTCAGTACCTTTATTTCCGGTCCCACTTTGTCCTTTTCCATAACTACCTTAAATCTTATAGAGTTATGGTCACTATCCCCAAAATGCTCCCCCACTGACACTTCTACCACTTGTCCGGCTTCATTCCCTAGGATTAGGTCCAGTACCGCCCCTTCTCTTGTAGGACTTTCTAAGTGCTGGCTCAAAAATCTCTCCTGTATGCAGTTTAAGAATTCCGCCCCCTTTAAGCCTTTTGCACTAAGACTATCCCAGTTGATATTGGGGAAGTTGAAATCCCTTGCTCTTATTACCCGATTATTTTTACACCTCTCCGAGACCTGCTCCTCTATCTCTCCCTGACTATTTGGAGGTGTGTAGTACACTCCCAGCCAAGTGATTGTCCCCTTTTTGTTTTTAAGTTCTACCCATATGTCCTCATTTGAGGAACCTTCTAAGATATCATCCTTCCTTACTGCAGTAATTGACTCCTTGATCAACAGTGCAATGCCACCTCCTCTTTTACACCCTCCCCTGTCACGCCTGAAGATTCTATAACCTAGAATATTGAGCTGCCAGTCCTGCCCTTTCCTCAACCATGTCTCTGTGATAGCAATAATATTATATTCCCATGTGTTAATCAATGCCCTCAATTCATCTGCTTTACTTATAAGACTGCTCGCGTTAAAATAGATGCAATCCAGCCTTGCATTGTTTGCTTGTGCCTTAACAGGTCTATATATGCTCTGCCTTCCAGAGTGACTCAGTTTCTCTTCTATATTTGACTGTGCATCACCCCTTACTGTACCTCCAAGCTGTATCCCATCCTACTGCCAAATTAGTTTAAACCCCCCACCCCCCAACAGCACTAGCAAACCTCCCAGCAAGGATGTTGGTCCCGTTCCGGTTCAGGTTCAACCCGTCCAACTTGTAGAGGTCCCACCTTCGCCAGAAACAGATCCAGTGATCCAGGAAACTAAAGCCCTCCATCTCTTCAGCCATGCATTCATCTGCTCTATCCTCCTATTCCTGTACTCACTAGCTCGTGGCACCAGGAGTAATCCAGAGATTACAACCTTTGAGGTCCTGGTTTTGAGGTTTCTGCTACTTAGCTCCCTAAATTCTTGTTGCAGGACCTCATTCCTCTTTCTAGCTATGTCGTTGGTACCAATGTGTACCATGGCCTCTGACTGTTCACCCTCCCCCTTCAGAATGTCCTGCAGCTGCTCCTGGATAGCTTTCCCAGGATAGCGGGCTTCCCATGGTGCAAGGTGCCATTAACTGCACACCTGGATTTCCGGGTGAAACATCAAAGTACGAAGATGTACAGTTGGTTTTGACCATTCTCAGCACATCATGCTGGTGAATGCCCACTATCCTGGCAACAGTCATGATGCTTTCATTCTGTGCCAGTCCACTGTTCCCTCAGTATTTGAACCACCATGTCAAACCACAGGATGGCTGCTGGGCGACAAGGGCTATTCACTTAACACTTGGTTCATGGCTCCACTCTGTGACCCAACCATACATGGCCAGCATGCATAGAATGCGACAAATGCAAATGAAAATTGTCAAATGCAGGTGTCGGTATTAATGGAGTTGGCTTAATCAAAGGCTGTGGCTTCCCAATCATCCGACATATGTAACATATGTTACAGAAGTCAATCACATCCCTGTGCAGCTTTGGCCAGTAAAAATGCATCATTACCCTAGCCCGTATCTTCCGAATACCCAAATGACCTGCAACTGGTATTTCATGGGTAATGCTCAAAATTTCCTACATCCAAGGGTTCTAAAAGAGGCAGCTGCAGATATTGTGGATGCACTGGTTATAATTTTCCAAAATTCCTTCGATTCTTGAACAGTCCCGGCCGATTGGAAGTTAGCAAATGTAATTTCGCTATTCAGGAAAGGAGTCATACAACACTGAAACAGGCCCTTCAGCCCACCAAGTCTGTGCTGACCATCAACAACCCATTTATACTAATGCTACATTAATCCTATATTCCCTACCACATCCCCACAATTCTCCTACCACCTACCTATACTAGGGGCAATTTACAATGGCCAATTTACCTATCAACCTGCAAGTCTTTGGCTGTGGGAGGAAACTGGAGCACCCGGTACCCACGCAGTCATAGGGAGAACTTGCAAACTCCGCATAGGCAGTACCCAAAATTGAACCCGGGTTGCTGGAGCTGTGACGCTGCAGTGCTAACCACTGCACCACTGTGCCGCCTGAACAAATTGCTCCAGTGAAAGATCCCACTGACATCCATCTACACATATTTGGGATATCAAACGAAACGAAGGACAACTGACATCTTTCCATATCTTCTCTTATTTTCTTCAAGAATAGCAAGTATTTGGACAAAGTATTCTTTTTTGTCTTTTTTTTGTAACAGAGCTCTAAAAAGAAATTCTCTTTTTTTTCGGGTTAACTGGTGTGTGTGCGGAGCTAAGGTAAAAAGGGAATTTTCATATTTCAATCTGTGTGTTAATGCTTTGCTTCATTACTGATTAAGCCTTGTTTTATAATAAACTGATAATATTGTTGTTTATTAAAGAAACCTGGTTGGTGTATTTTATTCTGGGATAACAAAGTCAATAAAGAATGAAACCAGATGGACCACCCGGCATCGACCTAGGCACCAGAAATAACAACAGCAAACCCAGCCCTGCCGACCCTGCATAGTCTTCCTTACTAACAGCTGGGGGCTTGTGCCAAAGTTAGGAGAGCTGTCCCACAGACTAGTCAAGCAACAGCCTGACATAGTCATATTCATGGAATCATACCTTACAGACAATGCCCCAGTCATTGCCATCGCCATCCCCGGGTATGTCCTGTCCCACTGGCAGGACAGACCCAGCAGAGGTGGCGGCACAGTAGTATACAGTCGGGAGGGAGTTGCCCTGGGAGTCCTCAACATTGACTCCAGACCCCATGAAGTCTCATGGCATCAGGTCAAACATGGACAAGGAAACCTCCTGCTGATTACCACCTACTGCTCTCCCTCAGCTGATGAATCAGTACTGCTCCATGTTGAACACCACTTGGAGGAAGCACTGAAGGTGGCAAGGGCACAGAATGTACTCTGAATGGGGAACTTCAATGTCCATCACCAAGAGTTGCTAGGTAGCACCATTACTGACTGAGCTGGCCGAGTCCTAAAGGACATAGCTGCTAGACTTTGTATGCAGCAGCTGGTGAGAGAACCAACAAGAAGGAAAAACATATTTGACCTCGTCCTCACCAATCTGCCTGCCACTTATGCATCTGTCCATGACAGTATTGGTAGGAGTGACCACCGCACAGTCCTTGTGGAGACGAAGTCCCGCCTTCACATTCAGGATACTCTCCATCGTGTTGTGTGGCACTACCACCGTGCTAAATGGGATAGATGTCAAACAGACCTAGTAATGCAAAACTGGGCATCCATGAGGCACTGTGGGCCATCAGCAGCAGCAGAATTGTACTCAGCCACAACCTCAACCTCATGGCCTGGCATATCCCCCACTCTACCATTAGCATCAAGCCAGGAGACCAACCCTGGTTCAATAAAGAGTGCAGGAGGGCATGCCAGGAGCAGCACCAGGCATACCTCAAAATGAAGTGACAACCTGGTGAAGCTATAACCCAGGACTACTTGCGTGTCAAACTGCGTAAGCAGCATGCGATAGACAGAGCTAAGCGACCCCATAACTAACGGATCAGATCTAAGCTCTGCAGTCCTGCCACATCCAGTCATAAATGGTGGTGGACAATTAAACAACTAACTGGAGGAGGTGGCTCCACAAATATCCCCATCTTCAATGATGGGGGAGCCCAGCACATCAGTGCGAAAGATAAGCCGAAGCATTTGCAACAATCTTCGGCCAGAAGTGCCGAGTTGATGATCCATCTCGGCCTCCTCCTGAAGTCCCCAGCATCACAGATGCCAGACGTCAGCCAATTCGATTCACTCCATGTGATATCAAGAAATGACTGAACATAAGAACATAAGAAAAAGGAGCAGGAGTCAGCCATTCAGCCCTTCAAGCCTGCCCTGCCATTAAATAAGATCATGGCTGATCTGCCCCAGACCTCAACTCCTCTTTCGTGCCAGCTCCTCATAGCCCTCAATTCCCGATATTTCAAAAACCTACCTACCTCCTCTTTAAATACTGTCAGTGACCTAGCCCTCCACAGCTCTTTGGGGTAGAGAATTCCAGACATTCACTATCCTCTGAGAGAAGAAATTCCTTCGCATCTCAGTTTTAAATGAGTGTCCCCTTATTCTGTAACTATTTCCCCTGGTTCGAGATTCCCCCACTAGTGGAAACATCTTATCAACATCTACCCTGTCAAGCCCCCTCAGAATCTTGTACGTTTCAATCCGATCACCCCTCATTCTTCTAAACTCTAATGAATAAAAGCCTAACCTGTTTAGCTGTTCTTGATAAGTCAACCCCTTCATCCCAGGAATCAGCCTAGTGAATGTCTTTTGAACTGCCTCCAATGCCAATATATCCTTTCTTAAATACAGGGACCAAAACTGTACACAGCACTCCAGGTGTGGCCTCACCAATCAGGCACTGGATACTGCAAAGACTATGGGCTCTGACAATTTTCCGGCAATAGTACTGAAGACCTGTGCTCCAGAACTTGCCGCGCCCCTAGCCAAGCTGTTCCAGTACAGCTACAACGCTGCCATCTACCCGGCAATGTGGATAATTGCCCAAGTCTGTCCTGTACACAAAAAGCAGGACAAGTCCAACCTGGCCAATTACCGCCCCATCAGTCTACTGTCAGTCATCAGTAAAGTGATGGAAGGTGTCATCAACAGTGCTATCAAGCGGCACTTGCTTATCAATAACCTGCTCAGTGACACTCAGTTTGGATTCTTCCAGGGCCACTCAGCTCTTGACCTCATTACAGCCTTGGTTCAAACATGGACAAAAGAGCTGAGCTCAAGAGGTGAGGTGAGAGTGACTGCCCTTGACATCAAGGCAACATTTGACCAAGTACGGCATCAAGGAGCCCTAGCAAAACTGAAGTCAATGGAAATCAGGGGGAAAACTCTCTGCTGGTTGGAGTCATACCTAGCACAATGGAAGATGGTTGTGGTTGTTGGAGGTCAATCATCTCACCTCCAGGACCTCTCTGCAGGTGCTCCTCAGGGTAGTGTCCTAGGTCCAAGCATCTTCAGCTGCTTCATCAATGACCTTCCTTCAATCATAAGGTCAGAAGTGGGGATGTTCACTGATGATTGCACAATGTTCAGCACCATTCGCGACTCCTCAGATACTGAAGCAGTCCGTGTAGAAATGCAGCAAGACTTGGACAATATCCAGGCTTGGGGCTGATAAGTGGCAAGTAAGATTCGCACCACACAAGTGCCAGGCAATGACCATCTCCAACAAGGGAGAATCTAACCATCTCCCCTTGACATTCAATGGCATTACGATCACTGAATCCCCCACTATCAACATCCTGGGGGTTACCATTCATCAGAAACTGAACTGGAGCAGCCATATAAATACCATGGCTACAAGAGCAGGTCAGAGACTAGGAATCCTGCAGCGGATAACTCACCTCCTGACTCCCCAAAGCCTGTCCACAATCTACAAGGCACAAGTCAGGAGTGTGATGGAATACTCTCCACTTGCCTGGATGGGTGCAGCTCCAACAACACTCAAGAAACTTGACACCATCCAGGACAAAGTAGCCCGCTTGATTGGCACATCATCCACAAACATTCGCTCCCTCCACCATCAATGCACAGTGGTAGCAGTGAGTACCATCTACAAGATGCAATGCAGCAATGCACCAAGGCTCCTTAGACAGCACCTTCCAAACCCATGACCTCTACCACCTAGAAGGACAAGGGCAGCAAATGTATGGGAACACCACCACCTGCAAGTTCCCCTCCAAGCCACACACCATCCTGAGTTGGTACTATCTCACTGTTCCTTCTCTGTCGCTGGGTCAAAATCCTGGAACTCCCTTCCTAACAGCACTGTGGGTGTATTTACCCCACATGGACTGCAGCGGTTCAAGAAGGCAGCTCACCACCACCTACTCAAGGGCAATTAAGGATAGGCAATAAATGCTGGCCTAGCCAGCAACCCCCACATCCCATGAATGAATTTAAAAAAAAAGTAGAGTCCATGATTGACTGTATTATAACTGGGTAAACGTATAAATATATGTTAAAAGTAGAGTCTATGATTGACCGTATCATAACTGGGTAAACGTATAAATATATGCTGAGATCTGTGGAGAAGTGGAGCTAGAAAAGACAGTGCACGCCTCCCACCTCGGTGGTAACAATATGTGCAGATAAGCCAGGTTGTACTTCTCTGGCGATTCATGAGATTGATGTGGGGAAGCTAAACCAATTAAATAAAACCTCTCCAGACTCAATCTGAGTCAATTGGTCAAAGGGAGAAGGTTGAATACATGTCAGGTTATGATATAATTAAACCTAGTCACCTAGTCTACAAAATCCATGGTTCAGGCGATGATAGATTTTCCTGTACCCAAGACAAAGAAAGAACTGTTATGATTTCTGGGTATGTGTGGGTTCTACAGGAAATTTGTCCCTAACTTCAGCACAATAATCACCCCATTGAATAATCTATTAAAGAAGAATGTGAAGTTCGAATGGTCAAAGTCATGCAAACAGCATTTGAAATGCTAAAGGCCATTTTAGTAAAAGAACCAGTTCTTGCAGCCCCACACTTTAATAAACTATTCAAAGTGGCTATTGATGCCAGAGACGTAGGGGTAGGATCAGTACTGCTCCAAAGTGATGATGTTGTTATTGCATGGCCTGTTAGCTACTTCTTTAGGAAGCTTAATAAGCATCAAACAAAGTACTTAACCACCAAGAAGCTTTAAGTCTTGTACTGGCTTTACAACAGTTTGAGGTATGGGTTTAATTATATCATTCCGAATATTTATTTAACCTCCTCCATTACTTTGGCCAATTTACTGGGATTGAGTGCTGCTTGAGTGCACAGAGTATGAAGTAGGGCGTTTCGTGAGTGAGGGGGTTCGGGGAACTACTAAATTAATTAAGAAAAATAAATTTAATTTAATTAACACAATAAAGATGGCAGGACAGGTGATGTGTCACGGTGGCTGTATGTGGGAGCTTCTGGATGCTTTGGCAGTCCATGGCAACCATGTCTGTAGTAAGTGTCTGCAGCTTGGGGAGCTTTGGCTCAGAGTAGATAAGCTGGAGGCCGAGCTGCAGACATTGCAATGCATCGAGGAGGGGGAATGTTACCTGGACACTTTGTTCCAGAAGACAGTCACACCCCTTAGGATAGGGTTGTCTGATTTGGTCAGTGGTCAGGGACAGGAGGGTGTGACTCTGAGACAGGCAGGTAAGTGAATCACGAAGTTGGGGGTGGAGGAGCCTCAGCCCTTCCAATTGAGCAACAAAGTTCGAGGTTCTTGCAGCTAAAGGCCTGCTACCTGACCTGAACCCGACGGGACCCTACGACATGTGTCGGGTTCGGGTCGGGTCAGGCGGCTCTTCGGGCCTGGCCTTTGGGCTCGGGTCGGGTTGGGCGGGTCCGGGTCGGGACGGACACACACAGCAAGCATTGCAGGTAAGTATTGAAAGTTAAAAACTTACCTGAGCTGGGAGTCCAGGACGTCAAAGAAGGAAACACTTGAGTCTGCGCAGTGAGCGAGTGAGCATCTCTATAATGTCATCATGCTCATGCTGCAGCTTCCTGAAGATTGGGAGTCGCAAGTTAAGTGAAGGGAACATTCTGGTGGTTAGGTCGGGCTCAGGGCGGGTCAGGCTCAAGCCGGGTCGGGCTCGGGTCCGGTGTGGTTCCGTTGGGTTCGGGTCGGGTTTTTTTTTGTGACTTGAGCAGACCTTTACTTGCAGCTTGTATGGGCAAAAGTGAGGGCTGTAGTGTGGATGAGCAGACTGACCATGGCACCATGGTACAGGAAGCCATTCAAGTGGGGGGAGTTAGAAGGAATGTCGTGGTAGTGGGGAACAGTATAGTCAAGGGATAGACACTGTTCTCTGCAGCTGAGAGCTAGAGTCCAGAAGGCGATGTTGCCTGCCTGGTACCAGGGTTCGGGACATCTGCTCAGTGCTGGAGAGAAACTTACAATGGGAGGGGGATGATCCAGTGGTTGTGGTCCACGTAGGTACCAACAACATAGATAGGACTAGGAAAGAGGTTCTGCATAGGGAGTATGAGGAGCTAGGTACTAAATTAAAAAGCAGTACCTTAAAGGGAATAAACTCTGGAGTACTGTGTACAGTATTGGTCTCCTTATTTAAGGAAGGATGTAACTGCTTTGGAAACAGTTCCAGGAAGGTTTACAAGATGGCTACCTAGAATGGGCAGATTGTCTTATGAGGAAAGGTTGGACAGGCTAGGCTTGTATCTGCTGGAGTTTAGGAGAGTAAGAGGTGACTTGATTGAAACATATGAGATCCTGAGGGGTCTTGACAGGGTGGATGTGGAAAGGATGTTTCTCCTTGTGGGAGAATCTAGAACAAGGGGTCACTATTTAAAAACAAGGGGTCGCCCATTAAGACAGAGATGAGGAGAAATTTTTCTCTCAGAGGGCTGTGAGTCTTTGGAATTCTCTTCCTCAAAAGGCAGTGAGAGCAGAGTCTTTAAATATTTTTAAGGCAGAGGTAATTAGATTCTTGATAAGCAAGGGGGTGAAAGGTTATCAGGGGTAGGCGGGAATGTGGAGTCGAGGTTGCAATCTGATTAGCCATGATCTTATTGAATGGCGGAGCAGGCTCGAGGGGCTGAATGGCCTATTCCTGCTCCTAATTCGTTTGTTCATATGTTATTACCTGAGTCACGTGCAAATTTGAATAGGGTAAACAAGATTAGAGAGATGAATGTGTGGCTCAAAGACTGGCATGGGAGACGTGGGTTCTGGTTCGTGGGGCACTGGCACCAGTTCTGGGTAAAGTGGAGGCTGTACCGTTGGGACCTGGACCATGCTGGGATGAGAGTTCTAGCGAGTCATATACATAGGGCAGTAGAAAGGGCTTTAAACTAAATGGGGCGGTGGTGGGGGGGGGGGTGGGGGTGGCGGGGAAGGGATCATGTAGGGGAATATTGAGTAAATTAAAGGGAAATGACAAGGCAATAGATCAAGATAGCAATAAAAGTAATGATGATCAGAGTATGGCAGGAAGGGACAGTGATTGCAAACTTAAGAGTGTGCCAGCAGATAGGGCCAGAGTTTACAAAAACAGTAAAAAAAAAATGAATTAAGGGCTCTGTTTCTGAATGCCCGCAGAATTCACAATAAAACAGATGAATTGTCAGCTCAAATAGAAATTCATATGTGTGACCTGATAGCCATTGCAGAGACTTTATTATACTTCACGTCTGTCTTCACGGAGGAAAATACTAAAAACCTCCCAGAAATAATGGAGAATCAAAGGACTAGTGTAAATGAGGAACTGCAAGATATTAATTTTAATTAATAGTCTTTGCTAATCTTTTCCTTTTTACATACCTATAGAAGCTTTTAAAGTCTGTTTTTATGTTTCTCACTAGCTTACTCTCACTACAAGGAAACCAAAGCTGGGACCTGAATATCCAAGAGTACATGATATTCAGGAAGGACAGGAAGCTGGGAAAAGGTGGTGGGGTAGCTCTGTTAATTAAAGAGGGTATTAGTATTGTAGTGAGAGATGACCTTAGTTCTAAAGATCAAAACGTAGAATCAGTTTGGGTGGAGCTAGGAAACAGCAAGGGGCAGAAAACATTGGTCAGAGTTGTTTATAGGCCACCAGACAGCAGTGGTAATGTAAATCTCAGTATGGCTCAGGAAATTAAGGTGAATGCAACAAGGGTAATACTGTAATCATGGGGTATTTCAATTTACATATAGATTGGGTAAACATTATTAGTACTAATATTGTTGAGGACAAATTCTTGGAATGTAAGCGAGATGGCTTTCTAGAGCAGTATGTTGACGAACCAACTAGGTGTCATCCAGGCCCTACCTGCCAAGCATGAGGCATATTAATTTTGCCACACGGACATTAAATTTCAAAGTGTTGTTGAAATGAAGAAAGGACTTCCTTTAAAAAATTGCCAGATCTTGGCTGGAAAGACATTTGCATATTAACAGGCAGTGCTTGGAAGGACAAAGCAGCCATTCAACCCACAATGGACTTTTGATCACCAGACATTAAAGGTGGGGGAGCTCGCATTCCAGGTTAACTGCTAAGATGGCCGAATGCACAAACGAACATGGTCAAACCAGCTAGTCACATAACTAACCTGCTGGGCCTGAGTTTTTTGAATTTGTACAAACAATTGAACAGAGTGTATATTTGCTCCTGTATGATCCCATCTCTTTCTCATAAGCCTCTGAATTCACTGAAGACACATGAACCCCAAGAGAGAAAAGTTTCCTACAATGAGCAAGGTTTAAGAAGAATACTGGGCCCCAATGAAAAGCAAGATCTACCTACAATCAAGGACTCTACAGTGAGCTCGAAGAGCCATAACAAAAACTCTTCAGATATTGCCTCAAACTTTTCCACTTTATTTTTGTTCTGCAGTTTTCTGTCTCTATTTGCATGTGTGTATCGTTTATGCATGCTACCTTGGGCGCGTTGTGTATCCATAGGCGTTAACCGAATTAGAGTTTAAGTTTAATAAATTTAAACTTTTCTTCTTTAAACCTAAGAAAGCCTATTTGTGCTGGTTTCTTTGCCTTATAATTGAAAAGCGGTGAACAAGGATTCACCAAAGGAGAGTTAAAAACACGGTGTGTTTAAAATTAAACCCTGTTACGGTAAGACCAGGTGAAGGCTGAAAGGGAACCCTAGACCTCTTTCTCACCTGGTTGTAACACTAGGGAATAGGCTATTTTAGATCTAGTGCTGTGAAATGAAAATGGGCTAATTAATAATCTTGTTGTAAAGGAGCCTTTAGGAAAGGGTGATCATAATAAGATAGAACTTTACATTAAGTTTGAAAGTGATGTAGTTCAATCAGAAACTACGGTCTTAAATCTAAGCAAAGGAAACTATGAAGGTATGAGGGGCAAATTAGCTATGGTGGATTGGAAAACTATGTTAAAAGATATAATGGTAGACAGGCAATGGCTAACATTTAAAGAACTATACATAGTTTACAACAAAAATACATTCCTTTAATGCACAAAAACCCAGCAAGGAAAGTGTTCCCCCGTGGCTAATGAAGAAATCAAGGATTGTACTAGAGCAAAGGAAGAGGCGTACAAAGTTGCCAAACAAAAGGTAAGTCTGAGGATTGGGAGCATTTCAGAATTCTGCAAAGAGGACCAAGAAAAAGATTAAGAAAGGGAAAGCAGAACATGAGAGTAAATTAGCGAAAAACATAAAAAAGGACTATAAAAGCTTCTATACGTATATAAAAAGGAAAAGATTAGCAAAGACATTACAAGCAGAGTCAGGAGAATTTATAGTAGGGAATAAGGAAATGGTAGAGAAACTAAACCAATACTTCATGTCTGTCTTTACGGAGGAAAATACTGAAAACCTCCCAGAAGTGATGGAGAGTCAAGGAACTAGTGTAAATGAGGAATTGCAAGATATTAATATTAGAAAAAAAAAGTACTAGAGAAATTAATGGGACCTAAAGTACATACATCCCTTGGATCTGATGATCTACATCCCAGAGTGTTGAAAGAGGTGGCTGTAGAGGTAGTAGATGCATTGGTGGTCATCTTTCAAAGTTCTATAGACTCTGAAATGTTCCTGCAGATTGGAAGGTAGCAAATTTAACACCACTATTTAAGAAAGGAGAGAGAGGGAAAACAGGGAACTACAGACCTGTTGGCCTAAAATTAGTTGTAGGGAAAATGCTAGTATCTATAATAAAGTATGTGATAACAGGACATTTAGAAAATAATGGTAGGATTGGGCAGAGTCAACATGGATTTATGAAAGGGGAATCATGTTTAACAAACCTGTTGGAGTCTTTTGAGAATGTAACTAGCAGATTCGATAAGGGGAACCAGTGGTATGTTTACTGGTATATTTGGCATATTTAGATTTTCAGAAAGGTTTTGATAAGGTCCCACACAAGAGGTTAGTAAACAAAATTAGAGCACATGGGATTGGGGGGAATATACTGTCATGGATTGAAAACTGTTAATGGACAGAAAACAGAGAGTAGGAATAAATGGGTCATTTTCAGATTGGCAGGCTGTGACTAGTGGAGTACTGCAAGGATCAGTGCTTGGGCCCCAGCTATTCACAATCTATATCAATGATTTGGATGTGGGGATTAAATGTAATATTTCCAAGTTTCCAGATGACACAAACTAGCTGGAAGTGTGAGTTGTGAGAAGGATACAAAGATGCTTCAAGGGGATTTGGAGAGGCTAAGTGAGTGGGCAAAAATTTGGCAGATGGAATTCAATGTGGAGAAATGCGAGGTTGTCCACTTTAGTAGGAAAAGCAGAAATAGAGTATTTCTTAAATGGTGAGAGGCCGGGAAGTGTTGAATTTCAGAAGGACTTTGGTGTTCTTGTTCACGAGTCACTGAAAGCTAACATACAGGTACAGCAAGCAATTCAGAAGGCAAATGGGTATGTTGGCCTTCATTACAAAAGGATTTGAGTATAGGAGTAAAGATATCTTGCTGCAATTATATAGAGCCTTGGTGAGACCGCACCTGGAGTATTGTGTGCAGTTTTGATCTCCTTACTGAAGGAAAGATATACCTGCCACAGAGGGAGTGCAACGAAGGTGTACCAAACTAATTCCTGGGATGGAAGGATTGTCCTATGAGGAAAGATTAAATAGACTAGGACTTTATTCTCTGGAGTGTAGAAGAATGAGGGGTGATCTCATTCAAACATACAAAATTCTTACAGGGGTCGACAGGGCAGATGCAGGAAGGATGTTTCCCCTAGCTGGGGAATCCAGAACCAAGGGACACAGTCTCAGAATAAGGGCAGGCCATTTAGAACTGAGATGAGGAGGAATTTCTTCACTCAGAGGGTGGTAAATCTTTGGAATGCTCTGCCCCAGAGAACATTGAGTCTGTTCAAGACAGAGATCAATAGATTTCTACATATTAAAAACATCAAGGGATAAAATGATAGTGCAGGATAGTGCAGGTATTGAAGTAGAAGATCAGCCATGATCTCATTGGATGGCAGAGCCGGCTCGAAGGGCTGAGAGGCCTACTCCTGCTCCTAGTTCTTATGTTCTTATGTTTTTATGTAATTAATAGTCAGGGAGAAATATTGGTTTATATAGATCACAACCAACTTGTGTTTCTATAAATGTTCAGAATAAAGAACCTCCTGCTGTTTTGTTGAAGTTTGATGTTACAGCCATTTTCACTAAAAACTGTGCATGTGGCAGGGAAAAGCAACATAATTGCTGATGCTGTATCCAGAGTTTAAAGAAGGGATGTAAAAGAGAAGTACAGCCCGGAGTTATGGTAATTCTATAATATGTCATACACAGAAGGAGCCGTGATAAAATAAACAATGAAATGGAAGAATTATGAATTTAAAAAGTCACCATGGACATTTGTACCACAGTCAAAATGAAGCAGTGATCGCGTGACCCCTCCTGTACCAGAAATCAACAAACCTGTCTCAAGAATGGAACTCATTAACCTCGTCTGAAATAGCTGTAGGGAGAACCCCTTTGAAATTGAAAAAAGCACTATTGCATATTAAGGACTCTTCACAGAATCACAGAATTGTTACAGCACAGAAGGAGGCTATTCAGCCCATCATGTCTGCACTGGCTCTCCAAGTAAGCAATTCACTTAGTGCCATTCCCCCACCTTTTCCCCATAATCCTGTACATTGTACTCTTTCAGGTTCAGTTTCTAATTCCCTTTTGAATGCCTCGATTGAACCTGCCTCCACCACACTGTCTGGCAGTGCATTCCAGATCCTAACAACTCGCTGTGTGAAAAAGATTTTCCTCATGTCGCCATTGCTTCTTTTGCCAATAATCTTAAATCTGTGTCCTCTCAATCTTGATCTTTTCACGAGTGGGAACAGTTTCTCTCTATCTACTCTGTCCAGAACCCTCATAATTTTGAATACTTCTTTCAAATCTCCTCTCAACCTTCTCTTCTCCAAGGAAAACAGTCCTAACTTCTCCAGTCTATCTTCATAACTGAAATCCCTCATCCCTGGAATCATTCTCATGAATCTTTTCTGCAGCCTCTCTAAGACCTACATATTCTTCCTAAAGTGCGGTGCCCAGAACTGGACGCAATACTCCAGCTAAGGCCAAATTAGTGTCTTAAACAAGTTCAACATAACCTCCTTGCTCTTGTGCTCTATGCCCCTATTAATAAAGCCTAAGATACTGTATGCTTTATTGACCATTCTCTAAACCTGTCCTGCCACCTTCAATGACTTATGCACATATACAGCCAGGTCCCTCTGTTGCTGCACTCTCTTTACAGTTGTACTCTTTATCTTATAATGTCTCTCCATGTTCTTTCTACCAAAATGAATCACTTCACATTTCCCCACATTGAACTTCATCTGCCACTTGTCAGCCCATTTCACTTGCTTGTCTATACCCTTTTGAAGTTCTATACTATTCTACTCACAGTTCACAATGCTTCCAAGTTTCGTATCATCCACAAATTTTAAAAATGTGCCCTGTACACCAAGGTCTAGGTCATTAATATATATCAGGAACAGCAAGGGTCTGATCCCAGGAGAACTCCACTACAAACCTTCCTCCAGCCCGAAAAACATCTATTAACCACTTTTTCTGTTTCCTGTCACTCAGCCAATTTTGTATCCATGTTGCTACTGTCCTTTTTATTTCATGAGCTATAACTTTGCTTACAAGTCTGTTGTGTGGCACTGTATCTAATGCCTTTTGGACTCTTATCCACATGAATGAACTAACAAAGGATTCTGGAGACAGCACAAACCAAAATTGAATAGGTGTGAAATAGCACTGTGTTAACAGTAAGGTCCACATTCAGACATCTATTGATTGCTATAGTCTCCACATCCTGGTACATTGTGTAGTCACACCAGGGGACAGGGCCATGTGTCTCCTAACAGAAACTCTAATATGATGAATTTTTACCTTAAAAAAGGGAACTCAGTGGAGAGAGAGGGGAGATAAAGCCAACACCTTCAGAAAGCAGTCCAGCCAAGCATGAAAGAAGCCCTGCTGCTAATTCTACATGTCAACTTGCTGCAGCAGAGAGCTTAAAGTGACCACCACCTCCGGTCTGAAGTTTGAACCAACAAAAAATCTACAACACCTCAACAAGTTCAAGACTACAAATACCCAGGCCTGCACCTTTAAAAGAGACTGCCTTCCTGAGAAAATTCACCAGGTTTTCCATAAATCACGAACACCCAACTCACTACGAACTTTGAAGTACTTACCCTGTTTCTGTCTATCTATCTGTATGTGTGTGTGTGTAAGTGAATGTGTGCATGAGTAAGGCTGCAACCATTTCAGGAATTGTGTAAAAATAAATAGTTATCTTTTTTTAACCTAAGAAAAAACCTGTCATCTGTCTCTTTATTTGACCCGAAAGACACTCGGGGTTAACGTAGCATTTTATCAAAACACGATTGCGGTCAGTTGGGAGGTGAACTATGGGAACCACCCACACCCCTTTCTACCTGTCCAAAACAGATGTTTAAATCCTAATTGTCACATTGACGGGTTTTATTTTTGGCGTATCCTTCATGATTTTGAAATATGTGGAATATAAAAATGTTACCTGCTTGTAGTCTCTGGAGTTTAGAAGAATGAGAGGTGATCTTCTTGAAGCTTACAAAATTCTTAAAGGGATAGACAGGGTAGATGCAGAAAGGAAGAAAGGATGTTTCCCCTGGCTGTGGGGTCTAGAACCAGTGGACACAATCTCAGAATAAAGGGCAAGCCATTTAGGACTGAGATGAGGAGGAACTACTGGTGAATCTTTGGAATTCTCTGCCCCCGAGGGTGGTGGAAGCTCAGTTACTGAGTAAGTTCAAGACAGAGATTGATAGATTTCTAGTTCCTAATGACATCAAGAGATATGGGGATAGTGCGGGAATATGGCATTGAGGTAGATGATCAGCCATGATATAGAATGGTGGAGCAGGCTCGAAGGGCTGAATGGCCTACTCCTGCTCTTATGTTCCTATGTACAGTATATAATAACCTATTTATTAAAATATTTATGAGGTAAGAACTTGCTACATTTCAAAACTAGTATAAAGAAAACTGTAAAGCTTTCTTTTCCCCAAGGGGGAAAGTGTGATGAAATCCGTGGTTGCAAAGCTGTGTTTTTTTTCTCAGACCCTAACAGAGATGGAAACCAAAACTGAAACAAATACTGGAAAAACAACTTCAGGTTTCCAGGGAAACTGACACTGGTTACAACCAGATAAAAGGAGACCGAGTCCTCCCCAGACTGGGAAGAGCAGGCAGGAGTGGAGTGCTGGCAAGCAGAAGAATGTGAAGACTGAATTCAGAAGCTATTTCTGTTACTTCAAGTGACTGAATAACCAGACCCGGCCATACAGTGCACAGATTGTCACTGAAGGATTCAGATAAAGGGAAGACTGGTAAATCCATGTCATTAAGAATGTCATGAGCAGAGCTGAGGAGGTTCTGGAGAAGTGCACATTGTGGTGAAGACTGTACCCATGGAGTTTGGATTGCAAGGGAACTTCTTTTGGAAGAAGAACAGCAGCTAAATCCTTGAAGGAAGGAGCTGATAATCTACCTGAGGAACTTCAGAGTTGTGAAGTACTGTGGGACTGTAATTGTTGCCATATATGCTGGATAGACTGCCCTGTGAAACTGTGAGACCCATCTCTGTTGCATCTGATAGTTAAGGTGTAATTTGTAATATATATATTGACCATGATCTGACTGTTGCTTCATGTTTAATTTATGTTGGTTTTGGTTTGAGTGATAAAGTAAAATTTATAAAAGTGAAATTTTGTCCATTTGGTTTGTTTTTCTAAATTGGAATCAATTAGTGGGTTTGATTCTTTTCGTTTGTTGGTGGTCTCGGCGGGGATCATATTATGTTCTTGTTCCGGCTTTGGCTGATGAGTAACTTAAGTGGCACTAAAGTACTAGGCAATGACCATCTCCAACAAGAGAGAATCTAACCATCTCCCCTCGACATTGAAAGGCATTTCCATCATTGGATTCTCCACCATCAACTAACATCCTGGTGATCAATATTGACCAGAAACTTACCTGGACTAACTGCATACTGTGGCTACAAGAGCAGGTCAGAGGTTGGGAATTCAGTGGTGAGTTTCCGTTTTCTGTCTTAATTTCAGATTTCCAGCATCCACAGTATTTTGCTTTTGTGTAGAACCTGATATCAGTGTAGTGGTTAACCATTAAAACAATAATCAAAAACAATAACTCACCTCCTGACTCCCCAGTGTCTTTCCACCATTTACAAGGCACAAGTCAGGAGTGTGATGGAATATTCTCCACTTGTCTGGATCAGTGCAGCTCCAACAACACTCAAGAAGTTCGTCACCATCCAGGACAAAGCAGCCCAGTTGATTGGCACAACATCCACCACTGCTGCACAGTGACAGCAGTGTGTACCATCTACTGCAGGAACCTGCCACGGCTCTTCAACATCTTCCAAACCTACAACCTCTACCACTCAGAAGAACAAGTTCCACTCCAAGTCACACAACATCTTAATTAGAAATATATCGCCATTCCTTTATCATCCCTGGGCCAAACTCCTTGAACTCCCTCTGAACAGCTCTTGGGTGTACCTACACCAGATGGACTGCAGCAGTTCAAGAAGATAACTCACCACCACCTTCTCAAGGTCAATTAAGGATGGACAATAAACGCTGGCCTTGCCAGTGATGCTCACATCCCCTGAATGAATAAATAAAAACAAAACACCCTCTTGCATTTTTACATGTTTGGATACCAACAAAGTGAAGAGATCCTTGAGGAGCATTTAAATACATCTTTACAATCAATAAAACTTTTGTTTAATCAAATGTGCATATTTGGTGAGCTCAGTATGGGGCTGAGGTGGGCATTTCCTCACCGTGTTCTGATACTTGACAGAATTTATGTCGGGGTGTGAAGTGGAACCCAGTGGCTCTAATTCCTGGCCTTGCAATGCCAATTTATGCCTCTCAAATGAAAAGATTTTGAGGCCGGTTTGTTTAGTTATAAAGCCATCATCCAATTATAAAAAAATCAATAGAAAATAGTTGAAAAATGTAAAATACTGGGTATGTTAGCTTAGTGATCACCTAATGGTTAACCACTTCCTGACATCAGCTTGTACACAAAAACAAAATACTGTGAATGCTGGAAGTCTGAAATATTAACAGAAAATGCTTCCGGTCACAGACCTTATATGTTAACACTTTTTCTCTCTTCACAGATGCTGCCTGACCTGCTGAGTATTTCCAGCATATTTTGTTTTTATTTCAGGTCGTACACAGTCTAGTCAGCAAAGTCCACTTAGGAAGTTCTCATGTTGAACAAACATCTCCTTTCTCCAATAGCCATTGTTAAACAAACCCATTCAAAGTATATGTGCTGCTTCTGATTGGGAGTAGCATCACCAATGAGTCCACAAGAGCCATTAACCTTTTGTAACAGAATATTTGCATGTAGAGGGTGTGAAACTGAACTTTGGACTTAAACTTCCTAGATGATTTTCCTGAGATTCATTTTGCTTTACTGAAATAGTCGGATAGTTTGTTCTTCCACATTCTTTTTTGTAAAGGGACCAGATGTATGTGAGCCACAGGGGCCAATTTTTTTGTCTCCAAAACTCCACGTGCATCTGTGACAGCTTTGTCAATTAATCTCTCCTGCCTCAGCGCTATCACACACCTTCCCTTTGTTCTTCTTCCCCCTCCCCCTTTTCACTTGCTCAAAGCCTATTACATTTCTAACTTTTGCCAGTTCTGATGAAAGTCACAGACCTGAAACGTTAACTCTGTTTCTCTCTCCACAGATGCTGCCAGACCTGCTGACTATTTCCAGCACTTGCTGTTTTTATTCCATGTGCATCTGTTTTCAGGCATTCTGGACAGGTTGAAAGGACAGGGGGTAGAAATTGGTAGTGGAGTTTGCGCTGCCAAGCTTAAGCTGGGTGACTGGGGAGGAAGAAAGATGGCTCAAAATTTCTATGCTCATCCAGATCAGATATATATCACACTCAAGCTGACTTTAAATTCAGTTCTAAAGGAGCTTTGAATTTCACTGTTTTCCAGCAGGAAATTCAGCATGCACTATGGCCCAGAAAGGGTTTTTAATTTATTCTGATATTCATATTAGTCACCAAAAAAGACACACCTTTGCATTTACTATTGATACATAAACATACTAAAGCATTGGACATTAACAATAAAGAATTTTATTATCTGACACAATGGTATTTGTGATTTTTCAATGCATACCATTTAAGTTTATCCTACTTTGGAAAATGATTTATAGAACTATATATAATCATGTTCAATTGTGTAAGGATGGGTGTTGCCTCAGTGCATTTATTGGTAGCCAGTCCAGCTTTGATGAGCCTCCCCTTAAAGCAACAGATATCATGATGTGTATATACAAAGCTAATATCAGTGCTAACTTCAGAGAAGTGCAATTGTCATAAGACATGGAGCTACCATCACTACTACCTTTTTCCTTTTGATGTTTGCTTTCATGAATGATCAAATCTGCCTTGATTGAAATGTGAACTACAAAAAGAAACAACTTACATATGGGCTGATGCAATTCATTGAGATAAATAGGTTAATATGTGACAGATGGGGGGTAGATATTTACCAAGCAAGTGATGGACGGGGCTTTTACACTGCTGTCCAATGTCATTAGTCTGAGGCCCAGTTATTTTGATGGTTGGGCCTCAGTTAAATTTTATTGATGAGATTCCCACGATTCCAGAGGTGATGAGCAACCCACTGCATTGCAGGGTGTTATTTACAAGAGGTCTGGTGTCCATTTAAAAGGTACTTGCACCCCTGTAAGATGTCACAGTCACAAGTTCCTAGATTCAGCAACACGGCAGTGGCGATCCTTACAGAACAGGTGTGGGACCACAGGCTGATCCTCTTCCACTTAGATGGGACGACAGACTTTGAAACCTAGAGGGAGCAGGGTAACAATATGAATACAGTAGCCATGCCATGCTGACTCTTGTCCCTCTCTCCTTCTTTACAGACTCATCCCATAACTTGGAACACAGTGATCATGTCTCCAGGGGTATAATACAGCCAAGAAAGCACACACACTTGCTTAATTCCTCCCAGCACAGAAATCAACACTCTCGGTGGAATAGATAGCAACTCAGAGGGATCTGCACTGAGCACAAGTGAACAGGAGGAGGAGATTTTTGAAATGACAGCCCGGGAGATGGTTTTCGAGAGGGCAAACCTGGGTCCTAGCTATGCTGCGAAGAACAGAGATGCTAATGGGGGCTTACAAAAAGGAACTGCTACCTATGCACCAGCAACTGTACAGGGTCTTGCCTGGCTAGAAGCTGCCACACCATTCTGAGAGTATGGAGGAGTCTGCTTTCAAATTATTTGGTGTAAGGCATCAACCACATAGTGTACCATTGAGCATGTTGCCATGCCTATGAATGCTGCAGTCGATCTCTTGTGCAGGAGTCTGGGTCCCCAGCTTTTGCAGCTTTGATTAATGCTCAAACTGGTGCCACTCAGGTTCTGGCCTCCATCATCTCCACCACCTTCAAAAGGCTTAGGGAACACATGGATAGAGGCTTCAATCACATCATAGATCTCCTGTGAATCAATGGGACTAATGGCCTGCAGTCCCATTGGATGGCATTGGGGCAATGGGAATGGCACATGTCCTCTCTCAGCATGACAGCATGTCTGCTCTCTCACCATCTCACTTAATGAATGCCCAGAATAGTGCCTAAATGCCAGCTGGGTTAGATTGCTGTGGCATCAGCCAAGATGCTGCAGGCAAACCGTCTCAGGCCCGAGCTCTTGGAGGTCACTGACAAAGACCATCTCAAGTGTCCTCATCTGAGCATCAGCAGCTTTCCACAATCCAGGCTGAGGCCATTGGGGGAGCATTTCACAGGAGCTCAAGAATAGTCCAAAAATAATTAAGAAAAGCACAGTGGGAAAAACACATATTTGAAAACATTTTTTGATAAGCCATTAAAGTGTCATTCCATTATAAACTGTGACTTTGTCAGTAGTGTGGTTCTGTAGTGGTGACTGAGCCTGTAATGTCAGATGTCATTTATATCAATGTTGAGCAGCGGCTGGTAGTACTTTATCAGAGGGTAGAAGAACTGTTAGAGATGGTGTTTAATTCCATTAATTACAAGGCTAGCGAAGGAGTAGATCAGCTGAAGGGACTGGTTAAGCAACTGCTGCTGAAGAGTTCTGGCCTCAGGTTAGTGCAGTCTCCTACCAGCTTCTGCTCCAATCTTTCAGTTATTGGGGCCTTCCTCATGAAATGGTGAAATGTCCCATTTGTCCAGTAAAACTGTGCAGAATGCAGCTGATGACCACAATCATAGGAAGGAAGAACACAGGAAGATAGGAACAGGAGTAGGCCATTCAGCCCCTCAAGCCTGTCCCGCCATTCAATGAGATCATGGCTGATCTGCGGCCTAACTCCAAATACCTGCCTTTGGCCCATATCCCTTAATATCTTTGCTTAATAAAAATCTATCTATCTCAGATTTAAAATTAACAACTGTTCTAGCTTCAACTGCTGTTTGCGGGAGAGAGTTCCAAACCTCTACCACCCTTTGCATGAAGAAGTGCTTCCTAACATCTCTCCTGAATGGTCTGGTCCTAATTTTTAGACTATGACCCCTAGTTTTAGAATCTCCAACCAGTGGAAATAGTCTATCTTTATCTAGCCTGTCTTTTCCTGTTAATATCTTGAAGACTTCAATCAGATCACCCCTTAACCTTCTGAATTCTAGCGAAAACAGGCCTAATTTGTGTAATCTCTCCTCGTAACTTAACCCCTGTAGTCCCGGTATCATTCTTGTAAACCTATGTTGCACTCCCTCCAAGGCCAATATATCCTTCCTAAGGTGTGGACACTGTCTGTTGGCTCTACTGCAGAAAGCCCCCCATATAACTGCCAAGCAGTGAAAGCAGTTCAATGCTTTATTCATTGATAGATCCCATGGCTCAGATGGTTTCACCCAGGTTTCATACTGGTGCCATGAGCCAGGTGTCTTTGTCCTCAAGCAGCCAACCTCTGATTTGCTGCAATTAAAACAGTAAGTGCTGGAAATACTCAGCAGGTCTGGCAGCACCTATGGAGAGAGAAACAGAGTTAATTTTTCAGGTCTGTGACCTTTCATCAGAACTAGCAAAGGTTAGAAATGTAATAGATTTTGAGCAAGTGAAAGGGGGAGGGGAGAGAGGGGAAAAGAACAAAAGGAAAGGTCTGTGATAGGGAGGAGGGCAGGAGAGATTAAATGACAAAAATGTCATGAAATAAAAGGCAAAGGGAGTGATAATAGCCATAGTAAAAGACAAAGCATTTGTCCAGAGAGAGTGTTAATGGCAGAATAATGAGCAGCTCTGTCCGAAAGCAAAAACATGAAAACTAAGTTTGAGACTGACACATGGTAAAAAAACAATCAAAATGGCAGTCAAGGTCTGAAGTTGTTGAACTCTATATTCAGTCCACAGGGCTGAAGAGTGCCTAATTGAAAGATAAGTTGCTGTTACTCGAGCTTGCATTGAGCTTCACTGTAGGCTGCAGTAGGCTGAGGACAGAAATGTGGGTGTGAGAGCAGTGTGGTGTATTAAAATGGCAAGCAACCGGACGCTCGGGGTTGTGCTTGTGGACTGAGCGGAGGTATTCTGCAAAGCAGCCACCCAATCTGTATTTGGTCTCCCCAGTGTAGAAGTGACTGCATTGTGAGCAGTGAATGCAGTATACTAAATTGAAAGTAGTACAAGTAAATCGCTGCTTAACCTGGAAGGAATGTTTGGGGCCTTGCATGGTGAGCAGAGAAGAGGTAAAAGGGCAAGTGTTACACCTCCTGAGATTGCATAGGAAGGTGCTGTGGGAAGGGGATGAGGTGTCGGGGTGATGGAGGAGTGGGAAGGGTGCCATGGAGGGAATGGTGCCTTCAAAATGCTGACAGGGGAGGGGAAGGGAAGATGTGTTTGGTGGTGGCATCACGGAAATGACGGAGGATGATCCTTTGCATGTGGAGGCTGGTAGGGTGGACAGTGAGGACAAGGGGAACCTTGTCGCGGTTCTGGGAGGGAGGGCAAGGGGTGAGAGCAGAAGTATGGGAAATGGATCGGGGACAGGGTCGAGGGCCCTGTCAACCACAGTGGGGGGAAATCCTCGGTTGAGGAAAAAGGAAGACGTATCAGAAGTGCTGTTGTGGAAGGTTGCATCATCAGAACAGAGACGGAGAAACTGGGAGAATGGGATGGAGTCTTTTCAGGAGGCAGGGTGTAAGGAAGTGTAGTTGAGGTAGTTTTGGGAGTTGGTGGGCTTTTAATGAATATTCGTAGACAGCCTATCCCAGAAATGGAGACGGAAAAGTCGAGGAAGGGAAGGGAAGTGTCGGAGATAGACCATGTCTATAATTACAGATAGAGATAGAGAAGGAAAATGAAAGCGAAGTTGATGAAGTTTTCCAGTTCAGGGTGAAAGCAGGAAATGGCACTGATACAGTCATCAATGTACCAGCAAAAGAGTTGGGGGAGGGGGCCTGAGTAGGACTGGAACAAGGAATGTTTGACATATCCCACAAAAAGACAGGCATAACTAGGACCCATGTGGGTAGCCATAGCAACACCTTTTATTTGAATGAAGTGAGTGGAGTTGAAGGAGAAGTTGTTCAATGTGAGAACAAGTTCAGCCAGGCTGAGGAGGGTGGTGGTGGGTGGGAACTGGTTGGGCCTCTGTTCAAGAAAGAAGCAGAGAGCCCGCAAACCATCCTGGTGGGGGATGGACATGTAGAGAGATTGGACGTCCATAGTGAAGAGGAGGCAATTAGGGCCAGGAAACTGGAAAATGTCGAAATGGTGTAGGGCATCAGAAGAGTCATGGATGTAGGTGGGAAGAGACTGGACCAGGAGAGAAAAGTAGAGTCAAGATAGGAAGTAGTAAGTTCAATGGAGCAGGAACAGGCTGAAATGATGGGTCTACCAGGACAGTCCTGTTTGTGGATTTTAGGAAGGGGGTAGAAGCGGGTAGTCTGGAGTTGTGGGACTATGGGTTGGAAGCTGTAGAGCAAAGATCTCCAGAGGAGATGAGGTCAGTGACAGACCTGGAGACAGTGGCTTGATGTTCGGTGGTGGGGTTATGGTCCAGGGGGAGGTGGGAAGAAATGTCTGAGAGTTGGCGCTGAGCCTCTGTAAGGTAGAGGTCGGTACGCCAGACAACAACAGCACCACCCTTGTCAGCATATTTAATCACAATGTCGGGGTTAGACCTGAGAGAACAGAGTGCAGCAGGTTCAGAGGGAGACAGGTTAGAGTGAGTGAGGGGAGCAGAGAAATTAAGATGGCTGATGTCACGCCGACAGTTCTCAATGAAAAGATCAAGAGCGGGTAAGAGGCCAGAGGGAGGGGTCCAGGTGGAGGGAGAGTACTGGAGGCGGGTGGATGGGTCCGTTGGTTGAGGGGAGGACTCCTGGTCAAAGAGGTAGACCCGGACGTGAAGGAGACAGAAGAAGAGCTCAACGCCATGCCGAGCACGAAATTCATTGAGGTGGTGGAGTAAGGGGATAAAACTGAGTCCTTTGCTGAGTACAGAATGTTCATCATCAGAGAGGGGAAGGTAAGACGGTATAGTTGATACATGGCAAGGGGTGAGATTGGAAGAAGGGATGGGGCCAGAGGGAAGTGAAGGGGAGTTGCTGGAGCTTGCATTCCTTAAAACCTGAAAGGAAGAGGAAAAGATTTTGTTACTGTGTCAGATAAGATGAAGGATGAAATGAAACTGCGGAGCAAGACAGCTTTGAGATAAGGGTGAGTTGGTGCTGCTGGAGAGAGAGGTCCAGTATGTACATGTGGCGGCGCATGGCACTGAGTGTGGATCTCAGGATGTGGCGAGAACAGCAGTCCGAGGAGATACCTGTAATCCTGGGTGGATTCGAAACATGAAGGATGGAACTTCAGTTGGAATCCACGTGGAATAAGTCGGAGCTGGATATAGTCGCTGAAGAAAGAGAAGTGGCTGTGAAAATGAGTTTTGGTAGACACTTTATCAAACACCAGGAGGGAAATAGAAAGCAATGAAGATGAACAAGGTAAAAGAGACAAATGGAAATCCTGTTGGAGAGAAGAGCAGAACTTCTTCAAGGTAGGCACTCCTGGAAGAGACATGGCAGTGAATTAAATACTGAAATAAAAGCAAAATACTGTGGATGCTGGAAATCAAAACAGTAAGTGCTGGAAATACACAGCAGGTCTGGCAGCATCTGTGGAAAGAGAAACAGAGTTAATGTTTTAAGTCATAGAGAGATACAGCACTGAAACAGGCCCTTCAGCCCACTGAGTCCATGCCAACCACCAATTTATACTAATCCTACATTAATCCCTCTCACATCCCCACCATACACTAGGGGCAATATTTTTACAATAGCCAATTTACCTATCAACCCACAAGTCTTTGGCATGTGGGAGGAAACCAGAGCACCTCCACACAGTTACAGGGAGAACTTGCAAACTCTGCACAGGCAGTACCCAGAACCAAACCCAGGTCACTGGAGCTATGAGGCTGTGGTGCTAACCACTGTGCCACCTGAGTCTAGGACCTTTCATCAGAACTAGCAAAGGTTAGAAATGTATTAGGCTTTGAGCAAGTGAAAGGTGGGAGGGGAGAGGGGGAAAAAGAACAAAAGGGAAGGTCTGTGAGAGGGTGGACAGCAAGAGAGATTAAATGACAAAGATGCCATAGAACAAAAGGCAAAGGGAGTGATAATAACCATAGTAAAAGACAAAGCATTTGTACAGAGAGAGTGTTAATGGCAGAATAATGAACAGCTCTGTCCGAAAGCAAAAACATGAAAAACAAGTTTAAGATTGGTACATGGTAAAAGAACAATCAAAATGGTCTGAAGTTGTTGAACTCAATATTGAATCCAAAGGGATGTAGAGTGCCTAATTGGCAGTTAAGGTGCTATTCCTCAAGCTTACGTTGAGCTTCACTGGAAGACTGCAGTAGATCACAAATGCTGCCAGACCTGCTGTATATTTCCAGTACTTACTGTTTTTATTTCAGATTTCCAGCATCCACAGTATTTTGCTTTTATTACTCTAATTTACTGTCTTGGGTCTAAGAATGGGGGGGATGGTGGACTGGTACAGTATCTTGGTGTTAGGACAGCTGCCTGGAAACTGGGCACAGACCTGCATGATCCACTGACAACAATCACTCACCAGCTGAACATTAAGGGAGTTAAAGTCTTCTCTGAACATGTTGATGACTGGCTCATCAGGAGGTGCTCCGATAGCTACACGGATACAGTCAATCACAGCCTGAGCTTGTGGAAAGTCTGCTATAGCAACAAACCTACAGCCCGTTCCTGCTGACTACTGGCATCCATGGCAAATGTTATAAAATAGTTGGTCTTGGCAACGAGGGTATCAGTGACCTGTTTAATTGCAGGCATGGACTGCATATTGACTAATTTGATTGCTGTCACCTGCTGCAGCCTGGAAAGATGCCGAGGCAAAAAAATATGCGGGTAATTGTTACTTTCTTAAATGTGGTAAATGTGAGGTTATCTACTTTGGTTGTAAAAACAGAAAGGCAGAATATTATCTGAATGGTGATAGATTGGGAAAGGGGGAGGTGCAGCGAGACCTGGGTGTCCTTCTACACCAGTCGCTGAAAGCAAGCATTCAGGTACAGCAAGCAGTTAGGAAGGCAAATGGTATGTTGGCCTTTATTGCAAGAGGATTTGAGTGCAGGAGCAAGGGTGTCTTACTGCAGTTATACAGGACCTTGGTGAGACCACATCTGGAGTATTGTGTGCAGTTTTGGTCTCCTTATCTGAGGAAGGATGTTCTTGCCATGGAGTGCAAAGAAGATTTACTAGGCTGATTCCTGGGATGGCAGGATTGACGTATGAGGAGAGATTGGGTTGATTAGGCCTATATTCATTGAAGTTTAGAGGAATGAGAGGGGATCTCATAGAAACCTATAAAATTCTAACAGGACTAGACAGGCTAGATGCAAGGAGGATGTTCCCGATGGCTGGGGAGTCCAGAACCTGGGGTCACAATCTCAGGATACGGGGTATGCCATTTAGAACCGAGATGAGGAGAAATTTCTTCACTCAGAGGGTGGTGAACCTGTGGAATTCTCTACCACAGAAGGCAGTGGAGGTCAAGTCATTAAATATATTCAAGAAGGAGATAGATATATTTCTTAATGCCAAAGGGATCAAGGGATATGGGGAGAAAGCAGGAACAGGGTACTGAATTAGACGATCAGCCATGATCTTTTTTGAATGTTGGAGCAGGCCCGAAGGGCTGAATGGCCTACTCCTGCTCCTATTTTCTGTGTTTCTATGTTTTTTTTTCACTGGCATAGTCCAGCTGGGACGGTTGGTTGCAGTTTTTGTTGTAAGAGGCAGAATTGGTCTGTGACAGCAGGGTGAATTTTAACCCCTGCAAATGGGTTGATGGTTTGCGGTCAGGTCAAAGGTTAAAATTTTAAAAATCTCAAATGCAACCTCAGTCCACTTCCAAACAGCCGACTTCTGGGTTTAACAGACGCAGGACAAGAGGTGTGCAGCCAACCCGTTCCCAGGAGGCAGGTTGGCAATTTAAATATTTTAATGAGGCTGTCAGCCTCAGATTTAACCTGCTTTATAGGTGTAACAGTGGCCAATCGGCTTTCCCAGCAAGGCGAGGACAGCTTCATAATGAATACTCCTTTCTGGCCCCCTCAAGCTCCCGACCATACAAAGACTCTTCGGGGTCAGGGATTGGACCCTCCCTGTGAGGATCAGACCTACCAACTCCTTTGACCTGCTCCGGAGTCCTCCCTGTCTGACTTATCAATCAGGCTGACTTCCAGGTGGGAAACCTGTAAACATGGACGCTGTGCAGCCATGTGGAAACCTACTTCTTGTCTGAAGCTCCGCCCACCCCCAGCCTCTCTGGAGACACAGCCTCCTCATGCACTGATTTTGGAAACTGGAAGTAATTGATTCTGAGCTTATGAGCCTATGGGTCGGGTGAGGATACCTGTGAGCAGACCTCCACCTTTGTGGTCTTGTCAGAGCCCTAAGGCAGCTGCTGATTTTCCTGAACTTACTGCTGCTTCTCCTCCACATTTAAACAACACCTACATGCAGGTTAGTGCCACTTTAAAGCTTCCAAATTCTGTTTCTGACCCCATCTAGTATTACTGGATGGGTGCAGCAGTGTGTGTTACTTCCACTGTTTCAGACGGAAATGACATGGGGGTCCTATAGGACTCTGATTTGAATACATTAATGAGGCTCCCACCTGCTTCTGAGGGTGACCTGGGCCACCCTGTTAAGAACTCCAGCAAAATGGTGGTGGACAGATCAGGAGTGGGATCGAAGCGGGGGAGGGTGTAGTTACAGCCCTGTTGGAGACAATTGAAATGGACCCCATGGAATTTACTCGAGGTACAACTCGACTGGAACTGCTTTGTCGTGAGACATTGGAGTTCAGGAAAATTCAAGCTGTTCACTAATTCTCAGCATCAGTGAATACAACTGTAACCACTGTAACCATAGTAACCCATGCCTAGTAACTGCTCACCCTCATAGCATTTCTTATTCACTTTGCTTTACAGAAAAAATAACTGGATTAAAAATCTGCACTATTAGAAGGGAAATGTGCTTTACATTTTTATCAAAATGATGTGAAACTATAAAATATATGTTGCTTAAAAAATTGCATCAACATGTTGAACATGGTGCTTATTCTATTTTTGAAAAAGACTTGTATAACACAATCATGATTTTTACAGCATACATATCTACTAAACAAATATCAATCCGGCTACAGAATGATTTATCAAATGGCTGTCAAAGAAACCCAGTAGCTGTGATAACTGATCACTAGTCTTGCAACCAGGTCTCAGCTCTGCGCCATCCTGTCACGTGCTCTTTCCTTGAACCACTTGGAGCAATTTTGGTCAGTTTATCTGCTCAGTTGAGTATCTAATTGCAATGCTTTGTCATGACAAGATGAAGAGAGGGGAGATTCCATCTAAGAAAAGGGAAAACACTTCATATTTGTGAAGACGCTGCAGCAAATGCAGCTCCTCGCAGCGGTCACGGTGCAGTGTTGATTCTGGTCAAAACATGTCTCACACTCGGGGTAATGTTCTGGAATTGCATGAGAACAGCTTGTGTTGACTCACCTTCAATTTTCTGTCCTTTCTTATTGGTAAAGGTTCTGTCCTTTTCTTTCTTGATACCATACTGGTATTTGGGGAAGGTATACTCTAGTGGTGGTAATGGAATGTTGGCAGAAGGGTGACTCCTTCTTCCAACCAAAGTTTTTTGGGCACTTCCATTTTCTCACCTTTCCTCCCTTCCTGTCCTGGGGTATAGTTCGTGGGTGCTAGCCACCCTTCAGTATTTTGTCCCAGTGACTATTCTTCATACAAGAGCCCGGACAATAAATATCAGGGTTAATCACAGCCAAGCTTGAACCTGCTCTTACAAGTATGTTTTCTGACAGGATTGTTGGATTGTGATCAAGAGGGGAAATAATTGCCGATTTATTTCTCCTCCCTAGATTGGAAATGCAGACATCAATCATAGCGCCACTGCAGCCATCCTGCCTGAGATAGGCTCCGGCTCTCCTGCTCTGCATGGTTCAGTATCACACTACACAGTATTTTTACCCACAAGCCATATTTCAACAATGCCAAATGAGCTGATTCATCCAGTTCCTCTATTTGTGAAGACGCTGCAGCAAATAAGGCTAGATCCACACCTTTGGTGATATTTATAGAGGTGTGACACATGATGACTTGCATACTTGGTGCATTCCAACAAAACCACAAGTGGGTGGGTGAGGCTCCATCCTTCTTCCAATGTAAATTCACAAGAGTAGATTGCTGTTTGTGATGTGCAAAAAATGTTCTCTTTAAATTTTATTGTATGTGCATTGCAGATACTTGAATTTTCAGATCCTTCTGCACAAGTGCCAGATGTGACCCTGTTTTCTTTCATTGTTTTCTATGTTTTGGACTCTTTCCAATCCTGATACATTTCTTGTTCCACAGGAAACAATTCAATAAATCCATTCTATTTATTAAAATTTTGTAGCAGCAATCCAGGATAGTGGGCAAAGAATTAGTCCAGTTAGTGTCACCTCTGGCTCAGGGTTAATTGCAACATATTATGCTATAATGTTAATCTGCAATGTCCTTATTGATCCCAATTTTAACCCAACCCATGGTTGGGAATGAGGTGAGTGGTTAAAATCAACTTTCTATCCCGGTCTCTTTTTCTTTGATAACACGCCTGTGAAGCACATTGAGACATTTTACTACATTAAATGCAAATTGTTGTTGCTGACCTATACAGCCTGTTGTAGCAGGAACTGCTACTTATTGGACTAGGGGACACGTTGTACCATTGGCTGTCAAAATCACCACTGCCCTTAACTTTTCATCATAGGCTGCTACAGGGGATGTCACTCACATGTCTAGTCTGAAGTACACAGTTGCATCAAACAGGTAACCAATGGCATCCTTGCTAGAGCAAATTAATACATTACCTTCTCAATGGATGCTAACAGCTAGAATGAGAGCACTCTTGAATCTGCACCAAGTAGTCAGCTTACCTTGTGTCCAGGGCATACTAAACTGCCCTCGTTTAGCTATCTGTGCACCAGAGGATCAGCCACCAGCATCTATGAACAGGGACATCTGTGCCCAAAGATGCCCGGCAGCTGCCTAAGGGGGCTTCTCTGCAAACCCTTCAAGATGCAGTATTAGCTGCTGGCTCACTCTACTGGTTCCCTCTTCATTCTCCAAGCCATTCATAAGAAATCCTCTGAATTTCAAAATTATGTGACATGCAATGAATGACACTGATTCAAGAAACCCTGTTTGCTGGAGAGCCAGTATAGAGCCATCCCAAATCTATCAAGGCATCAATGTTTGCTCTATTAGAATCATGGTGACATCTTAAGCCTTACTATATTGGTGCTCACCATGGGTCATGGGGATCTAAAATGGGGTTAGCAACCAATGATGCAGAGACTAGTTGTGCTTTCCGATCAGCAATCCAGAGGTCCACACTTAATCAGAAAATAGTGCTAGTATGGTTGATTGGCTTAAATTAAATGAATTGTGGCAGCTCCCTGGATAGTGAGCATTCCCATTCATTATTAGATGGCCATGATCATTTACCAGTTTCAAATTTATAGACAAAATCATTCCTGTTGTGAAGGCTGATCCGATTCTGAAAAGCCTCATACATGGCAACCTGAGTGGATTCAATTGCACCTTGCTATGAGGGATATCTGCACACTTTAAAAAGTTGACAGCCTTTTCCAGTCTACAGGGAAGGTTTTAAACTGAGCAGCTGATGGATTAGTGAACAGCTGATTATGTCAGCCGTGGCTTAGTTGGTAGCACTATTTCCTGTCAGTCAGAAGTAGGTTGAAGTTCCACTCTAGAGACTTGAGCATAAAAGTCTAGGCTGACACTCCGTTGCAGTACTGAGGGAGTGATGCATTGTTGGAGGTGCTGTTCTTTGGATGAGAATTTAAACTGATGGCCTGTCTGCTCACCAAGGTGGACGTAAAAGATCCCATGGCACTATTTGGAAGAAGAGCAGGTGAGTTATCTCCAGTGTCCTGGCTAGCATTTATCCTTCAATGAACATCACAAAAACAGATTATGTGGTCATTATTACATTGCTGTTTGTGGGATCTTGCTCTGTGTAAATTGGCTGCCATGTTATCCTACATTACAACATTTCAAAAGTACTTCATTGGCTGTGAAGTGCTTTGCAGTGACCTGAAGTCATGAAAGGCACTATAAAAATGCAAGTCTTTCTTTCTTTGATGTTAAACATGTTCCCTGTTGCAGCCTGAAAGGCATTAGTGGTATAAAACCTGAGAATGGCTGTTACTGTCACTGACGCTAGCAATGCAGTGTCTCTGGTGAAGGTGAACTGCAGGTCCAAGGTTGAGATATGAGCAGGTTGGCCTATAAATACAGGTACATGTGTACCTGTGGATGCTACTAGAGGCCTCCTATGGTATCCCTGTATTGCTCTCTGTTATGTTTACATCAGGTTGCTGGATATATTATATATATCTGATTTATCTCAAATCAATGCAGCTATCACACTTGCATTAAATCACCAACTGGTTTATTTCAGCACTTTAAAATATCTCAGCACTACAAGATCTCAGTACAATGTCTTCTCAGAACATCTCTGTCTCTTTTTATGTTCAGTTTCAAACTCTTCAGCTCCACCCATAGGCTTAAGCAATCAAGCACAGTGAACACAGTTCAGTGAACAGACTAATACAATCAAATCCAGATCAATCAAACACTACACTCTCTTCCCCTTAAAGCAGTTAGAGAGCATCTGTCTAAGTGAAGCACCTCATGTAATGAATGCATAAAGGTGAAAACTAATGGTGCGTCACGGCATTAGGAAAATGCTGAACCTTTCAAAAAGGTTTAGCTGAAAAAAAAATTACTCCCAGCAATTCATAAGCAACATTATAACAAATACAGTATTAAAGAACTTGCTTTTATTTTGCACTTTTCACGACCCCAGGATGTCCCACAGCCAATACAGCACTTTTTTGAAGTGTAGTCACCAATGTACCCTCTAATAAAAACAAGAAATGCTGGAAATACTCAGCAGGTCTGGCAGCATCTGTGGAGAGAGAAGCAGAGTTAATGTTTCAGGTCAGTGACCCTTCTTCAGAACTGCTTTTATTTTAATGTACCCTCTAATTTATTTTGTAGTGCGCGGGCAATTTGTTTAAATATGTGGGCCCTTTAAATTTTTTGCATGGCCATGCACATGCGGCAACTTAAAGGGGCGGACTTGTGCATGGCCTATACAGGAACATTTGGATTGTTGAGCAGCTGCCTATAGTATTGTAGGAACTGTGGTGTTGTATGATTGCCTTTGAGAGTGATGTCCCTTTAAGGTCTTAGTATGCTAATGAGCTAAGTACCAGGATGCAGTCATGTGACTCAGAGCCAGAGTCACTCTGCAACTGTAACACCTGGAGGAAGGTTCTGTTCTGTAAATAGTTTGCTCTGTACTGGATATAATAGCCGATCTGTAAATAAACCTGTTTGAGATCGTCAACCAACTGGACTCCACGCATCGCATTTATGTTGCATCAGACAGCATAAAAGAACTCAGTGGCGATGGTGGTGAGAAGACAAAGTCTGATGTTGAAGACCACAGTTAAAACAGCTGAGAAAACAACCTTTCCTACAGCCAGTAGAGAGAAAGTTCGAGAAAAATACTGGCTCAGTGAAAAAAGATCTTACCTCAAGCTGTAGAAGGCAGAGCACAGAACAACAGTTGCAATGAAATTGGGTGAGTCATTGTGCTGACAGGCCAGGGATACTGCTTTAAAAACAGATTTGAAGTCCTTCAGAGGATCATTTTTTTCAAAAGCTCCATTAGAAAAATGCAGGAAAACCCAGATCACTGCAGAGCCTTCATCCATGCAGCCAAAGTTTAAAAATTTTTTTACTACTGTAGTGTGAGTAAGAGCTTCCATTCAGGAAGCCACAGTTTTAAAAAAGCCATTAAAACCACTCGGGTGTGAAGAACATTTTTAAAAAACTCTTTAAAAATCCATTGAGCTGCCTATTGAACAGCTGTGTTAACAGAACAGGCTTAAGTGTTGGAAGCAAGATAAACACACAGCACTAGCAAACACCCACCCCTGTCAATCAAAGCAGCTAGTCTAGATAACAGTTATTTAAAAGGGAAACAATAGAGTCATAGAACAAGTCTTAATGCAGGTTTTAAAGCAAAAGAACAGCAAAAATATGGATATCAAACTTCCCAGCATGAACCGGAAGGCCTTGGATATCCTATCTGAGTTCCAACTGTTCAAACAAAGAATATGGTTACTCTTCACAGATCAAACAATTGTAGGATCAGAAAAGCAGGCTGTAAAAATATTAATAGTAGTTGGAAATGACAGATTACACAGAATCAACAACACTGGACTATCAGACAAGGACCAGAAAGATCCCGCAAAGATATGGAAAGTGCTAGAAGATCAGCTCTAATTACGAGTGAATTTCAAAATTCACCTCTTGGAATTGATGTCCTATAGGCAACAGCCATAGGAATCAATAAACCAGTTTGTCAGTAGACGCCATAGTAAAGGCAACGAATGTGACTTCTCAGAAACTGAGCTGTCAGACCAAATGATGGAGTTGGTGATTTTATCGACACCCATTGAAGCATTTCAGAAAAACCTCTTGGGAGAAAAAAATAGGGTCACAGCATTGATGCGCTGCTGGAAGACGGCAGGAAATATGAAGCCATTGTAGCTGGATAACAGCACCTGCAAGTAGTAGGTGTAGCCAACAGTATCAGCACCATAACCAGGTCGAAAAGAGCAAGCAAGATGTGTGGTAAGTGCGGTCTGTCCCACTCATGGCAAAATTGCCCTGCATTTCGTGACCTGTGCAGGACGTGTGGTGCAAAAGGACACTGGGCCCACCTACACAAGATATCTGGCTCCAAAGAAGCAGCCAGAAGCCACAGCAGGACACAGACAAACAGAAGTCAGGCGTAGCAACAGGGCAACAGCAGCAAGGAGAATGCCAGAGATCTGCATAAATGCAAGCTGATGCACAAAGTCCACAGTGAAACCGACCAGAGGCGAGACTCAACGAGGAGTAATTCTCAGCCAGAAGACGAACAGGCATTCCACATTGTGAACCTGATACATCACGTTGATGAAGTCAAACAACTGGAAGCTTTTGCCACTATTAACATCACATGCCCAAATAAAGCTGGCAAACATACACTTAGGGTCAAGATTGACACTGGCGCTAGTGCAAATTGCCTACCAGTCCGAATCCTCAAAGATATATACCGGAGTCGTTGAATCAATGACACAACTGACAATTGCCAAGTTATCTGCATATAATGGGTAACCCATTCCTTGCAGTGGCACACTAACAATTCAATGCAGCTACGTCAAGTCGGCATGGAACCCACAAAACATGATGGTGGGTACCCTCAGTGTGAAGACAGGACTGGGCCACTCCTACCAATACTCTCATGGACAAATGCATCTGTGACAGGTAGATTGGTGAGGACAATCCAATCTGGAATCAGACAGGGCTGTCCTCTCTCCCCTGTCTTTTTTGCTGTATCGAACCCTTTGCTGAGTCTTTTAGGAAGGATGCAGGCATAAGGGGGGTGACAAACCCAGGCAGCGGAGTCACTCAGGTCAAAGCCTCTCTGTACATGGATGATGTCGCCTTCTTCTGCTCAGATCCGTTGTACGTTCGTAGACTGATGAGTATCTGCGACCAGTTCAAACTGGCCTCGGGAGCCAAAGTTAACCACTGCAAGAGTGAGGCCATGTTCTTTGGGAACTTTACCGATCCTTTGTCCCCTTCACCGCCAGGTCAGACGACCTGAAGGTGCTAGGGATATGGTTCAGAAGGGCTGGGGCATGTGCCAAAACCTGGAAGGAGTGAGTAGCCAGTGTACACCATAAACTGAGCATGTGGGAGCAGCGATCTCTCTTCATTGTGGGTAAGAACCTGGTCATCAGGTGCGAGGTGGGAAAGACAGTAACGGTGGGGTCTGTCCTGCCAGTGGGAAAGGACATGCCCAGGGTTGGTGATAGTGGCGTCTGGGACATTGTCTGTTAGGTATGATTCCGTGAGTATGACTATGTCCAGCTGTTGCTTGACTAGTCTGTGGGACAGCTCCCCCAATTTTGGCACAAGCCCCCAGATGTTAGTAAGGAGGACTTTGCAGGGTCGACAGGGCTGGGTTTGCCGTTGTCATTTCCAGTGCCTAGGTCGATGCCAGGTGGTCCGTCCAGTTTCATTCCTTTTCTTAGACTTTGGCATGGTTTGATACAACTGAGTGGCTTGCTAGGTCATTTCAGAGGGCATTTTAAGAGTCAACCACATTGCTTTGGGTCTGGAGTCACATGTAGGCCAGACCTGGTAAGGACAGCAGATTTCCTTTCCTAAAGGACATTAGTGAACCAGATCGGGTTTTTTACATTCGACAATGGTTTCATGATCACCACTAGACTAGCTTTTAAATTCCAGATTTATTAATTGAATTCAAATTCTACCATCTGCCATGGTGGGATTTGAACATATGCCCCCAGAGATTAGCCTGAGGCTCTGGGTCACTAGTCTAGTGACATTACCACTACACCACCAACTCCCCACAATCCCTACCCTTGTACCTGTAAATTTTATAGTCTCTACCCCGTATAACTAGTTTTGATGTTGTCTAATGTTATATGTTTTTCTATTGTAGAAAACGAGACTTATCTTTGGAAAGGGGATGTTGTCTGATTGCCTTTAAGAGTGATGTCCCTTTAAGAACTTAGTAGGCTAATGAGCCATGTACCAGGATGCAGTCATGTGACTTGGAGCCAGCATCACACTGTAACTGTAACACCTAGAGGAAGGTTCTGTTCTGTAAATAGTTTGCTGTGTACTGTATATAATAGTCTAGCTGGAAATAAACGTGTTTGAGATCTTTAACCAACTGGACTCCATGCATCTCATTTATGTTGCATCAGACAACATAATAGAACTCATTACATGTGGCAGCCAATTTGCACACAACAATGTTCCACAAATAGCAATTTAATAATGTCCAGATAATCTGTTTTTAGGTGTTGTTTGAGGGATAAATGTTGGCCAGGATACTGGGGGGGGGGGGGGGGGGGCGGAGCTCCCCTGCTCTTCTTCCAGATAATGCCGTGGGATCTTTTATATCCACCTGAGAGGGCAGACAGGGCTTTGGTGTAACGTCTCATCTGAAAGACCTCCAACAGTGCAGCACTCCTTACATACATCACTGAAGGTTCTCTTTAAATCCAGCTCTGCCCATTGGCAGTTACCTAGTGTTATTGAATGCCTCTTCTATACCAGGGTTCTTAGCAAAGGACAAATCATGGGTGGCAACAGACAGAAAGTAAACATCTGATATGACAGCAGTATTTAAACATGACTGGACACTGAGAGATGTATTTAGGAAGGTGCTTTTGATGACTAACTACACCACTAGAGGAAAATATTTACAAGTGTTGTCAGGTCGGGGGTTTGATGCCACACCTAACCGACCCAGTTTCCCCTTCTGGCTCCACCAAATCTGCCCAAAATAGGATGGAAAATTGGAGGAAAATATAGACCTATATCTCAAGTCTTTGCCAGCTCGAACACAATTCAAAACTGAGCATTTCTGAATCTGTGAATTAGACCAATATCCCAATAAAAATGCAAGTAGAAAGAATACTCCAATCAAAAAGTAGCACAGATCTGAAATTTCTAACTTCAATCTAAGACTGTACTCCAAACTCTTGAATGCAAATTAGACTAAGAAGTATAAATTAATATTATTAGCTAATTTGTCACTTGAATGTATGCATGCAGAATGCATATATTCAGAGTCATTCTTCAGCTGCTGATCCTAACAAATAAAACCATAATTCCACAGTTTACAGAAATTTAAAAAATAAAACACCGGAAAAAAAGAACTTCCGAAAAGGAGAGACGTGTTCTGAGCTGGGGGGGGGGGAGGGGGAGGGAGAAGCTCCAGACGGGAAACTTGGAAGTACGAGTTTGCTGGGTGTCCTGAGGATATTTACTTGAAGACATTTTAAAATTTTTTTCTGCAGGTTTCCCACCCAACAGCCAGCCTGATTGACAGTTTGCCCTCCTAACAGGCAGGAAAACCTGCACCACAGGGCTGCAGCTGAGTGGCAGAGAGCAGGTAGTGAGGCAGGGAGAGATTGCAGTTGGGGAGGGTTCACCCTGGGGCAGAGTGTGGTTGGTGGGGGGTGGGGGAGTGGTAGTAAAGATGGTGGTTTTGGATCTTCTGGGCAAGCACCAGATTGTGGACAAGGAGGTTCTCATGGAAGAAGAGATCAGAGGAAAGCCTGGGAGAGATCAGGGGGAGCCAGAAATCATGGAGCTGGAAGCAGACAAACTTGTTGGGCTGGGGGAAGCACTACTGCTGCTACTGGCCCACAAGCAGTGCTGTAAATGCACTTACCTTATGGATCTGGTCCTTCTCACCTCCTTTTACCTGCTGGGTTTCTTCAGATCCACGAAACCCAGTGAAATGGGTTTAAAATAAAAATTCTGTTAAAATGGAGGCACACAGCCTCCTTGAAAGCTTTTATCGATCCATCCATCTCCTGAGAGTGCAGTGGCTGCCTGTGTCCCATCCCGCCTCCATTAAAACCAGAAGTGGGCAGGTTAAAGCCGGGTTTGAAATTGTAAAAATTGTAACTTCTCACCCAAACCAGGGGGTTAAAATTACCCACTATTTGTCATAACGCAAAGTGGGGGAGTCATTTCACAAAATCACATTCCTTGTGGAATGGAAAGTGTTGGGGAGGCATGCAGCTGAATCTCCTAAAATGCACTCCACGTGGATGAGGCTCTGCACTGGGAATGCAGCTTCATAAAATTAACCTTAGGGCCTGCATTTGAGACATTAACTTGACCTTTCTCTTTTCAGATGATATGGGCATACTGTATAATTCCAGCATTTCTTCCTTTTATTTCAAATGTATTTAAGTAGTGATGGTACTTTTAAAAATCTCTACTCCTATTTTATACAACTCAGTTTGGTGACGATGCGAGAGACATCAAAGGAAGTGGAGGAACTATTGGCTGGAATGTTTCTCTCATAATTGGTGGAGGTATTTTTATCAGTGGGCTTCAACATTATCTTCAAAAAAAAAATCCCTTTCCACTGCTTACTGGTGAATAGTCACATAAATGTCCTGCTTCACTTAGAGATGGTCTTTACATGGGAACCTATCCAAACATTCCCTAGTCCCTTTCATGTAAGGTAACTGAGTTAATTAAAACGATGTACACATTGGGAATTTTTAATATACTTCAATCATAACACTGGCTCTTTTTAGTTAAAAGCGGAAAGGAACAAAGAAAACTGAGGTCTGTTGCATCTCTTTCCAGGATAAATGGTGTTGTTCTGGGGGGAAAGGTTCACGTGCAGCTTTGTTGATATCTGACAAAACCCATCACAAGATTTGACAAGTTTAAGACTTCAATGGAGTCCAAACTCTCAAGTAATAGTCTGGAAGTGAGTTCAGTCATGTAACTGAGTAGTCATGAAAGCAGCCAGTTTTAAATTATTTGATTTTGCTGCAGTTTTACAAAATTTTCAGAGTCTATACAGAATAATCATTGTTACAAAGAAAAGGTAATTTTGAACAATCGTTCCCTTTCCATCAGAACACATTGACTGGAATTTCCTCAATATCAATTGCTTAGGAATCACATGTATTGTTTGCACAAAATCAGCTTTCTGATATTTTGAGTCTATAGTGGTGTGAATCTATAGACCATTGTGCATTGAATTTCTTATACATGTATTGTACTAGTATAAAAACTTACCCATTCTGTCTGATTGATGTTGGTATTGCATCATTGTAAATGCGTGCTTCATTTACTCCGTGCATCGCCTAGTAACGACATGGCCAAGACAGTTCTGTGAGTTGCAATGTGATCAAATCTCAGTCGGGCTGAACTTTGGCCAATCGCTAAATTCTGTCCTTCATCTCAGCCCATATTATGGGGTCAAGGACATTTAAATATTTCGGATATATTTACAGTGTTGTTGAACACCTCTCTCACGTAATTTGCTCCAGCATAATTTGGGCCAAAGTCTCAACTAACAACTTTAAAAGCATTTAACAATTGGCCCATTTTGAAACATGACCGCTTCCTTAATGCAATTGGGCAACAGGCCATTTAAAAATGAACCCACAACCCTTTGCAATGCTTGACAACAGGAGCACATAGGCATCCAACATTGCTGGGGCATAATCGTGCACCTGTATGTAGATGAATGTACATCCAAGATCATTTCCGATAGAAAATGCCAGAAGTTATGTTGGGAGAGGCAGGAAGCTGGAAGAACAGCTCCCAGCTTGATTTTTGACCCCAAGAGACAAGAAATTTGGGGCTGAAATGTCTATAGAATGACATGCCAGTTGGATTTCAAAAGACTTGTAACAGTGTTTAATGGTACAGACCACTGACTGATATCTGCATTGAGTCTAGTGGAGTCAAACTAGTGCCTACATGCATGGTGTATGTGAGCAGACGTTGGCAAATCTAGCTCCCCTCCTAATTTCTGGTCCTACTGGTGCACTTCGCTTGGAGATACGATCGGAGTATGCAGAAGGGCTGCAAATTTTCAGCCCCACATGTACTAAGGCTGTGTGTGTCTTTGCATTTCATTATGGTTTTGTTTCCTGTTTTGGAGATTTTATTCCGTACAGTCAGAAGTCTGATAGTGCTGAATGTTACTGAGAAAAAAATGTCAAAACTGTCCATATTAGTTATTCAATTTGGAAGTAACTTACTTCAAAAGAAGTTACTACCAATAAATCTTACTAAATATGTTACAAGGCACTTAACTGACTTCCTCGAGAGTTCTGATTCACAAGCAAAAAATGTAATGGACTCTGAATCATCTTTCCTTTTGAAAACAACTATGCTTCCTCTCCAAACTGATTCAATTTACTTAATTTTCTTTAGTTTGAAACTATCAGAATGAGTTTTAATTACATGCTAAATATTTTCCACGGGAGGTTTCAAATATTGACAATGGAGGCAACAAGCACTTATGAGTCAAAGGACAGCAAATGGAAAATTGAAAGCAGACGGCAGGACAGCAGGATCCCTGTTTTAACCACTGGCTCATTCTCAATTAGCCTTAGAAAAGTAGATTTTCTGCATCCTCTTTTTGCCAGAGCTCAATTTAACTAAGGGTCTCAGTGAATTGCTGCAAGATTACTGAATAAGAACATCACTGAGCTGAAATAAGTACAGAAATTCAAATGGACCAGATGCACTCTATGGTTGTGAGCTGGGATTGTGCTGATGAATCTGTTTATAATTCTGCAGAAAACCAAGATTCATTTTAAATCATTCACAGGATGTAAGCCTCACTGGCAAGACCAGCATTTATTGCCCGTCCCTAATTGCCCTTAAGAAGGTGTTGGTGAGGTGCCTTCTTGAACCGCTGCTGTCCGGTGGCAAAGGGAGGGAGGGAGGGAGTTCCAGGATTTTGACCCAGTGACATATTTCCAAGTCAAGATGGTGCATGACTCAGAGGGGAACTTGCGGGTGATGGTGTTCCCATACACCTGCCACTCTTGTCTTTCTAGGTGGTACAGGTCGCAGCTTTGAGAGATACTGTCGAAGGAACCTTGGTGAGTTGCTGCTGTGCATCTTGCAGATGGTACACACCGTTGCCATGGTGTGGAGGGAGTGAATGTTTAAGCTGGTGGATGGCGTGCCAATCAAGCAGACGGTTTTGTTCTGGATGGTGTTGAGTTTCTTGAATGTTGTTGGAACTGCACTCATCCAGTCAAGTGCAGAGTACTCCAACACACGTGTGCCTTGTAGATGGTGGACAGGGTTTGGGGAGTCATGAGGTGAGGCACTCATCACAGAGTACTGAACTTCTGACCTGTTCTTGTAGCCACAGTATTTATGTGTCTGGTCCAGTTAAGTTTCTGGTCAATGGTGACCCCCAGGATGCTGATGGTGTCGGATTCAACAGTGATAATTCAATTGAGACCCTTGACCCTATTCCCAGTAAACTGCTGACCTTCACTTCCCTTCCTGGCTCCCATGTTAGCTGATATTGTTAATGGTTCTCTCTCTTCAATACCATCCTTTCTTCTTCAAATTGGCCATCATCACCCCTCTCCCCAAAACACCAAGCCCTGACCCTTCCACCCTTGCAAACTACTGCCCCATCTCCAACTTTGCTTTCCTCTCCAAAGTGTTTGAATGTGTTGCTGCTTCCCTCTATGGCCATCTCTCCCGAACTCCATGGGCTGGATTTTACTAGCCCTCCAAAGTCAGGGGGCATGGTAGCGGGGCCCGGAAAATTCTTCTGGGAGAGGCCCACCTCGATCCTGAGAAGGCCCCGCCGCATTTTACAGGTGCGGCTCCCCTGCCACATGGCGGCAGAGCCTTCATTTGCATAATAAAATGAATGCAAATAAATGTTAATTAACTTACCAGGACCAGGCGGCCATCCCACGCCGATAGTCCGGCCAGTGGCCGGAAGTCCCGCGCCTTCGGATCCCTGTTTGGCATCCGCAGGTGAGACACTGGTGGGAAGGGGGGAGGAGTATAGTTCTCAGGGTGAGAGTGGGGGGGAGCGGGGAAAACCCTTTTGTTTGGTGGGGGGGGATGGTGGGAAGGGATTAAGGTTTAAAATTGTTAAAGGTCGTGGGTGGGGGAAGGTCGGGATCTGCATAAAAGTGTTTTTGGGGGGGAATGACCAATTCATGAATTGATTCTCCCTTGGGGGTGAGGGGGAGGGGAGTGAAAATGTAATTCCATGTGTAACTGCACTTTTCCACATTCTTTGACTTTAAGAATGCAAATGCACCTAAAGGTCTTGAAGCCCTTTAAAAATGGCGCCGGCGCCTGTGCGGTGACATCGAACGCCATTGCCAGGGACGGAGCGGCCGCCCCCTCTACGTCATCGGGGGCAGCTGCTCCGCCCCCTCCAGTTAAATGAGCCCCTGCACGAAATATCGCGGGGGCTCCACGCCGCATAATTCGTGAGTGCACCGCGCCTTCTACAAAACTCGCCGTCGACAACGGCGGCGGGCTTATAAAATTCAGCCCTTGTTATAATTCCTTCAATCAAGTTTCCGCCCCACCACACCAAATCTTGTCAAAGTCACAAATGACATGCTATGTGACTGTGACCAAGGTAAACTTTCCCTCCTCATACTTCTCGACCTCTCTGCAGCCTTTGAGATGGTTGACCACACCATCCTCCTGCAACGCCTCTCTCCCGTCACCCTGCCGAGCGGGACTGCACTTACGTGGTTCCATTCTTATCTAACTAATCCTAACCAGAGAATCATCTGCAGTGGCTTCCCGTCCTGCTCCTGCACTATTAACACTGATGTCCCTCAAGGATCTATCCTTGGCTCCTTCCTATTTCTCATCTACATGCTGCCTGTTGGTGACATCATCCGAAAACACAGCATCAGTTTTCACATGCACACTGACGACACCCAGCTCCACTTCACCACCACCTCTCTCCTCTACTGCCTCTAAATTGTCAGACTGCTTGTCTTACATCCAATACTGGAGAAGTAGAAATTTCCTCCAAATAAATATTAGGAAGACCAAAGCCATTGTCTTTGGTCCCTGACACAAATCCCACTCCTTAGCCAGCAACTCCATCCCATTCTGGCCTCTAGAGCTCTGCCTGTAGCAGCCATGGCTCCAGTTGCTAAGGCCATAAGCCTTGGAATTCTCTTAGTAAAACGTTCCGCTTCTCTACCTCTCTCTCCTCCTTTAAAATGCTCCATAAAACCTACCTTCTTGTCCAAGCTAGGTCATCTGCCCTAATATCTCCTTAGATGGCTTGGTATCAAATTTTGTTTTATAATGCTCCTGTGAAGTGCCTTTGGAGGCTTTATTCTGTTTCAGATGTTATATAAGCACAAGTTGTTGAACGTCGAGGGGAGATAGTTAGATTCTCTTGTTAGAGATGGTCATTTCCTGGCACTTGTGTGGTGCGAGTATAACTTGCCACTTATCAGCCCAAGCCTGGATGTTGTCCAGGTCTTGCTGCGTTTCTACACACACTGCTTCTGTATCTGAAGAGTTGCAAATGGTGCTGAACAATGCACAATCAGTCAGTCAAATGCTGCCTTTATGCCAGTCACTCTCACCTCATCTCTGGAATTCAGCTGTTTTGACCATGTTTAGACCAAGGCTGTAATGAGGTCCAGAGATGAGTAGTCCAAGCAGGTTAGCAAGTGCTGCTTGAGAGCACTGTTGATGACACCGTCCATCATTTTGCTGATGATTGGAAGTAGACTGATGGGGCGGTAATTGGCTGGATTAGATTTGCCCTGCTTTTTGTTGGCAGGACATACCTGGGCAATTATTGAGTAGATGCCAGCGTTGAATTGTTCTGGAATAACTTGGCTAAAGGCATGTTCTGGAGTGCAAGTCTTCAGCACTACAACTGGGATGTTGTCAGGACTCATAGCCTTTGCTGTATCCAGTGCCCTCAGCTGTTTCTTGCTATCACATGGTGAATCAAATTGGGGGAGGTCTGGTTTTTGTGATGATGGAGACCTCAGGAGGAGGCCGAAATGGGTCATCCACTCGGCACTCCTGGCTGAAGGTATTTGTAATTGCTTCAGCCTTGTCATTTCGAGTAATAGAGTCATTACAGCACAGAGGAGGCCATTCGGCCCATCAAGTCCATGTCGGCTCACTGTAGAACAATCCAATCAGTCCCATTCCCCCGCTCTATCCCTGTAGCGTACAAGTTTATTTCCTTCAAGTGCCCATCCAATTTTCTTTTGAAATCATTCATTGTCTTCGCTTCTACCACCCTCATGGGCAGTGAGTTCCAGGTCATTACCACTCACTGCATAAAAAAGCTCTTCCTAACATTACCCCTGCATCTCTTGCACAAAACCTTAAATCTGTGTCACCTAGTCCTTGCACCATCAGCTAATGGGATCAGATTTTCTTTGTCTACCTTATCTAAACGTGCCATAATCTTGTAGATTTTGATCAAATCACCCCTCAATGTGCTTTGCTCCAAGGAGAACAGCTCCAGCTTCCCCAATCTAACCTTGTAGGTAAAATTCCTCATCCCGGAACCATTCTAGTAAATCTCCTCTGCACCCTCCCAAGGACCCTCATAGCCTTCCTAAAGTGTGACTGGAACAGGGCACAATACTCTAGTTGTGGCCTAACCAAAGCTTTATGAAGGTTCAGCATAACTTCCCTGCTTTTGTACTCAATACTCCTATTTATGAAGCTGAAGATTCCATATGCTTTGCTAACCACTCTCTCAATATGTCCTGCCACCTTCAAAGATCTATGCACAAGAACCCCCAGGGCCCTCTGTCCCTACCCACTCTTTAGAACTCTGCATTAAGTCTATACTGCCTCTCCCTATTCCTTCTACCAAAATGCATCACCTCACACTTCTCTGTTTTAAATTTCATCTGCCACTTGCCCATTCTTCTAGCCTACCTATGTCCTGCTGCAGTTGATTAGTATCATCACTGTCTGCCACACCTCCAATTTGGTATCATGGGCAAATTTTGAAATTTTACTCTGCATTCCAATATCCAAGTCATTTATATATATATATATATATCAAAAAGCAGTGGTCCTAGCACTGAACCAGTCTGAAAAATAACCATTACTACGACTCGCTGTTTTCTGTCCTTAAGGCAATTTTGTATCCAAGCTGACACTGATTCTCCTATTCCATGAGGCTCAATTTTGTTAACCAGCCTTTTACGAGGTACTTTGTGAAACGCTTTTTTAAAATCCATACACCCTGCCTATCAATTTTCACCCTCTCCAGTACCTCTAATGATATTTTGTCAGCATCCTCTTCCGAATGTTACAATCAGGTGAAGAGGGGCTGAAAGGCTCCCCTCTTGACCCTCTCCTTGTTTGACTGTAACAGGGTTTATTTATTTTAATCAGTGGATGTGCTTACCAATTCAGTGAGTGTTTAACCCTTTATGTGCTATGATCATAAGAGAACCAATTGGACAGATTTGCTTGAGTTTAAACAAGAAAGAGGTTAGTTTATTGTACTTAAAATCAAAACCCGATTTAAGTAAAGTAATAAACTATGCTCCAACTTTCTCACACATGCACACGAGAATTGCACACACACACAAATCGGTTACAGAGTGAACAAGAGTAGATTGGTTAGATTAGAGTCCAGAACAAATAAAATAACATACAATCGGTGGAGTCTGGTAATTCAGTTGTCTTCCGGATGAACTCGTGGTCTTGAAGTTTCTGGTTGTTAGAGGTGGCCACCTGGTTCAGGGTATTCTTTGAGACAGTGATATAGATGGTTTTCTCTTCAGAGTTTATGTCTGCAGCAAGGATAGACTTAGATGTTTTGCAGCCAGCAGGCAGGGTTGGAACTTATAGCATTGCCTGGAGAGAGAGAGAGAGACCCCCACTTGGATCCTGCACTGGTTAAAACTCAGATGCTTGTCTGAGGTAGCCAAAAGAAACTCCAAGTTTTCACACAGATAGAGAGACATCACATGATTGTCCCAATGTGTTTTCTTTTGCACTTTAATGACATCCAAGTCTTAAGAATTCCAATCCCTCTCTTGGGTCCCATTGTTTCAGTGTTTACTATTTGAAGTTTGTCTCCAATAGTGTTAATGTTCCAAGATGGCTTTGAATGTCTTGCTAATGAAGGCGATACCAGGTAGTTCATTCAAATTGCTCAAACCATTGTTTTGGATGAGGGCTATTCAGACATGCATCTCCACCTTGATACCTTTGTATGTAGGGTATTTCAATGCAAATTGCAGTAGCCATGTTAGCTGCTTTCTTTTTAAAAGTTTAATTTAAGGTCTTTGTCTTCTGCTTCCTTTTTAAAGTTTAATTTAGGTTTCCAACTGATGGATTAAAATCACCATTCGGCATAGCATGTTTTCATGACACTTAGTAAATACCAATACAAAGTACTCATTAAGTATTATAGCCTTGTCCTGCACCTCTAAGCATATATCACCCTCTTTGACCCTAATAGGCCCCACCCCATCTCTTACCACCCGCTTATTATTTACATGCTGGTAGAAGATATTTGGGTTCCCTTTTATGTTAACTGCCATTCTATTCTCATATCCTCTCTTTGCCAGTCGTATTTTCTGCTTCACATGCCCGCTCAACTTATTGTATTTGACTTGATTCTCATTTGAAGAATTCGCCTGATGTGCATCATATGCCCTCTTTTTTGTATCATCGTATTCTTTATCTCTCTTGTCATCCAAGGAGCCCTGGCTTTGGTTCCCTTACCTTTCACCCTTGTAGGAATGTGCCTAGCCTTTACCTGAAACATCTCTTCCTTAACGATCACCCATTGTTCCATTACAGTTTTTCCTGTCAAACTTTGTTTCCATTTTACCCTGGCTAGATCTCCTCTCATCCCATTGATATTAACCCTTTTCCAATTTAGAAGTTCTACTTGAGATTGTTCCTTGCTCTTCTCCATTGCTAATCTAAACCATATGATACAATGATCACTCTTACCCAAGTGTTCCCCACAGGCACTTTGTCCACCTCATTCCCCAGCACCAGATCCAATTGGACTCCTTCCTAGTTTGACTGAGAACATACTGGTCAAGGAAGTTCACCTGAACACATTTTAGAAATACTTCCCCCTCCTTACCCTTTACTCTAACATTATTCCAAACGATATTTGGGTAATTAAAGTCCCCTAATATCACCATTCTATAGTTCTTGCACATCTCTATTATTTCCCTGCAGATTTGCTCCTCGATCACTCTCTCACTATTTGGAGGCCCATGCAATACCCCCAGTAGCCTGATCATACACTTTTGCCTTCTCAACGCTAACCAAATGGATTCAATCTTTGTCCCCTCAAGGACATCCTCCCTTTTCATTACAAAGTCTTTCCTAATCAGTACTGCCTCAACTCCTTTTTTCCTTCCCTGTCTTTTTTGAATACTTTGTAACCTTGATTATTAAGCACCCAGTCCTCACCATTTTTAAGCCACATTTCCGTTATTGACACTACATCATATTCCCACATGGCTATTTGTGCTTGTAGCTCATCAACCTTATTCACCATACTTTATACGTTTACCATACATGCATTGTAAACCTGTCTTTGTATTCCTTGTAGTACTTCTTAATCTGCTCCTATCTAATATGGTTCTACTTCCGTCTCTAGTTCTTTCCAACACTCTCACTCCTTTATGACCTTATTCCTCTTTTCTATTTCTATATACTGGTACCCATTCCCCTGCCAATTAAGTTTAAACACTACCCAACCACATTAGTGAACCTCCTGTGCTGACATGCTGGGCTCCATCATCATTGAGAATGAGAATGTTCAAGGAACCTCCTCCTCCCATTAATTGTTTGCTCGTCCACTACCTTATGGTTTATAAGGCCTGTGTATTCAGCACTTTGCTGTATGGCTGTGAAACATGGGCGACTTACAGCTGCCAGGAAAAGAAGCTCAATAATTTCCATCTTTGCAGACTGCGGCGTATTATGGGTATATCCTGGCAGGACAAAATCATAAATGCGGCAGTCCTCACAAAGGCAGAGCTCCCAAATGTGTTGGCACTAATTAAACAGAGGCAGCTTTGGTGGATCAGACACATCCACGGGATGAAAGACGGTCGAATACCCAAAGACCTTCAGTACGGTGAGGTTGATGGGGTTAGACGACCAGTGGGGCGCCCAAAGCTCCACTTCAAAGATGCTTGCAAGCATGACATGAAGGCCCTAAATGTCGGCTACGGCACTTCGGAGTCACTAGCTGGTGAAAGAGGGAAATAGCGACACATCATGTGGACTGGTGTACACTACCACGATAACCAGTTGCAACATGCGCCAATGTCAAAAACAACAACTCACAGCATCACTTGGCAGCTTCACGTGCAGCACTTGTGGCAGAACCTGCCTCTCAAGGATTAGCCTTCACAGCCATCAGCAAAGGTGCACCAAGAGAAGATACCTCACCTAAATGGATTGTTTTATTTGTGTCCATCATCTTTCATAGATGGTATAATGCCAACCTCTGTCCACCACCATTCACGACTAGATGTGGCAGGACTGATCCATGGTTGTGGGATTGCTTAGCTCGCTATAGCGTGCTGCTTCCACTGTTTTGCAAGCATGTAGTCCTGTGTTGTAGCTTCACTAGGCCGGCATCTCATTTTTAGGTACATCTAGTTCTGCTTCTGGCATGCTCTCCTACACACCTCATTGAACCAGGGTTGGTCCTCTGGCTTGATGGTAATCATACAGTGAGAGATATGCTGGGCATGAAGTTGCAGATTGTGGTGGAATAGAAGTCTGCTGCGGATGGCCAACAGCATCTCAGGGATGCCAACTTTGAGCTGCTAGATTTGTTCTGAAACTATTCCACTTAGTGGTGGGGCCACACAACATGATGGAGGGTATCTACAGTGTGCAGATGGGACTTTGTCTCCACAAGGGCTGTGCGGTGGTCACTCCTACCAATACTATCATGGACAGATACATCTGCAACAGGTAGATTGCTGGAGACCAATTCAAGTAGGTTTTTCCTTTGTGTTGGTTCTCTCGCCATCTGCCACAGGCCCAGTCTGGCAGCTATGTCTTTCAGGATTCAGCCAGCCTGGTCACTAGTGGTGCTACCAAGCCACTCCTGGTGATGTCATTGACGCCCCCCACCCAGAGTACATTCTGTACCCTTGCTACCCTCAGTGCCTCTTTCAAGTAGTTTTCAGCATGGAGGAGTACTGATTCATCAGCTGAGGGAGGGCAGTAGGTAGTAATCAGCAGGAGGTTTCCTTACCCATCGATGTCATGAGACTTCATGGGGTCTGGTGTCAGTGTTGAGGACTCCCAGGATAACTCACAACTGTATATCACAGTGTCGCCACCTCTTGTGGGTCTGTCCTGCTGGTGGGAGAGGACATACCTAGGGATGGTGATGGAGGAGTCTGTGACATTGACTAAACAGTATGACTCTGTGAGTATGACTATGTCAGGCTGTTGCTTGGCTTGTCTGTGGGCCGACTCTTCCAATTTTGGCACGTCCCTAGATGTTAGTGAGGAGGACTTTTCAGGGTCGACTGGGCCTTTGACGTGTCCAATTCTGTCCTGTTTTATTCTTATTAGACTTTATCATAGCAGTTGTGGTAAAACTGAGTGGCTCACTAGGCCATTTCAGAGGTGACTTAAGTATGAACCACATTGCTGTGGATCTGGAGTCACATATAGGCCAGAACAGGTAAGGGTGGCAGATTTCCTTCTTCTAGTGAACTCGATGGGTTATTACAACAACCTTGTATTATATGGTCACCATTACTAGTACTAGCTTTTTAATTTATTCCACATTTTTTTAATTAACTGAAATTAAATTCCCCCAGCTGCTGTGATGCGATTGGAACCCATGACTCCAGATGATTAGTCCAGGCTTCTGTATAACTAGTCCATTAACATAAGCACTATGCTACTGTGCCCTGCAATAATATATTCAAAGTGGGACTTAGCCAATAACAACAATTTGCATTCATATCATGCCTTTAAGGTCGAAAATGTCCCAAAGTGCTTCACAGAAGCATCATCAGATAAAAAACCAATACAGAGCCAAAGAAGGAGATATTAGGAAGGATGGCCAAAGTTTGGTCAAAGACGTAACCCACGGTTTGAGAAGGGTCTTAAAGGAGATGAGGGGTGGGGCAGAGGGTTTTGGAAGTGAATACCAGAAGGCGGTGGCCAGATGACGAAAGGCAAGGCCACCAATGGATGCCAAAGGGAGTGAGAGGGAAGCACAACAAGCCAGAGTTGGAGGAATGGATAGAGTTGGTGGGTCGGGGTGGTGACGGGGGTGGGGGGGGGGGGGGGGTGGTGCTGGTGGTGTTGTATGCTGGAGTAGGTTGCAGAGATAGAGAAGGAAAAGGTCATGAAGGGGTCTTAAATATGAGAAATGAGAATAGTAGGGACAGAATGCTGAACATTCCTAATCTGTGCTGTTTAGTTCTGCATTGGACTTTTATTTCTCAGTGAACTTTTAAGCCAACATCCCCAGCTTATACACACTACTGAGTCAGTGGCGCTTGAGATGGCTTGGCCATGTGAGCCGCATGGAAGATAGCAGGATCCCCAAGGACAAATTGTACAGCGAGCTTGTCACTGGTATCAGACCCACCGGCCGTCCATGTCTCCGCTTTAAAGACATCTGCAAACGCGACATGAAGTCCTGTAACATTGATCACAAGTTGTGGGAGTCAGTTGCCAGCGATCGCCAGAGCTGGCGGGCAGCCATAAAGGTGGGGCTAAAGTGTGGCGAGTCGAAGAGACTTAGCAGTTGGCAGGAAAAAAGACAAAAGCGCAAGGGGAGAGCCAACTGTGTAACAGCCCTGACAACCAATTTTTTTTGCAGCACCTGTGGAAGAGTCTGTCACTCTAGTATTGGCCTTTATAGCCACTCCAGGCGCTGCTCCACAAACCGCTGACCACCTCCAGGCGCTTACCCATTGTCTCCCGAGACAAGGAGGCCAAAGAAGAAGAAGAAGAAGAAGAAGAACTTTTATGGAGACAGCTTACAATGCTGTTTCCAACATTGGGGCACATGAACTGGAGTATACTGTAAAGGCTATCCTGACCTGTTAAGGCAGCAAAAATGTCCCTAAAAAAACCCCCAAGGTCCTGTTGGTGACAACTCTCGAACAGACCTGTGCCTTGTTGTGGCACTCCTTTGCTGTTGTTTGGATAACCTCATTATCCACAGGAGCAGAGCGTTGGCTTTATTGTCCACAAGACATCCACTGACATGTTTTTCATCCTTAAAGATCTATCAGAGGATTGAATGCAGAAAAATGGTGGTTTTATGACAACTTTCAGCATATCTTATGTTGTCACACACAATCTGTACAGTAAGGAAGTGGAACTTGAGGGGTTGCCTGGAGCGGCTTACCAAGTAATGTAGGTGCCTTCTGTTGCATCTGGAGCTAGCAAACAGCATAAAATTGTGTAGCTTCTTTGCTGTGGTGTTAAAGTTGACCATTACCATTTGGAGGGAATGAGAGATAAGTACAACCTGGGCAGAAAAGAGCAACGTTAACTCTCAACAGCAAAATTGACATTCCAAATTTTAAAACTGTAGGACAGATTAATAATCTAGATAATGATAATCCAGAATGTTTTTAAGCCTTTTGCTAAATAACGTTGGCAGAAGAAACTAAAAAGATTATGTTCTGACGTTGCTTTTTTGAGGCAGCTTCACTCATCACACATATTGGAAACTTAACTTTCCAACCTTTTATTTAAGCCTTACACAGCACAAGCCTAAATTCCAAAAGTATAAGGTGCTCACTGACAGCATGAGGGTGGAAAGTGACCCCCTAATTGTACAGAAACGTGAGAATAGAAAATGGAATATTAAAGGGTTTAATAAAAGATTGGAGACACTGGCCATGCTGTGGAATGCACTTTAAAAAAACTCAATTCAAAAATAAAATGAAAGGAAAAGCTTTATTAGGCACGTAACTAACTTAATGCAACCCTTACACTAGAAATGTTGGATTCCCAAAAGGGTTTGTTCTATCACTGTACTCTGTGAATATTGAGAACTGAACATTGAAGAAGACATTTAGGAAAAGTCATTATATATAGAAAATTTAGAAAAAAATCAAGTTAAATTTTGTGCTTGGTCTCACATAAGAAATTGTCTGCATTGAATATGCTGAATAGGACTGGCTGGTGGCATTGTTTTCTGTTCTGCTGCTCATCCTTATTCTATCCTCTTCTTTCCAGCTGCTGGGATTCTTTTGTTCATTTATGGGATGTGGGCGTCACTGGCCAGGCCAGCATTTATTGCCCATCCCTAATTGCCCTTGAGAAGGTGGTGGTGAGCTGCCTTCTTGAACCGCTGAAGTCCATGTGGGGTAGGTACACCCACAGTGCTGTTAGGAAGGGAGTTCCAGGATTTTGGCCCAGCGACAGTGAAGGAATGGCAATTTCGTTCCAAGTCAGGATGGTGTGTGGCTTGGAGGGGAACTTGCAGGTGGTGGTGTTCCCATGTATCTGCTGCCCTTGTCCTTCTAAGTGGTAGAGGTGCAGGTTTGAAAGGTGCTGTCGAAGGAGCCTTGGTGAGTTGCTGCAGTGCATCTTATAGATAGTACACACTGCTGCCACTGTGTGTTGGTGGTGGAGGGAGTGAATGTTTGTGGATGGGTTGCCAATCAAGCAGGCTGCTTTGTCCTGGATGCTATCGAGCTTCTTGAGTATTGCTGGAGCTGTACCCATCCAGGCGGGTGGAGAGTATTCCGTCACACTCCTGACTTGTGCCTTGTAGATGGTAGACAGGCATTGGGGAGTCAGGAGGTGAGTTACTCGACGCAGGATTCCTAGCCTCTGACCTGCTCTTGTAGCCATGGTATTTATATGGCTACTCCAGTTCAGTTTTTGATGAATGGTAACCCCCAGGATGTTGATAGTTAGGGATTCAGCCATCGTAATGCCATTTAATGTCAAGGGGAGATGGTTAGATTCTCTGTTGTTGGAGATGGTCATTGCCTGGCACTTGTGTGACACGAATGTTAGTTGCCACTTATCAGCCCAAGCCTGGATATTGTCCAGGTCTTGCTGTATTTCTACACGGACTGCTTTAATATTTGAGGAGTCGCGACTGGTGCTGAGCAATGTGCATTCATCAGTGAACATCCCCACTTCTGACCTTATGATTGAAGAAAGGTGACTGATGAAGCAACTGAAGATGGTTGGGCCTAGGACACGACCCTGAGGAACTCCTGCAGTGATGTCCTGGAGCTCAGATGATTGACCTCCAATAACCACAACCATCTTCCTTTGCGCTAAGTATGACTCCGGCCATCGGAGGGTTTTCCCCTGATTCCCATTGACCTCAGTTTTGCTAGGGCTCCTTGATGCCATACTGGGTCAAATGCTGCCTTGCTGTCAAGGGCAGTCGCTCTCACCTCACCTCTTAAGTTCAGCTCTTTTGTCCATGTTTGAACCAAGGCTGTAACGAGGTCAAGAGCTGAGTGGCCCTGGCGGAACCCAAACTGAGCATCACTGAGCAGGTTATTACTAAGCAAGTGCCGCTTGATGGCATTGTTGGTGACACCTTCCATCACTTTACTGATGATTGAGATGGGGCGGTAATTGACCGGGTTGAATTTGTCCTGCTTTTTGTGTTCAGGACATACCTCGGCAATTTTCCACATTGCCGGGTAGATGTCAATGTTGTAGCTGTACTGGAACAGCTTGGCTAGGGGCGCGGCAAGTTCTGGAGCAAAGGTCTGCAGTACAATTGCCGGAATGTTGTCAGAGCCTGTAGCTTTTGCAGTCTCCAGTGCCTTCAGTTGCTTCTCGATGTCATGTAGAGTGTATCAAATTGGCTGAAGACAGGCATCTGTGTTACTGGGGATCTCAGGAGGAGGCCGAGATGGATTATCCATTCGATACTTTTGGCTGATGATTCTTCCAAATGCTTGACCCTTATCTTTTGCACTGATGTGCTGGGCTCCCCCATCATTGAGGATGGGGATATTTGTGGAGCCACCTCCTCCAGTTAGTTGTTTAATTGTCCACCACCATTCATGACTGCAGGACTGAAGATCTTAGATCTGATCCGTTGGTTTTGGGATCACTTAGCTCTATCCCATGCAGCTTATGCTGTTTGGCACGCAAGTAGTCTTGGGTTGTATCTTCACCAGGTTGACACCACATTTTAAGGTATGCCTGGTGCTACTCCTGGCATGCCCTCCTGCACGCTTCATTGAACCAGGGTTGGTCCCCTGGTTTGATACTAATGGCAAAGTGGGGGATATGCCAGGCCATGAGGTTACAGATTGTGGTTGAGTACAATTCTGCTGCTGCTGATGGTCCACAGCGCCTCATGAATGCCCAGTTTTGCATTGCTAGATCTGTTCAAAATCTATCCCATTTAGCATGGTGGTAGTGCCACACAACACGATGAAGGGTATCCTCAATGTGAAGACGGGACTTTGTCTCCACAAAGACTGTGCGGTGGTCACTCCTACCAATACAGTTGTAACATTAATGAATTTCATTACTCAACAAAGTGAAGCTGCTTTTGAGAAGAATGAGGGTGGGCATTTTCATAGGGCAGGCTGAGTTTGAATGTCTGATAATGTTGGTGACTTGGACTGAAATTGGAATCAGATAAATGCTAAACTAATCTTTCTTATTAAGATGTTTAGGCAAAATTTGATAATCCAGCTTAAATCCAAAACTCAGTGAATCTCTTCATAATTTTTCACAGGTTGTATTGGATAGCATAAATAATGGAATTGTGAGAATGGTGTTTGCAATACCATTGCTAAACATAACAAAAAAAGAGGATGTATTTTAGCAAGGCTAAAATACTTAATAAGTACTTTGTATCAGGGTTCACTAAGGAAGTGGAATCTGACAAAATATCGGTAGAAGCGGACTGGGTAGAGGCAACAGATAGGATAAAAATTGAGAGGGGGGATGTTCTAAAATGTTGGCTATGCTTAGGGTAGATAAGTCACCTGGTCCGGATGGTTTGCATCCTAGGTTGCTAATGGAAGTGGGGATGGAGATACTGGAAGGGCTTGCCATAATCTTCCAATCTTCCCTGGATATGGGGGAGGTGCCAGAGGATTGGAGAGTGGAAAATGTGACACCCTTATTGAAGAAAGGGTGGGTCAGTCCCAGCAACAACGGGTCAGTTAGTTTAACATTCATGGTGGGTAAGTTTTTAGAAACAATAATTAGGGAAGAAATCAACAGACACTTGGAAAGGTTCAAGTTAATTAAGGATAGCCAACGTGGATTTGTAAAAGGCAGATCATGCCTGACTAATCTAATTTTTTGATGAAATAACAGAAAAGGTTGATGAAGGGAATGCACTGTTGTTATTTACATGCATTTTAAGATAGCGTTTGATAAGGTACCACACAAAAGGCTGGTTTAACAACATTGAGGCTCATGGAATAGGAGGGTCCATGTCAAACCAGATAAAAAGTTGGCTTAAGGACTGAAAACAGTGAATTGTAGTAAATGGTTGTTTTTCAGATTGGAGGACGGTAGTCAGTGGTGTATCCCAAGGGTCAGTGCTGGGACCACTGTTTTCTTTTTGCCATATATAAATGACTTAGATCTGGGAATGCAGAGTAGAATTTTAAAATTTCCTGATGACACCAAACTTGGGGGTGTGGCACACAGTGAGGATAAGATGAACAGGATGCAACAGGACATAGATAGGCTAGCAGATTGGGCAGACAGGTGGCAGAATTTAATACTGACAAGTGTGAGGTGATGCATTTTTGCAGAAGGAATAGAGAGAGCCAATATATACGTAATGTCACAGTTCTAAAGAGTGTGCAAGAACAGAAGGAGCTGGGGGTTCATGTGCATTGATCTTTGGAGGTGGCAGGACATATTGAGAGAGTGAAAGAAAGAAAAAGATTAGTAACACATAAGGTATCTTCGGCTTCATAAATAGAGGCATTGAGTACAAAAGCAGGGAAGTTATGCTGAACCTTTGTAAAGCTCTGGTTAGGCCCAAATTAGAGTATTGTGTCCAATTCTGAACACCACACTTTAGGAAGGATATGAGGGTCCTTTGAGAGGGTGCAGAGGAGATTTACCAGAATGGTTCCAGCAATGGGGGATTTTAGTTACAAGGTTAGTTTGGAAAAGCTGGGTTTGTTCACCTTCGAACAAAGGAGATTGAGGGGAGATTTAATAGAAGTGTACAAGATTATGACAGGCTTAGATAAATTAAACAAGGAAAAACTGCTCCCATTAACTAATGGCACAAGGACTAGGGGACACAGATTTTGGGCAACAGATGCAGGGCAAATATGAGGAAGAACATTTTTACATAGCTGGTGGTAATGATCTGGCACTCGCTGGCCATAAGGGTGGTGGAAGCTGAAACAATCAATGATTTCAAAAGGAAATTGGATGGGCACTTGAGAGAAATAAACTTTCAGGGCTACAGGGATCGAGGCGGGAGTGGATAGCTCTATGGGGAGCCGGCATGGACTCGATGGGCCGAATGGTCTCCTTCTGTGACGCAAATGACTCTATGACTCTAAGTGTGAAATGATTAATTTTGTGTAAATAAAAGTAGAGTCATGATAGTGTTTGCATTACATCCACAAAAAGTGAAATCACATCACTGTGTTTCAAAACACATCCGTAATGGCTTATCTCAATGGTATGTGCACAAAGGTATAATTAAACCTTCCCATTGCTATAAGCAGGGAGGATTACTGTGTTTCTCCAAGATTAGATTTGATGATGGATCAAATTTAAGGTTGCCTGCTGCATACTGGTTAATAGTTGTAACTTGGCTAAGCCATGTGTCTATTGAAAATAAGATGTTTTGTTTTTGCGTTATAGTTATCAAATATTTGGAATACTATTAAAAAATTTTGTGTGTGGAAAATGTGGAGTGGTTCATGAATACTGATTTTTTAATAGGCTGCTATAGAAACCTACAACAAGCCTCCTGGGACCTCCCTTGGAACTGTAGGTATTTGTTGCTGGGAATTTCCTCCGGTGTTCTCCTGAACAGCCATGGTCACTTTGGCAAAAACTTCCAATTGAAAAAAGCCAATCCACTCTTCCCTAACATTGCGCTTGCCCTTGATAGTGTCTTTCTTTCTCCTGTTCTAGAGCTTCTCCTAGGTGCAATGTGATGGTCAGTATTGAAAGAGATGGTTGACTGCCTGTATGCTAAAAATGGCTCCTGCGATTGGGGTGGTTCTCCACTCACAGAAGCTTGATCCTGGGAGGAAGCTGCTGCTGGTTGCATTTCTGGAGCTTGTGTCTAGGCCATCCGGTGTTGTCTCCTATGTGCCACTGCTGTGGTGCTCTGAGGGAGAAGACAAGAGGCTTGGCATGAACTGTTGACCTGAGGTAGATTGACTCCAGTGTTGTCATTCCACTCAGACATGGATCTATGTCCCTACTGATTAGTGGGATGGCTGGTCTGATGGTAGCTATCAGAGCCTGTAAGCTCTGAGACACAGCAGCATAGATCCTGACCCCCATCAACTCAAGAGTAAGAGGTAACAGCATACCCTATCCTCTCACCAAGGGCAAGGACTTAGGAACTAAACACTAATGCAGAAATACAGAACTTGAGTAAAGAAAGAACTTGCATTTATATAGCGCCTTTCAGGGTGGCTAAAAGCACTTTACAACCAATGAAGTACTTTTTTGAAGTGCAACTGAGAGTTGGAAATAAACTGGTTGCATCTTTCTGGAATATATTGTGTAGACTCATTGATCACTCGGGATGTATTATTGCACCTGTTGGTGGGAATAGATGTGGAAGCTGTTGCACAGGTTTCTATTGAAGCTGTCCCCTATTGCCACCAGGTCTAGTGTTTCTTAAACATCTTCCCTTTCTGTGTGTAGGTGCTTGTTTTCATGACTCCAATGCCATGATCAGCTTTCTCCTGAGTCTCTGCCAGGAAGATGACACATCCTTAACCAGTCCCCTGCAACCTTGCGCTCTATTAATTACCCAGTTCTATATCCTTACTAAAACTATCCAATTCCCCCCACTCTGAGTGAAATTGTAGACTGTGCGTAGGCGTGAAGAAGTAAATTATGCAGGAGTGAGATTGTGGCAGAGGAACACAGAGCAGAATGTTGGTCCAGGGTTCACTGCACCTTCTCTCCATGATAATGACATATATGAATAAGCCCATTTTCACTGCTGAGAACCCTGACTGTGGGTATGGGTTGGGGAGGTCCAAACATCTGAGAGTGAGAAGCAAGTCCAAGTTTGTGCAGGCAGATGGGCAAAAAGAAATCACTTTAAAAAGCATTTCCCAACTGCAGAAATCCATACTCAAATTGTGTAGTGTGCAACAGAGAATAATGACGTCACAGAGGTACGATGGACTGTAGAGCAGATTCCCATAAAAATGTTCAGGCAATGGAATTGCTACACCATCCTTATGGTGTATTCCATTGTGTCTGCACTCACTGCTGCATTAGGGATTTTAATTGGGCTCAGGAGTAAGGATGCAAAAGGTAGCCTCAATCTCCTAAGAACCAGCCATTCATTCTTGCTCCTTCAATTCCTGGATAGCAGAAATTAACATGCAGGATGAAATTTGCATTTTTAAAAACCATTGACACATTAATTGTTTATTGGGGCTGGGGGGTTGGTGGTGGCGGGGGTCATGGTTACCCTGCTTACCATATGGGCTCCATCTATAATTCCCTGCACCCCTGAGAAGCTGGTCAATCTGTAATAGCTCTGTTTCCTTTCCATCTGGAAATTATCAGAGGTACACCTTTGGAAAACATGGTTTGGCTTTCACAACTGAGGATGTACCACAGTGGTGTCTCTGGGCGAAAAGATTGATTGACAGCTCTATTCCCAGGCAGAGACATGTGCTTGTCTGCTTTTTGTCATTTCACCATTTATTTTTGCTTCCTTGTTAAACAAGTGAACACATTAAGGTTCAGTACAGTAAACTCTTATTTTTAAACATACCCAGAAGCTGCTCAATCTCATCTCTGCCTTATGATTCTCATTTTAGGATATGTGTGTGTCTGTTCTTGCATTGATAAGAAATGCCAGCCCTGCAAAGTTGGATATTATTCCAAATCCTGTACACATTGTCAGTATCAACCACTCCAAAGTCTGACATTCCATACAGCAGATGTAAAGAGCCCTTTGCTTTGACCAATAATATGTTAGCCCCATCTCAACAACCATATCAGTGTGACATCTCCATATCAACACCAACCATCAATGTAACCTCTCTAGTGACGTTTCTAATTTAGTGCTGGATTATGAGAAGTTTTGTGCTGTGGGCCCTTTTCTCCCTATGGAGCTAGGTCGAAACAAATTCATTTTAGATCTTTATGTTCTGCAGAGCTGGGATCTTCAGTCTATCTGTCCAGCACTGATCCAAGTTTGATATCCCCCAGATGGTAAGAGGACTATGGAGGTCATTTTAGACTAATTAGTCCAATTTTACTTTCCATTGACTTCAATGGAAAGCAAAATTGGGCAAGATGTAAAATGGGCATAAAATCCAATCTGGTCACTTTCTCACTGGGCAGGTTAGGTGAAAATCACCCTCCAGAATGCTTGACAAAACAACTATATTTTTCATGGGACCAAAATATGATAAGATTTTTGTTGATGATGAGATTACAGTGACATTTGACATGTCACAGTTTATAATTAGACGATGGTCGACCTACCTTTCACTTCCAGATAAGTAACAAATGCAAGAATCCTGCTAATAAAACTTCTGGAATAATCAGTAACTGCAGAAATAGTTGTTTCATAAGCCACCTTTAAATTAGGACAAGCATACATTATTTTGTAACTTTTTAAGAGCACTTTATTTTCTCTTCCCACTCTTTGGTCACCCCAGCTATTCATCATCTCTGCTGCAGAGGCTCAGCAGCCAGATTATTCTCAAAGAATGCCTGTGAAAGTGATCGTCCTCCCATCATGCCTGCCTAATTGTCTTCTCACAATGGCGTGGCTGAAATTAGGGCCCCATGTATAGAGAAATTGCAGAGCAGAACTTGCATCCTGCCACTCCTTGTTTCTGTGAAGAGTTCTGATGTGTTGTGCTACTGTGAACATGGGCCATTATTCATTATATCAGAGTACCTGAATAAATAATATCTGGAGTCCAAACTAACAGAACCCTCCTGAAAACATGTGGTTTGAATCATAGAAATTTACCACACAAAAGGAGACCATTCAGCCCATTGTGTCTGCATTACCTCTCTTTTGTGAAGACAGCCACAAGTATTCATCAAGAACCATGCCCAAGTCTTCTGCGTCCACATACAGGTTACCTTTTTGGTCTCTAATAGGCCCTACTCTTTCTTTATTTAACCTCTTGCTGTTCATATATTTATAAAACATCTTAGGGATTTCCTTGTTTTTACTTGCCAATATTTTTTCATGCCCTCTCTTTGTCTTTCTAATTTCCTTCTTAATTTCATCCCTGCAGTTTCTATCCTTCTCTAGACTTTCAGCAGTACTGAGTTCTTGGTATCAGACATTGGCTTCCCTTTTTGTCTTACCCTACCCTGTATTCTCCTGGACATCCAGGGAGCTTTAGATTTGGGACTCTCACCCACCCACCCCCCACCTCCCCCACACCCATCTTTTGCTTTCTGAGAACATATTTATTCAGGACCCTCTCTATCTCCTCCTTGAATGCTTCCCACTCGTCTGACACTGATTTTACCTTCAAGTAGCTGTTTCTACTCCGCTTTTGCCAAATCACATCTGAGCTTAGAAAAATTGGCTTTTCCCCAATTCAGAACTTTTACCCCTGGTCTTTGTCCTTTTCCATAACTACACTAAATCTAATTGAATTATGATCACTACCACCAAAATGCTCTCCTACTGATAACTCTGTTACCTGCTCATCTTCATTCCCTAAAACGAAATCCAGAACTGCCCCTTCTCTTGTTGGGCTTGCATAGTGGTTTAAAAAGTTCTCCTGAATGCATTTTAAGAATTCTGCGCCCTCTCTAATTTTTGCATTTTCTATAGCAATCAATATTAGCGTAGTTGAAATCCCCTACTACTACTGCCCAATTGTTTTAGTACTTCTCAGAGATTTGCTTCCATATTTGCTCCATCTCTCTCTGACCTGCATGGAGGTCTATAGTACACTCCCAGCAATAGGATTGTCCCTTAATTGATCAATCCATATAGCCTCACCTGATGATCCTTTGAGTACTGCATGCCTGCTCACAACTGGAATTGTTTCTTTAACCAATATCGCCATCCTTTTTCATCCCCTATCTCAACTGGAAATCCTGTAACCAGGAATGTTGAGCTGTTACTCCTGCCTTTCTTTAAGCCATATTTCAGTAATAGCCATGATATTTAGTAGTTAGATATGTTTTTCTTTAAATGTAGAAAATAATGCTACTGAGGACATGGAACCATGTGTTTCATGGGGTTTTAATTATCCTCCATTTTTAAAGTACATACAGTGTTTTAACACTGCACTAGGTGAAGCAATGTAGATAAAATTACCTTCTTTGGAGTAATCTTCTTTGGCCTCCTTATCTCGAGAGACAATGGGTAAGCGCCTGGAGGTGGTCAGTGGTGTGTGGAGCAGCACCTGGAGTGGCTATAAAGGCCAATTCTAGAGTGACAGGCTCTTCCACAGGTGCTGCAGAAAAATTTGTTTGTCGGGGCTGTTATACAGTTGGCTCTCCCCTTGCGCTTTTGTCTTTTTTCCTGCCAACTGCTAAATCTCTTCCACTTGCCACACTTTAGCCCCGCCTTTATGGCTGCCGCCAGTAATAGGAGAAAATAATTCAACTTTATGAATTGGGTAACCTCTTCAACCTTTGAGTGAATGAGTGATATTTTGCAGTTGTCAATCTGTGAACTCTTCTGTATTCCAGGCTCTGGGTAGCTCTACACTTCTCAATTCCCTGATCACTTGAGTTACAATCTACATATCATAATGAGATCTTTGCTCAGCAGCTGCAGCTTATGTGTTGTCATTTTGATAAATTCTAAGGCGGGGGGGGGGGGGGGGGTGGGGTGGTCAGATGGCTATTTTAAGTCAGAAATTTGCCAGGGATTTAGAATCTAGCAGACACCATTTTTTTATTCATTCATGGTACATGTTGCAGGCAAGGCCATCTTTTATTGCACATCCCTAGATTTCCTTGGAAGGTAGCTGGTGTGCTGTCTTCTTGAACCACTGCAATCTGTGTGGTGAAGGTACTTTTATTTATTTTTTAAAAATTTTTTATTTAGAGATACAGCACTGAAACAGGCCCTTTGGCCCACCGAGTCTGTGCCGACCATCAACCACCCATTTATACTAATCCTACACTAATTCCATATTCCTACCACATCCCCACCTGACCCTATATTTCCCTACCACCTACCTATACTAGGGGCAATTTATAATGGCCAATTTACCTATCAACCTGCAAGTCTTTGGCATGTGGGAGGAAACCGGAGCACCCGGAGGAAACCCACGCAGACACAGGGAGAACTTGCAAACTCCACACAGGCAGTACTCAGAATTGAACCCGGGTCACTGGAGCTGTGAGGCTGCAGTGCTAACCACTTTGCCACTGTATCACAGTACTGATAGGAAGTTCCAGAATTATGGCCCAGCAACAATGAAGGAATGGCAATATATTTCAAAGTCAGGGTGATGTGAGACTTGGAGGCAGTGGTTTGTCCATGAGCTACTGCCTTTGTCCTTCTAGGTGGTAGAAGTCATGGATTTGGGAGGTGCTGTCAAAGCAACCTTGGCCAGTTACTGCAGTGCATCTTGTAGGTGGTACACACTGCTGACATGATAAGCCAGTGGTGGAGGGAAAAAATATTTAAGGTGGTGATTAGGGTGCTAATCAGGTGGGCTGCTGTGTCCTGGATAGTGTCAAGCCTCGAGTGTTGTCGGAGCTACACTCATCTAGGCGAGTGGAGAGTATTCCATCTCATTCCTGACTTGTGCCTTGAAGATGGCGGAAAGGTTTTGGGGAGTCAGATAGTGAGTCACTCGCCACAGAATATCCAGCCTCTGACCTACTCCTCTAACCACAGTATTTATGTGGTTAGTCCAATTAAGTTTCTGGTCAATCGTGACCTCCAGAATGTTGATGGTGGAGAATTCAGTGATGGTAATGCCATTGAATATCAAGGAAAGTTGGTTAGATTCTTTTTGGAGATGGTCATTATCTGGCACTTGTGTGGCAAGTAACATTCACCTGAATGCTGTCCAAGTCTTGCTGCATGTGGGAACGGTCTGCTTCATTATCTAAAGAGTTGCAAATGGCATTGAATGCTGTGCAGTGAACATCCCCACTTCTAACCTTATGACAGAGGGAAGGTCATTGATGATGCAGCTGAAGATGGTTGGGCCTAGGTCAGTACCCTGAGGAACTCTGCTGCAATCACACTTTTATTTTTCATGTCTAAAAAAGTTTCTTAAATTTTATGAAGAGATTAGGAATCCTAACTTGTACTCTGCAGAAATGTCCCTTGATGTACACCATTTGATAGCCAGGTGTTATCACGCTTGAATTGTTATTGCCATGAGATACATCACACAACATAAATAGAAAACAATGGAGTTAAATGTTTGTTATTCTTTTATTATTTGATTCCTTTGTAACATGCATACACAATCTGTGTGGTACTTAGCAACTGCAACATTACAAGTTATTTCCACATCCTCAAAGTGTTGACTTGCAATCACCCTCTATCAATTTAAAGATAGGTATGGGGAAAAAATGCTTTGCTGCTCCATCACATAAATAGATTTAAATTCAGTGACAAATTTTCTGGGACTGAGCTTTTTGTTGCATGCCACCACGTTTTGGTGCACATCCAACAAATTCATATAAAATGCTTATGAATTTAATGTTGAGAAGTTGAAAAAAGTCTGTGATGTCAAGCCAAAAGCTACTGGATTTTTAAAAAATTATTTTATGGGATGTGGGCATTACTGGCAAGGCCAGCATGTGTTGCCCATCCCTAATTATCCTTGACAACTGAGTGGCTTGCTAGACTATTTCAAAGGATAGTTAAGAGTCAACCACATTGCTGTGGGTCTGGAGTCAGATGTAGGTCAGACCAGGTAAGGACAACAGATTAGTTCAATGACATTATGACCACGACACTGTGTCTCCCACTTGACTTTTTATTGCGACATTTCTACTGAAATATTTAGGGAAATAAGAACCCGAGGGGAGATGAGTTTTTTTCAAAAAAAGCACAGCAAGTTATGATCTTAAATGTACTGCCTGAAAGTATTGTGGAAGCAGATTCAACAGTGACTTTCAAAAGGCAACTAGATAAATATTTGGAAGGGGGGGGGGGAAATGCAGTGCTGTGGGGAAAGAGCAGGGGAATGGGACTAATTGTATAACTCTTTAAAAAGAGCCGGTAGAGGCAAAACGTGTTGAATGGCTGCCTGATGTGTGAGTTAGTGAACAGTTTTTAAAATGTTGAGAGTTTCCTCTCCCAACACAGACACTGCTTTTCTCCTTTTAACCGGAAGACAGCCAGTCCCCTTAAACTGTTCCATAATCAACATACTTCCCCAAAGTCTCAAAAGGAGGTGCTTCCAAAATTGTATAAGCAAAGCACCTCAGTTTCTAAGGTAGCTTCGGGTGGAATATTTCACTTAAGGCTTAACTAAAAACTGATTCAATATAGATCTGGCAGATTGGAGTGATAGGTAGCCTCGGAACTGAATCCTAGCTGGAAGTGAATGCTCTCTGACTAGGCTGTCCAAATATGGCGACAGGCTTTTGTTTAAAAAAAAAATGCATCGACTTACATTTTATTCCAGTTAGCCACATTGCAAGGTTCAAGCGATTTTCTACTATTCCAGGTAGCCTGAAACCCAGCAGACAATGTAGCTGTTGGTATACAAACACAGGATTCTACATTGTATGCCAGGTTCAGGCCCAAACCTGGGAAACATATAAATGTTATCATCTTGGATTTTCTTCAGCCTGCTCCAAGTAGCATCGTTTCCCACCAAGTCTGGATTGTTTCTACATTAGATATTACAAGACAAACAGTATCTGTTAGTTAAAATTTCTGGATCCACCCTTCATGCAATGCTTTAATTTGGTCTCTGTACTTGTAACCAGTCATTACTACACAAATTGTATCACTTTGGTGGAATAAAAGTATTCTTGCTTGAAAATTAGGTTAAAATGCAAAGATAATGGCATTCTATTGCAGAACTTAAGTGACTATGCCTGTAGAGTTTTTTCTTTCAAGTCTTTACACACCTGTTTGTAGGGAATATTGAGCATTTTCAGACTGAATTCACTGTGGAGGGTAATAACAAACAAGCAAATAACTTTAAAAACAGGTTTGTTTGAAAACTAGTGGATGTAAATGTAAAAAATGTTAATGTAAAAAAAGTAGATAATTAAAATACAGATGAGGAAGGCTATCCATCCAAAAAGAAAAACTATGTATTTCCAATACAAGCTTTGACTTTTGCCTCCCACTATTCTTCCGAGAAGTCGAGTCCAAGTATGACTATTTTTTCTGATGTCGATGCTAAATTCACCCTTCACCAGTATCCTAGTCTGACTGTCTCAGTTTACATGAAGCAGAATTTCTGGATGCGAAAATATCAAAAAAAAGCTGCAAATTAATAGAAAAAGTTGAACACAGTGTGGACAAACTAAGAACTTCATAATATTAAACAGTGAAGTGTAGACAGAAAAATGAATGATGCAGGGCTTGATCTTTGCCACTAGGGGCTGTTAGTGATCTTTGGAAGCATTTCAGTGCTCTGCAGTAACAGACTTTATCATAATACTGCAATTTAAATATACTGGCCATTTGTTACTTTAATTTTCAATTGTAGACAACTTTGCATATAAGTAGCAACCGTTATAACATTATTGCTGACTAGTTGTGGAATTATCTCACAGTAAAGCTACCAAATGGCAAATAACCACATTCTTGGAATAATGGGAATTAGAGTGAGGAGCTCTGTCTGTGAGATGCTGCCTACAGTCCAGGTAAAGAGGAGGGGGGTTGTACACGGGGCTAGCCAAGTAAAACACTGCAGAAACTACTAAAGTCAATTTTATAACCAGAACCTTAGAGTTAAGGATTTACATCAATAGTGCAAGATTCTAAGCCTTGAAAGTAAATGGTACTCAAGGCAAACAACTGCAAACTGTACATTCTTTTACCTAGTTAGGCACTCCAGGTAGGAAGTCAAAGCTCACATCAGATAAAAGGTGGTGCAGCATTTGAAGTGTTTCACTTAATCTGGAAATCAAATGTAATGAGAAAAAAAAAGTTGGGATTTAAGCAAAATGTGCACTTCTATATGGTTCAGAAATGTGGTGGTCCCACAATGCCATCTGAATGAAGCTCAACAGCTTCCATTTCAGGTGCCTGCAATGACTCTCACATCAGATGGTTCACAAAATGAACAAAGAATACTTCAGACAGCACAGGAAAAACTATATTGGTCACACAGAAATGACTGACACAAGGATCTCGAAGCAAACATGGAAAATGGAAGCAACAAGGGGAGCTAGTGGTCGATCAAAAGGAACACAACAAAACAATGGCTGCAGCTAAAGTGCATTTGTAGCTATGCAATCTGAAGGCAAAAGCCTAAGATAGAATAGGATACTGTTGATTAGTTATTGGCTGTTTCCCCACCCTCCCCCACCAACCATTCAAGAGATTTTACCAAACCACTACTTTAAGAGTTGCAGATAACATGCATTTTATTGGGCACAGAGTTGCAGCTGGAAGTTTCCATTACTAAGGATAAGAGTGGGGTAATCACCAGCACTTCGATTCAGTAACTGCAGAGAATATCGAACACTGGATCTTCCTGTTGATCCGTCTTGGATATGAAACCACTCAAACTATTAGCCAGCAGAAGAGGAGTGCAATACCATCAGAGACCCAGTAGCCAGATGTAGCTGCTGGATGGAGACAGAATCTACACTGACTACTGAGCAAGTGATGGACACTGAAGTGTGGAGTGAGATTGGTCAATTGAACAGCTGTCATTGTCATCACATCAGCCCTGTGAAAAGGAAATATCAGTCACTACAGTGAAGGATCAGGGACAGAATATTTAAGTAAATTATTTTAATCAAAAAAGTCAAGGTTTTGCAAGTTGCTTAAAAAGACAATTGTTTCATCTTTTATTTCAGTGCAATTTTAGAAAAAAATGATTGAAAGATTAGTCACAAAATGAACATGCAACTTCCTTAATGACTCACAGGGTAATGATTCATATACATCAGGAAGAACCTACGTTTGATGCTTGTTCTGTGCAGTTAGATGATCTTGATCATGAATGTACTATAATTGGTCTTGGTTTTAGGCTGGGGAGGAGCACAAAGATCATCAGTATTCCTACTCCTGATCTGATCATTAGTATTCCTACTCCTGATCTGATCATTGGGAAGACAGAAAACTTCAGGAGGGAAGATGGCCAATGCTGTGATGACATTGTGAAGCAGTTTGTTAAAACACCAATGGGATAGATTCATGCATGCAATTTGTGATGCACTAAGGACCAGATCTCAGCTCTGCCAGCAGAGAGAGACACTGAACTAAACTAGACATTTTCCCATTGAGGAGGAGAAAGTTAAGAAGGGGGGTGACAGAGGCCACTCATATGTACATCCTAGGGATGGGTTACTTAAGAAGCGGTTTGGGAATGGGTCAATTGCTCACTCTCCAATTGGAATGAAAAAAAGTGACAAGATTTGCTTTGTTTGACATTTTGCAAAAAGGATGCAAGTTCAATATTTTAGGCTGTAGCACATTCTCTCAGTCAGGTGGATGGTGGTAATTTTTCCTGTCTTGCTTGATGGAATGCATCATGGAAGCAAATGGGAGTCAGAATAACATTGATGCTATAACACCAAGTCATTTTAAGTTGAGCCATTCAAGTGTTGTCAAGTATCACAACCTGTGATAACACTATAAAAATGCTCCCTTTTAAAAAAAAAAATGGGCTACACCTATTTTCAAAATTAACATTGTATCTGATTGTAACTTCAGTGTCTTTAGATCAAGAACTCCTTTGTTGGGCTCACAATGCTTTGGAAGAAGCCAAACCAGTCTCATTTCCTAGAATCATGCAGTGACCTCCATTTCAAAACTAAACAATTATTTCCTTGGATGAACCTCATTACTCTAGGTGGATAAATCAGGTCTCTGTATTTAAAAAGCAAGATGGTGTTTGTATATTAGAAAACAGGCAAATGAGCAGTGATTAGAAATTTGTTTATCTCCGTTTCTTAACACAGTTTAATCTACAAATCCAGCGAACCTTTGCAGGCTAAAATCAACAATGTTTCATAATGCAATACCTGTCAACTTGTTATCCTAAGGTGTAAATTTATATTAAAAGTTGGTGTGCTACATGTAAAAGCCACTTTGAAATCTTCAAAGGCTAATAAAACTGACTAATAGTTGTTTACTTATTGTATGTTTACAGCTCTGTTTAACTCAATAAAAATAATCCTGCTTGTATTCAGACGAATGTGTAGCACATAGCAAAAAAGATAACTTTACGTTACTGATGAAAGATGAAGGAGTCTTTTTGGTCTGAAAGTTGAACGATCATTTAACTGCCAGCTTTGAAATCTTGGTACAAAATTTGCTTCAGCTATAAAAGTTATCTGTGGCACTGTATTAAAGTGATAAATGTAATGAAACAGTCAATTTATTAGGAAATAAAATTAGTTGGTGAAATGAATAATTTTTTAAAATTGAAAGGTAAAGTACAAATTGGAAGTACAACTTCAAAATTTGCAAAAGACACCAAATTGGGAAGGTGTAGTTAACACAGAAGAGGTCTATGAAAGTACAGGAAGGCATTAATAAACATGCAGAATGGGTGAATAATTGACAAATGATAATCAAGGTAGATTAATGTGAGGTGGTGCATTTTGGCAGAAAGAATAAGGAGAACACATACTCCGTGGAAAATAAGTGTCTAAATGGGGTAGACAGGCAGAGGGATCCGAGGGTACATTTACACAAATCACTAAAAGTAGCAACACAGTTAAGAGGGCCATTGAAAAAAAAAAGCAAACCAAGTATTGGGGTTTATTTCTAGGAGGAATGGAATTAAAAAGGAGAGAAGTTATGTTGAATTTGCATAGAACATTAGTTAGACCACTTTTGATCTTCATATTATAAAAAAGGAATTTAGAGGCACTGAGGAAGGTGCAAAAAAGAGGTTTATTAAAATGATACCAGAACCAAGGGGTTATACCTATCAGGAAAGAATGAGCAGGTTGGAGCTCTTTTCTCTAGAAAAGACGACTGAGGGGCAACCCAATAACTGTCTATATTATGTAAGGGTCTGATGGGGTAGACAAAGAGGTTTTCACTTCTGGGCGAGGCCAGAACTAGGGGCCATAAATATAGAATATTTGCTAATAAATCCAATCGGGAAGTCAGGAGAAACATGTAGGGTTAGAAATTAGTCTGCCCCAATTTTTGGGTGCGGGGGCTGTGATTTGCGATCTGCCCTTGCTTGTTCAGATCGAGGTGAGCAAAACACAAAATTCATCTCCTCACCTCATCTGAATGATTTTGGCACTGGCTGCTGCAGCTTCCAATCCTGCTTTTTCCTTCTCAATGTGTAGCTCGCTGGCAGCATACAGCAGGGGTGCCCAGCAGTGTTGCTGCAGACCATGTGGTACAGGCAGCCTGATTTTTCTTACAGGCAGGCTGCCTCTTAAAAGGGAAGCTGCACAAAAAGATTGCTGCAATGGAAATTCTTGCAAATTGAACACTAGAGCACAGAGGGATCCACTGAGGATGGGCATCTTCCTGCCTTATGCTCCCTCTCAAATCTCAGCCCACCCTCCTCTTGCTATCTGGTGTGATGAGCAAGCTGCTGATGGTGTAACCGTCGACCTCTTGCTTCCCACCTCAACTGCCTCCCTCACAACATCCTTCTCCATCACTTGCTCTGACAATGAACAGTCACCAGCTCAGATACTGGCATTGGAGTCACCGGACATGAATGGTCTGCAATCAGGCCAGGGTGAAAGGATAGTTTGCTTTCCAGCTCATGGATGAGGTGGCAGACAAGTACTGTTGCAGAGGATTCAAATGAGGACTAAATAGGCATGCACACCAAGATGCTGGGTGCATTGGCTGGCTTGCCAGACAGCCTCCCATCACTATCAACCAGCTTATCCTCTCTGCAGCTTCTGCTCCATCTCGCTCGTGCTACATACCCAGAGACACTGCCATTTCTGCCCCCATACCTGTTACAACCTGTGTGCACAGTTCACCTACCCCTCTGCCAACCTGAGAGGATGTGTCAACATTCTCTGGTAAATCCAAGAACTTCTCAAAACCACTCAAGTACTTTTAGAAAAAGTGCCAAAAATTTAACTTATCTGCAATCAGGGTGCCTGGCTTTTTAAATAATGTTACTGCAGGGCCTATTTTGCAGTTGTATTCTTTGAGAGTAGACAACACAGGCTTTGCCAGGACCTGTGTTGTCCAAATCTAGAATCTTGGTTGGGCTGAGAGATGTCAGGATACTGCCAATTCAACTTTTTCGGACACATGAAGGGGACACATCTGTGTGTGCCCATATTCTCAGAGGATGCCATAGGCCATGCTTGTAACAGCCAGCGGTGCTGCCTGCCTCTGGGAAATCCAGGTAGGCCTTCATGGTGCTACTGTGAGATTGAAATTTGAGCCCGTAGAATGTGGAACTCCCTACCACGGGCAGTAGTTGAAGCAACCAGCATAGATGCATTCAAGAGGGAACTAGATAAACACGAGGAAGAGAAAAATAGAAGGATACTGATAAAGGGTGGGAAGAGGCTCACATGGAGCATAAACACGGCATGGACCTGTTGGGCCGAATAGCCGGTTTATGTGCTATAAATCCTACGCGATATATATCCTTCAATTGATGTTATTAATCCCTTGTTACTTAGTGTAACTTTATAGAATCTATTAGTGCATGGCTAATTGTGGTTCTGCTAGAACACACATTAAGTGCATCTATAGCCTGGAAACTGGTATTTATTGCAGTCCCATTTAACTGATCAAACATATTAACAGTAGTCAATGGTCACTTGACTCCCACTTTGCAGTAAACCTATAAACCTCCAGTTTATGTAAGGTAAAAGAAAACTGTTGCCAAGACTGTTTCAAGTAGTTTGCTGGAGTATACTAGCAGGAGAAGGCTTGAAGAGGTGCTTGACTGGAGTTTAAACAGACATCATAATGAAACATCTCAAGGGTGCAACACTTTCAAGAATAATTTATATATAGGATTCAAAGAAAAACATTTTTAGCATTCCTCCCCCCTCACTATAGAAGGACTCCTCCACCCGCTGCCATGCTACTTTCATTCCTCCAGAAGATACTTATTGTTTTGAAAATATACAATTTTAAGTCAGTCAGTCTGTCATACCATGAATCCATATCTCCCTCCACCCATATTCTGGGTCAGGCAGAATGAGACAATAGGATGTCAAGTCATGGGTATAGTATCACAGCAGTTATGTCACTAGACCAGTAATTCAGAGGCCTAAAATAATGATCTAGAGAAAAGTTCAAAACCCACCATGGCAGTTGGGGAATTTAAATTTAGTCAATTAAATAAATCTGGAATACAAAGTTAAATATCAGTAATGGTGACCATGTAACTACTGGATTGTTGTAAAAACCTGTCTGGTTCACAATGTCCTTTAGGGCAGTAAATCTGCCAGCCTTACCTGGTCTAGTCTATGCAAGACTCCAGACCCACAGAAGTATGGTTGACTCTTAACTCACCTCTGCAAATGGCTTAGCAAGCTATTCAGTTGTATTCAGCTCACTGACACCTTCAAGGGCAATTAGGGTTGGCCAATAGATGCTGCCCTTGCCAGTAATACCCACAGCCCATGAATAAATTAAAAAAGCGTTACCTGGGAAATTGAATCAGGTTGTGACTGGTTATTCAACCCACATCTCAAATGATCAGCCTAGGCACTTCATTATAAATTCATTTAATATTTTTCACTTTTAGTTGGTGGTAAAATTACATCAGCAACTGTACTACTGTACTGGCAGCACCACCAACTATAGAGCTAACTACTACTTTCTTTATGACCTAGAAAGCTTGTCTAATGAATAACAGAGCCATACAGACAAGGAAGTTTCAAGTTTCAGCCCCTGGTCTGTGCTGAGTTAGTTGAACTTGGGAGTTTTAGCTGAGTGACTGCAAGTGGGGATTTTGTGAAGGCTGTAGTGGGGTAGGGGGGAGGGTGGGGCAGGGGGGAGGGTGGGGTGGAGTGGAAGAGAGAAGAGAAAAAGAAAGAAAAACAGAGTGAAGGTGACCACTCCTGATTGCAATTCAGCAAGTACTGTGCTAGAAATCTGTGTGGGCATTGGGTGAAGACAGGAATGGTGCTTTGATGAGTCAGCTGATGAATCGCTGCCTGGTATGCACTGTTAATGTTGAGGCTTGGGCATGGAAGCCACCCACTTGAGTGGAGGTACTGAAACACATCTCAGTATCTACTACCCCAGCAGGGAGCCAACATCTGAGAGAAAGGGAAGGCAAAGGAAGGAAAAGAAAAACACAAACAGATTGCTACTTCTCCTAATGAGATAGTGCCTGTTGTGGTTTATTTGGATAACAACTGGAATCCATGAAAATAAACGCAAACAAGTCTTCAGTTTCTGAAAACTGAACTGGAAATTTAATTAATCCTATTCTTTATTTTACATCAAGTCACCGAACACACACATTGCACAGCAGCAAGAAAATCCCTAATTGATGGGAAGCAGCTGTAAGAGAAGCTAGTGGATTATACCCTATATGGTAGTGGGCACCCAAGATCTCCATTAGGACATCCAGCAAGATTTTGAAGAGGAAATAACATCTACTAACAGTGATTTGTACATGTTACAATTACACATGAAAAAGGCTAAAATGTTTCACCTCTCAAGCAGAAGTGGCAACATCTTTTCAGGGAGTCAGAGGGGCAAGTCACATCTGGAATGTTCAATGTACCCTATGGTGGTCATTGGCAGCAGCCTGCCTCTTAGCTGAACAGCCTCTAAGGCCAGCTGGACCAAAGGTAAGGGATAAATTAATCAATTTTTTTTCTTTCTAAAGAAGTAACTTAAAACAAACTGTTTAAAAAAAATATTAAAGTGTTGATTTTCACCTTTTACAACTTCATATTACCACACTAGATCATATCCACGAAGCTCCCTTTGGGAATTACACAATTAGGTTTTAGAGTGGGCAGTTTATTTAGTGTTCTATCAGAACCTGTGGTACTTCCGAGAGCTCTAGTGTCAACTGCAGCATTGATATTTGGATCTATGAAGGACAACTTCTGTGTGTTCAAATGCATGGCAGCTGGGTGGGCAGAAATCGAAAAGGTAATGAATAAACACACTTACTGGAATGCCAAGTACTGTAGTACTATTGTGGGTATTGCTCAGCTGGTGGTCTGAAGTATCTGTTGTAGCATCTGCACAAAGAAGTAAAACCAATATATAATCACAAGGTTTGAATGCAACAGCATAATGCAGACAAGACACATCCTGAGAGTGCTATCTTACAAATTGTCCACCGATTCATATCTGACAGTATGTTAGATTTTGGATAATCACAACCCTGTCACAGTTCTGTCAAGTTCAGCTGTGCAGAATATATACAAATCTGTGAAACCTTGAATTCCTATTTTCATACACAGTGAATAGTAATTAATAGATATCTTTAAAAAGAACATTTATAAACCTTTTCCTTGTATTTCCTGCCTTTTGAATTTCCCACAACCTCATTTCCATGGTTTAGATATTTTAAGCAGGAGGCAGATTGTGAGGGGTTTCTGGCTGCAAACTTGCCCCAGTGAATGTTGTCACTTCTAGATTCAATTACTCCAACAATCTTTTTGCTGATCATCCATCTTTCACAACTCCATCTTGTTCAAAACTCACTCACACATATTCTGCAATGCACTAAGTCCTACTCGCCTAAGACAGGCTCCTGGTCCCCAATACGTCACATTAAATTCTTATGTCCTGGTCTATCTACCCATGGCCTTGCTCCGCCTGATATCTACACTCCCTTCCGATCATTAGTGCTCCACTCCTTGAACTCTGGATTTCAGTGACACTTCCCTCCCCATCAGCACACCACTGGTTGTGCTGATTGCTGTGATAGCACAAAACAGCAACTGTAACACTAAATTGCTTGTTTACAGAGACTGGTTAAGTATTCAGCCACGCCCTCCCCCCATCTACCATGAGAAAAATGTCAGTCAGTGCTGAACATGGCAAGCTGCTGCTCGATACTACTGTCTCTGGAAAAGACAATGAGATGGGTCTTGGCTCTTGAGAAGGCAGCACCAATTAATTGCCCTAAATTCAATTACAACTCTAATGCCAGTCTGTAGCAATGCTGTAGAATAAACTATAGTCTGAGGCCAGACTTTCCAAAGATAATCTGCTGTAATACAGTTGAAATATGAGAAGATGGGTGTTTAACCTACAATGTCTCAATAATGGGCAACTTCAATGGAAGTGAAGCAACAGTTAGAACTAGCGTATGTGGTACAAGGTAGAACACATGAGGGGTCATTTGCATCTGGACCCAATTCTCCTGAGTGGTTGGGACAACATCCATATTAGAGAAGTAGCTTTTGAGGATGAGTGATTACAATTTATTATCTAGCAAATCAGCACCAAGCCAAAAATGAGATTAAAAACTTCAAAAAGTAATGAGGGGCAAAATAGAAACAAAATGGAAATTAAATGAGGCAATCCTTTTTTTTTAAAAAAAAGCAATATTGAATAAGATTTAACAAAAAATAAAATGTAAACAAGCAATCTTTTAGATAAATAGGGCAAACTTTAAAAAAAAGCTATACAAAGGAAGAGAAAGAACACTGGAATAAGTACAAGGTTTGCAAGAGATGTTCAAAGTGAAATAAAAAAGGGGCCTGGGAGGTAAGGATAGCAAAAGTTTGAGGAATATAATATAAAAGAATTCTTCCAATACAACATTAAGAGTAGAGAGGAAATCAGAGTTCTAAAAAAAAGTGGCAGTGAAACTGAAATCAAGGCATTTGAAGTATTTTCTAAAACTATTCAAACAAGAGGACACTAAATCAGTAATTAAAGTGCACCTAAGATTGAATAGGATTTTGAAGGCAGTTTACCAGAGGTAACTGATCAACTAAAAAGATTCAAGGCCAACAAATCCCTTGGGTCAAATGGTACAGATCACAGGGTTACGAAGCAAACTGAGGAAATGTTAGCAGGCTATTGTCCTGAACTAATATTAGGCAGAGGTGAGGTCCTGCAGCACTGGAAGCAAGCTATACAAGGGGTAATTTATGAAACTTGTGCTGCTGGCAGCAACCTCACCAACCAAAGGTTGCCCACAATTGAATTTCTGATATTTGCTCCAGACAGGTGGTGTTCCCACTGGCAGCAGAGTTCTAGAGTAATGCCAATAGTGTTAATATTTCAAACAGGCAATAACTCTGGGCCGCACCACGGCAAGTTCATCCATCTAACATTAATAACAGCCTTGTCCAAGAACAGGAGGAGCACTGTATAATAAAGGTTTATTTGGACTTGGAAGAATATACTGCCCGATAAACTTCCGGACTTAGTTGAAGATGTTACAGATATAGTAGAAAGTCAAGTTCCCCATGATATAGTTTATTTGGACTATCAAACTTTTGATGAAGACCCAGGAAACAGGTCCTTAATCAAAGTAAAAGGCACAGGAGTCTAGTGTTAAGCATGTGACTGGATAAGAAATTGGCTAAAATATAGAAAAGAGTACTAATGAGAATTGTAACATTTGACTGAGGGGAGGTGGTGAGTGGAATATTACAGGCCTTGGTGCTTCTAACCCACATTCATACTCTGAAAACCAAACAAAATGCAAGGTTAATCCTTCAGGATTTCTCCCAGGGATTATTATTAAAGAAAATCCCCCTTTCCAGATAATTTGGTAATCAGTGGTGCAGGATGCACGTTTTGATAGAGTTTGTAACTTGAATGCAACTTGTTGAAATTGGCCTTAAAAGGCAGCAATTGGTTCCAAAAGGGGTTTGGTCGAATTACCTTTCTGGTTAACATCAGCAATTGATCTGCTGCTACTTGCACAGGATCTTTCTGCTGGGTGGCTGAAGCACTGGCCTGTTTCAGCGAGTAGCCACCTTTTAATATGAAAATTATGCTGCACATCGCAGTCCAATTGCCACTTTAGAATTGAACTTTTAATGCCTGTGTGCTTTGTGTTCACTGGTGATAGAGCTGAAGCAAACCTGAAAAGGAAAGCTTGCAGTTACCTTTGTGAAGTCAGGAGGAAAAGGAGTGCTGTCCTGGGCACCACAAAAATGATCTGGGATGCTGCAGTCAAAGACTTGCCCTCCCCCCACCCCCACGATCTGAATGTCCCCCACCCTGGACTGCCCAATATTGGGTGGGCCTGAATCCAGCAAGATGTACTAGAACCCTGTAGCTTATGATGGAGGCCCCAGCAAAATGGCTATAAAAAGGGGCTTGGGTGTTCGAGCAGGACACTTGGGGGATAGCGGGGTGGGGAAGATAAAAAGGAGAGACAGCCTGCCTCCCTACTGGTGAGGGGGTAGCCAATTGCTTTCTCTGCTGAGGTTGGGGCTGCGGTATGGATGAGTTGGTAGGCTTCCCTTTGGTGATTTTCCTCCATTATACCAGGCCAAAAAAAGGCAATATAGCAGAGAAAAATTCCAGTTCCTAGTCTCCAGAGGTTATGCTGTAGCTTTACAATGCACTATTCAGACAACACTCGAGTACTGTATTCAATTCTGGTCAACATGCCAGAAAAACTTATACAAGCATTGGGAGGGTGTAGAGAAGAACAACGAGACAGATCCTAAATGTAAAAAAAGGAGTGTACAATTTAGTAAAAGAAGCTCAAATTATACAACTTAGAAAAGTTAAAGGGAAGTTGATTTACGCATAAAATATTAATAATGGGACAATCAAGAACAAACAGATTACTTCAAATCCAAGCAAGAAAGTAGGACCAGAAAACAAATTTAATTGTGAAAGTATAAAAAAAATCACATTAAGAGCCAAGTATTAAAATACATGCATTTTGAAACAATTAAGGCCAAGATTAGGTTCAACTTTGATGGCCTTAGCAGCCTATTATGCACCCTGCCAGTTTCTTTTCCATTACTGTCTGTTTTGGACCCCTGAAGTTGATTTTCAACCCCTAAAAGGTTCATACACGAAGAATGGCTTCTTCAAAGAGATTCCGATAGCTTTAGGGCTGCATGGCACCACAAGTTAATGTCTGCAGGAGAGGAGAGGCAGTTATTAGTTTTGTCTAGCACAGTAAAATGTGTTATGTTTGTTTACACCAGACTGACCCCAAGAATAATTTTCACTATCCTCTAGGCAACAATCCATTGGAGTGGATTTCGCCCCTATTGTAGAACCCACACGATTTTCAATGCATTGAAATTTAAGGGGACAAAAGACCAGGGAGGTTCTACAACAGCCAGGTTATCTGCTTCACTAGATCATTCACTAAAAAGAGTCTTAAGGTTACACAATTCTCCAGGTTGTGTAGGGGTGCGGTGGGGGGGTGGGGGGGGGGGTGGCGGAGTAAGAATAAAAACGGAGATTGCGGATTAACCAGCATACTTAGTCTTTGCCAATGCCATCTTGGCACCAGCTTTTAGGAGATGCAAAAGAGCATATCCAGCTTAAATACCCCCTAATCTTATGCCCCATCTCTTTTGCTTTGGAGATTCAATTTGTACTCTCATTTGATGACATCAAAAGCTCACTTTGTGGTAATTTAGAGCCATAAGACATTAATCTGCAACAGCACAATACCATTCCTCAGTAAGTAGAATTTCTCAATAAAGCTAAACAATCCAAGAAGCATTCCAATTGTTTTTAGAAATGGCTCTGTGTTATAATATTTACACTAAGTAAAAAGGTTTCCAATGGTGGACAAATTTTGAAAGAAGTCCAAAATTAAGCATGCCCATCAAGCAATGCTCGGACTGTTATTGGAGTCCAGGAGTTCAGTTCATTTTTACAGTTGATGTGGGTTTCCTCTGAAATACCTCGAAGATGACTAGGCTCACCACATCCACATTCTAAAACATTTTTTGAGTTCTCCTAACCAAATTATTGTCAGCAGGATCACGCCAACAGGAACTGAATCATTCATAATACTCAAATACTGAATAGTCACTTCACTTGTTCTGAAATTACAACACAGACAAGATGCCCAAAAGTCCCTAATTATTTGTGCTGATTCATTTTACCATGATTACATATAGTATGAACACAGGGTACACACAACAGCCCCACTACAAGAATATTTGCGTTTTCAGTAAGAAACATCTTTTAAATATTATTGAATCGCCATCTGGCAGCGACTGCCAAGATTAGCACAGATGCTTGCATCAAATAATTGCTAAGCTACTGTATGTTCCTGAAATATGACACAGGTTAGGCTCCCTGCATACTAATTAAAATTGATCTAGTTTCTAGGATAGATAGTTCCCTCCACTTGGACCAGGTTCAATCATGGTTCCAATTGGACTGATTCAAATATAAGCTGATTCATTCGGATTTATTTTGAGAATGGGAACCAGTTACAATGATTCACTGTGGGAATAACTCACATCCGAAATAAATCTGTGTTCAGTAAGTCCTCTGCATTAGTTATCTTTTCCCAGTCTGTGGAAATAGAATCACCAAGTGAATTTTAAATGCAAGTTCGGAAGTCACAGGGAGGGACTCATTAATAATTTAATCCATCAATAAACTGTCTTAAGTACAAATACATCTTTCTAATGTTGATGTGCCTAGAATTTTTTCAATTTTTGATATGCTGGTTTTGACTAAATAAGTAATGGTCAGGAGCTCCTCCACAGATATGCAAGAGATGTTTAGGAATATTTACTTTTTATTCACTCAATTAGGAACTCTTGTTTGGTCAGATAAAAGAACATTGCACAAAGTTCCATCAAAATAGATTTTCACTATTTCTTTTAGTCAAGCAGCCTACCCCACCGCCCATTCCCCTCCAAAATAAGACTTTACAGACAACTTTTAGATGGGCACTGCTACTGTAATTAGAATTGGGAATATTGCTGTTATCTCTATCCCTAGTTTTAATGGATTTTGCTTTCAACACAATGTTACATTTTAAAAACTATAGAGGTCAGATTCATGGACGCAAATTTACATGGTTCATAACCTAGAAAATTAAGAGAGCTTCTGTTTTTTTTTGCAATGTTACAATTGCTAGCTGCTGTGGCAATAACCAATGAGAAATTAAGACATCTTTAAATGTCCAGTCCAGAAAAGTACTCAGGTTTGATGCCTGGATTGTTTGAAGTTAGTTGACCTCAGTTTGGGTGGTGATGGTGTTACAATTGCCCTCAGCCCCCAGCCCATGGAGAAAGAAAAATAAATAAAATCAGTGTTACTGCTTTTGGCTGCCATTTGCTGAAATCTACTGAAAAGAGTAAATCATATCTCGTTCTCTTACTATTTGTTGAATAACTTCTCTGCCTTGTTCCACTTCCCGCACCCCCCCGCCCCCACTTTAAATTCTGTGCTGTACCAACCCCAATTTCTCAGATATCCTCCTTCAAATTCTGTGCAGGGTAACTCATCCTTTTATTTCAATCTCCACTTGCCCCTCTCTGAATTCAGGGCAGTGGCTCACGACCACCCTCTAGGGCAACTGGGGATGGGCAATAAACACTGGTCTTGTGAACGAATAAGCCAACAAATTACGGTCTTCCTGTGCTCCCAAACTCCGTGCAAGTTCTATATTCACAGCCACCCCTCAAGCTAGTTATCTCCTGTGGCCTCTCTACTTCCTTGGACTTGATCACAGGCAAGGCCATCTCCCACCCCTTCCCTGTATCCATCAGCACCCACACCCCCTCCCACTTCCTAGTTAATCCCTGGAAATTCTCCCAGTAGTCACTCAACTACACTTTCAAACTCCCCATTGCCCAACCTTTAGCCTTCCATTCACTACAATACTTATGTAGTCAGTTTACTCAATTACTCATTCCTCCCCCCCCCCCCCCCCCTTAACAACATCCTGGGGGTCACCACTGACCAGAAACTGAACTGGACCAGCCACATAAATGCTGAAGCTACAAATGCAGGTCTGTGGCGAGTAACTCACCTCCTGTCTCTCCAATGCCTATCCACCAACTACATGGCACAAGTCAGGAATGTGATGAAATACTCTCCACTTGCCTGGATGAGTGCAGCTCCAACACTCAAGAAGCTCGACACCATCCAGGACAAAACAGCCCACTTGATTGGCACCACATCCACCACCTTCAACATTCACTCCCTTCACCACTGACACACAGTGGCAGCAGTGTGTACCATATACAGGATGCACTGCAGCAACTCACCAAGGCTCTTTTGACAGCACCTTCCAAACCTGCGACCTCTACCACCTAGAAGGACAAGGGCAGCAAATGCACGGGACCACCACCACCTGCAAGTTCCCCTCCAAACCACACACCATCCTGACTTGAAACCATATCACTGTTCCTTCACTGTCGCTGGGTCAAAATCCTGGAACTCCCTTCCTAACAGCACTGTGGGTATACCTACATCCCAAGGACTGCAGCAATTCAAGATGGAAGCTCACCACCAACTTCTCAAGGGCATTTAGCGATTGGCAATAAATGCTGGTCTTGCCAGTGACGCCCACATCCCCTGAATGAATAATAATAAAAATTTTAAAAAACACCTCCATCCTTGAAGTCCTTATCCCCAGCAAAACCTTTATACACTGTTTTCATTTCCGCCGGTGCCGCCCCACGCTTTGCTTCATCAGGTCCAATGGTTACAAACTTGAATGCATCATCTAATTTAGCTGGGCCACATCAAGTGCTATTGGACCACCCTTCTCATTTCACACACTGCTTCTTGGATGATCCTGGGGAGTAAGGACAACTTCAATTCTTTTTTCCCCCACAGCCATTCATCCCCTCAAACATTTCTCCGTGAGAAAAACTCAGACTTCTTGGTCACCAAAATTGGTGAAAACCATTCAGCTACTTCCCCCTCTTTTCCAGCAAGCCAAACCTTCCACTGTCCTAGCCTGAAAAGATTTCTCCCCCATTTCATCTTGTCCATGAAACTCACCAGTTATTCCCTTGATCCATTCCCACTAAATTACTGACCATGTAACTTATCTTCCTGTTAGTTGACAGTTATATTTCATATGTATGCTGACAACTTCCAGCTCTCCTTCTTGACTCTTCCAGTATTGCAAAATTATAGACCATTTATCTGACATCCAGTACTGGAGCAGCAGTAGTTTGCTCCAATTAAATATTGGAATGACCCAAGCCATTGTCTTCGGGGTTCCTAGCTACCAACTCCATCCCTCACCCTGGCAACTGTCTGGAGACTAAACTGTTCGCAACCTTGGTGTCATATTTGACAGAGATGAGCTACTGACCACATATTGATGCCATAACCAAGACCACCTATTTCCACCTCTGTAACATCACCTGACTCCACCCCACCTCTGCTCATCTGCTGCTGAAACCCTCATTCATGCCTGTGTTACCTCTGGACTTGACTATTCCAAAACGTTCCTGGCTAGCCTCCCACATTCAACCCTTGATAAACTTGAGGACATCCCAAACCCTGCTGCCCATGTCCTAACTGGCACAGAGTTGCATTCATCCATCACCCCTCTGCTCATTGACCCTCACTGGAGTCTGGTCAAGCAATGCCTCCATTTTGAAATTCTCACCCTGGTTTCCAAATTCCTCCATGGCCTCACCCCTCCCTATCTCTAACCTCCTCAGCCTCATAACCCTCCGAGATATCTGTGATCATCCAATTCTGGCCTCTTAAGCCTCCCCGAAATATTAATCATTCCACCATTGGTGGCTGTGCCGTCAGCTACTTAGGCCTAACCTCTGGAATTTCATCCCCAAACCCTTCTACTGCTTTTTCCTCCTTTAAGAGTTTCCTTAGAATCTACCTCTTTGACCAAGCTTTTGGTCATCTGCCCTAATGTCACCTTGTGGCTCAGTGCCAAGTTTTACTTCAACACTCCTGTGAAGTGCTTTGGGATGTTTTTATGATATTAATGGTACTATATAAATACAAGTTATTGCTGACATTGTAAATGGTTCTTTTACCCCAAATACTGTCCCTTTCCCTTTGAAAACTGTCAAATCACCTTCCTCAAAAACTCACTCTCAACCACTCTGTCCTTGCAAATTACCAACCCATCTCCAACTTCCTTTTCCCTCTAAAGTCCTTGAGCATGTTATCACTCATATCCAATCACATCTTTCCCAAAACCCCATATTTAAATGTCTCCAATCACAGCACTAAAACACTGAGCCAAATTATATCCTTGATGACTGTGGTGCACTATCCCTCCTCAAACTCTCTGCAGCCTTTCATACAGTCAACCATACCATTCACCTCCGACACCTCTTCTCTGCTGTCCAGTTCAGTGAGACTGCCCTTGCTTGGTTCCACTGATTGCACCCAAAGCATCAGCTTCTCTTTTCACATGTACACATGGTCCATTGCTGACATCATCCACAGACATAGGGTCAGCTCCCATACATTGTATGCTGACCACACCAGCTCCCTCTCTGCACCAACTGTCTTGAACCCCTTCAATGCCTCAGTTATCTGACATCCAGTTTTGGAGGAGTCATAATTTCTTCCAATAAAACATTGGAAAGACTGAAGTTATAATCTCCATATGCTTACAACAGATTCCATGCTTTCTTGGTATCCTACCTGACAGAGGATGTAGGGTCCACAGCTCCACTCAGTCACAAAAGCTGCCTCCTTCCATCTCCAACATCACCTGCCTCCAGCACCATCTCAGCCTGTCTGCTGCTGAAGCCATCACTCCTAGGTTAGACCACTCCAATATTGCCCTGGTCAGTCGATCCTCCATCCTTTGTGAACTTCAGGTCATCCAAACCTCTGCTGCCTGTGTCTTATTCTACATCAGGTTCCATTCATCCATCATCTCTTTCCTTGTTCAGCAAAATTAACACTGTTCCAGAGTGCCAAATCTCAAATGTAATCCTTGCATTTAAATCCCTCATGGCCTCACCCCTCCCTGTTGCAAATGTTCTCCAGCCCCAAAACCTTCCCAAACTCTCCAACCCTAGCCTCGTGTGTGCCCCCCTCTACTGCACCCCATCAGCTATGCCTTCAGCTGCCTAAGCCTCATTCTCTAGAATACCCTCCCTAAACTGCACTGCCTTGCCACCTCTCAATCCTCCTTTAAGAGAATCCCTTTCTTGGTCAATGTTCATAATATTTCTATCTTGGGCTCTGCGCTTTTCCTCCCCCCGATAAAAAAAAGGTGCTTTAGAGGCATTAAGTTCTTCTACATTAAAAAGTGGTCTCTACAAATGCAGTGGCGTGAGAGCAGAATCATGCTCAGATGATGCCTCTCACGCTGAATAGCCTGATAACACTTACTGCCTTGGATCCCACATGCAGTACACAACTTGGGCATGACAATGAGGAACATTGACCAGGATCATAGGAAATGGATCATAGCAAGAGTCAGTACCTTCAGTAAAGACGGCAAAGGCTAATAAAATGAATAAACTAAAAATATACACATTAATAGTTTGTGCAGGACTCCATTTTCAAAAGCAAACAAGATTTGAGAGGGGCCTTCAAAAGGAAGACAATATACATGAAAAAATAAGAGGCAAAAGTGAAGGGCTGAGGAGGAGCTGAACGTAGAGCAGCTGTTCACATTAACTTTTTTATTATTCAGATTTAGCAACATTTAGAATCTACAGGATTTAGATTCATTAATTTAAGCGCATCTGGCTGGCCACCTGTTGCACTCAGTTAGCACACATTAGTTAGTGTTGTGTTCAAGTCAGTGTAAAAAGCATAACATTTTACACAAATATGTTCAAATATGCACAGTAGACAGTTCATACAGAAATGTGGTGAACCATTAAAATTAAATATTTAATTATTGGTGAGTCAGTAACTGTCCTAATACTGGAACTGCTCAGCTATCAACTCTCAACAGAAATCCAAGTATTTCTGGAAGTGGCCTGTGGTACAGTATTAGGGACTTTCTGACCATTAAGTTAAAATAAAAAAGGGCTTCCTCACACATACTTTACTAGTATTTATTATTTTTGTTAACATTTTTCATCTTGCAGCCTGCTCACCACCACACATACTTCTGACAAAGAGTGGGATTATGCAGACCGCAGACAGACATCGCTCCGATCAGTTGATTTGAGATTGGCACCTGGGCAGGGTTTTTCCCTCAAGAATGAACAAAACGTTGACAAAAATGTCAAATAAAAATTTATACTGGGACAAGACATTTGGCAGTTTAGAAACTAAACCATATCTATCTCAGACTGTAGCAGCTATCACCCCAGCTCAGAGTGTCCCTGGTTGGCAGAGTTATTCACTTCTAGCAGTTCTCAAAAAATGGTTCAAACCATAACAGGCAATGGCCGCCAGTGTGCAAGATCCAAAAGTGCCACTAGTCTGAGGATTGACATTTAATGTTCAGAAATGTAAGGTAACCCATCTGCAAATGACAAATCAATGAATCATACTAGGGTGTTGAATAATTAGAATGTGGTAATTTACCAAAATAGTGAAAGTGTCATCACATTGTCAGGCAACAATTCAAGAGAAGGGAGAATTTCATGATGTACTAGTAGAGCTGTGGGTGAAATTTTCCCTCTGTTGACCAATAGGTGAAAACCCAGCTTGGATTGCCAGTCTAGAAAAGCAGTAGTGGTAAGTGTATGCTATAAATAAAGAATTTGTAAGATGACAGTTGGTAGCATTATATCTAGTTGTGGTTACATAGAAAAAAAATACCCATCTAGTGGGTAGAATCAGGTACTGCAAATGTACAAGGTCTCGGCATACAGGTGCAGCACAGTGGAAGGAATCTGGTATTACAGTATAGGAAACATTCCCTAAATTTTATTAGTTGACATTAAAAAGGTTGGTGAAAGGAAGAGAAAAAAGTAAAAAAATAATGGTAAAGAAAGTAAATGGTCTGGGAGCAGAACAGGTTTTTGGATAACATTGTACTAAACTATAATATGATCGTTAAGTGTTTCAGCTCATGGTTCCCCATGTGCTGAGTCCCAGTCACTGGTCTCTTGCTGGGAAAAACCATGAATGAACATGTCTGGTGCTTCCCTATAAAAGGAGGGAGCAAAAACAAAAAGCATGGCACTCTGGATTTCACCAAGAGTAACCAGCTCTAGATTAGCACTGCAAGAGGTGGTAAATAACCAGATGTACTCGTCAGAAATCACATACAGCTGCAGCAGAAGACCAAAAAACAACAAATGGATTAATGTCTTCATTCAAAAAAAAAGTCCTTGACAGATAATTTTTGGCTTGGAAAGGGAGAAGATCCAGAAGTATTCATCACTTTCAATGCAATGATGCCATATCTAAATGACACAAGATGAGTTCGGATTGATTTGAATGATTTGTACACCCAAAAAATCCGATAAATACTTTTACATGAAACCTTTAAGGCAATGGTTCAGGTAAGTACAAGAATATTTAGCGTGCTTGACAATCAGGGTCATTGACACTGAAGTCAGGTGTATAGCATCATTTACTACACATTACTAGCACTCACAAAAATTGCTTTTTGTTGCTAGGATTCTCACACTGATATCAATGATGATTAGAATATTTCTCCATCTTAGTCACCTCCAGACAGTATCAAGCATGAGCAGCTGAAATTTAACACAAGCAAATGCAACAATGTCCCATCTAATATGTCTGAGCGATTGACTTCAACTGCAATTTCAGAAAAGCAAGGCCAATTTAGCCTTTCACCATTCTAGGGTGGATAAAATGAGTAGCATGCCTTGTGGTGTGGAGATTAAACGAGAGACTAGGCAGTATTTTCCATACCGTTACAGTATCTTCTCACCATTGAGTAATAAAAATGATCAGTGCACTAAATAGAATTTCTGTTGCTAATCACTCCTTCAATTGCAGAAGAATGCTCCCTACTACACCATTATCCACACTAGCCAGTCTTATAGGCATGGAGCATCTGACAGAGATATTACCAATTACATCAAAATTATGGACAACTTTTTGCCGGAACGGAGTTGTAGCCAAACTCATTTCATTCTTACAATCAACTGAAAGGGAATCTTTATCTTTGACCTGGCTTCAAACTGAAATGCCAAAAGGTGAAAAGACACTAGTTTTCTGGGTCATCCAGTCTTTGCAAGCAAGATGTTTTGCTTCATTCCTGTGTAAAAATAGTATACCAACTTCAGAGAGAAAAAAATTGAGAAACTTTAACTCCAAAAAGGAACTGATGGTGCACTACTCCATGGGGCTTTTACAACCAATGAGAAAGTTAAAATGGAATGTCGAATAGTGTGTAGTGTAGTCAGGAAGAATGAAGAAATTGCCTTAAAATCTCAATGATTTTCAATGTGCATGTCTGCGCCCAGCCACTAATATTGTATTCGCCATCATGAAATGCCAGGTGGCAGACCAGGTTTATAGTTATCTTCCCATCACCATATGGTGAAGCATTTCAGCGTGATTTCCCAAATTTCCTTCCTTTTCCCTCCTATAGATGAGGGAGATTAAGATTCTTCATAGAGATTCTGGGAGTAAATCCGCCTCCCATCACTCTGTGGCCACAGGCCAGAACATGGCTATTGGTTGCATCTCTCTATTTACTTCATGTGTGATGCTTGTACCAAGTCTGGCATTTTGCTTTCTATATGGAAGTGGGTAAATTGCCACCACAAAATGGAGCATAAAGGAGTGAGCCAGAAGACTGAAGATCTCCCATGAAATCACACGGAAACTGATCTCAAAAGGCAATCCCTGAAATTGGCAATATCCCAAGTTATTCTTGTCACATCCCAATATTAACAGCATCACCAATGGTTTAGAACAGATTCTACTCTACAGTGACTACCCAAACATGCAGTTCACTGCACTGACTATGCCTTTTAATAGAAGCACCTGCTAATAATCCACAGCAGTCTAGTCTTAGCATCAATCTTTGTAATGTGTAAAAATAAAGGAAATTTCAAAAAATTTAAATTATTTGACTATTTTCCAGTATAAAAAATTGGCCAAAGGGCATGAAAAACAATTTTAGTTGATAACTACATTACTAGTGAACAGATCAGGGGGATCATGAATAGAATAGGTCATAAACAGGTAAGACACACAACCAATGCTGGAGGTAACATTATGATGGAGATAACACTAACCACGGTGGACTGAAAATTATTATTACTCAGCCAAAGTGTCATCATCTTCAGCTGCTTCATGGCTTGCTCTGTGTATCAACTTATGTGGGAAGAACTCACACTTCCACCCATTAAATTCTATGAAATTACACCCCCACCCATTCTGTAGAACATTACTCATTTAGTAGGAGGCCCTTCCTCCACAACTTTTATCAACCATACTAGCTGGAGAAGCTTCAAACCAAAAGCACAGTGAGGCCCCTCCAATGGATCATGCTTAGTTGGTATGAAAAGACAAAGATGCATTTTTGTTGGCCAACAATGAATTTAATTGGTGTTAAAGTTATGCTTGTTTAGAACTTTGAAATTCAAAAATTCCATGATACTGCACACAAGCCCTCATAATGGCTCCGTCATTAAACTGACTGATCACAATGCCATTTTTAACACAAGTGTGAGGTGACATATTGAGTCAGCAGAATTCCTAACCATGAACTTAGTGAAAGCGTGACTCAAATACCCCATGTGACCTACAGTAATCCTTGGCCTGAGCAGATACCACTTTGGTCCCTGTCATACAACGTGCAAAAACCATTTAAACACTTAAAACTAATCTGACCTAAATGAACAAGGCAGACAAGGTTCCTGCAGGGTTAAGAATCATATCTATTGCACAATAAGCAGAAGACTAGCTGGTGCAGCAGCCAACTGAGTAAATAAATCCTTTACTTTCAATATTAAAAAAACTTCACTAGGGCAAAATTTTAAAGCGAGTACCATGACCCCAAAAATCTGTGGGCCAGGATCCCGGCAGCTATACTAGCACCGACCTCAATCGGTCGGATCAGTAGGAGAGCATCTCATCTGCATATCAGCCCCATGCTAGTAGAAATTCCAGTGCCAGGCCACACCAGGGGTGTGGGATGCCCAGGCCCTTTGCCAATCAGCACCCTGTGTACAGAGGGGGCAGAACCCAATTTATTTATTTTTTAAATGCCCAATTTTCAGGAACTCAAGCCTGGCCTGGAATCTCACAGTGTGTCTCATTCTTTGACTTGCAAGGTGTAGGTGGGAACTGTACCCTGGGAACTTGCAACTAATTTGTCTTTTCTGGGTCTTGTCCTTTTTCTAAGCAGAATTGCAGAAGTCTGGTGGAACTGCCAAGGAAACCTGGCCACTACATATTCTACATCCATGAAACTTCAAAAGTTACTTGTATTCTTGAAACTCATTAGTTCGTTCTGGAATCACTCATACAATATTTTCTGCAGCCCTTTTACAAGTTGTGACCCTCTGTAGGGATCACATTCAACTCAGCTGATCATCCAGATGGGTGCTTACACAAACAGAGGAAATGTTAAACCTATACAAATCGTTGGTTCGGCTGGAGTTAGACTATTGTGTCCAGCTTTGGACATCTTAGGAAAGAATGTGAAGACCAAGGAGAGGGTACAGAAGGGATTTATGATAACTGGGCTGAAAAGCTTTAGTTAGGATGAGAGTAGTGAAATTGGGGCTCTTTTCATTAGAACAGAAAAAGTTAAGAGGACACCTAATGAAGATGTTAAGAATTATTTTTTTAAATCCTATTTACCTCAAACAAGGTTTCATTATTGTAACCAGAGGAGCAGAATTTAAGATAATCACCTAAAATGGAAGATGTTGGGAGCAATATTCATTTATTTACTTTTAAAACAGAAGGTTGTTAGGACATTGGCTACCCACCCTACTGGAAACAGTGATGGAAGCAAAATCCATTATAGTTTTTTTTTAAAAAGAGAAAAACTTGAAAAATAAAAGATAATTAAAAATGTATGGAGAAAATGTAGGGCAATGGAATTAAATGGATAGTTCTTTCAGAAAGCCAGCACAAGTGTAATGGGCCAAATGGCCTCCTGTTATAAAATTAGAAGATTCTATGGTAGTTTCATGCGACCTCCAAGAAATTATGCTAGGGGCCTGTGGCAGTGGATGTACCATTAGGTTCACCCACTTCAAACAAGGTCAAGCCACTGGCCGTGTCCGACGCGCCCGCAAGCTTAATGATCTTTGTGCCACATACAATGTACAACCAAGGTACAGAGTGCTTAATTTATTATCTCTTAAGTTTGTTACACTTTCTTGTGCAAGTGAGAGTGTTAGATTGTGTGTGGGCAGTGACATGGGTGTCATCAACATTATGAATAGTGCCCGATTTTCCTGTTCCCTAGTCCTAATGTGTGGGAGTTGTTTTCGCAATTTTAGGCAATCTTCTCATTTGGCACTAGGTGTTAAAAAAATATTCAAAGTCAATTTAAATAAGGGCATGCTGGCTTTGGTTGTCTTGAAGGCTTGCTTTTCATTCATATTGCCCAAAAGGCAAGGGTTCCTTACCACCATTAAAAACTATTTTTTAAATATGATTCCCTTCTACATGCAAATCAGAAAGGTCAAATGTTACTACAATTATGAATTGTTCCTATAGTTTACAGGGAGCAAAAAGAAAGCATGTTTTGGACTATTTTTGCTAACATTCCTCCCAGCAAAAACTGAATGACAGGTAGCTTGGGAGTGCTGTCTGCCTCTTCATGGACAGTCATGCACTCCTTTTCCTGGCATTAACTGCCAATCTGCAAGGGAGTGACAATTAAACTCTTTCACACAAATTGAAACTGAGGCACCTTACATGGGATTGGACCACACCTTTAATAAGAGTATATACAGTTATTGACGCCAAGGCCCTGACAGTTTCTGTAATGGTTGTTGGGAGCTCCACCCTTAATCATCAGGCTTATCTTAAACTAACTTCTTTTATTGCTGCTCTTTTATTATTCTTTTCCTGTTCAACGCTTTAGCTTACAGGTAGCTATTAGGCTGCCTGCAAATTCTCGTTTCATTTTGACCCCTGTACCCCTGTGTTTCCTAATCATCCCCTCCCTCACCAAATACCATAACACCATTACAATTGAGTCCAACTAGATTTACAAGTATTACCCAGTAACCCTTCAAGTACTGAAGTCTTCCAACCAGAGAAAAACAGAACAAGGTTAGTTTTCCACACCTAAATGCTCATAAGAAATGCTACATGATTCTCCAAGCCTCTTTGACTACACTTTGCAACATTCAGCATTGAAAGTTACACAAAGCCCATAAGAAAATTCACATGACTATAACAATGCTTTTAAAGCTATGAAACACATGGCACCCAAAATTTTAACATAAGGCAATCAGACCAACCCACATGTCACAACAGAGTGCAAGTTATTACACCAGTACTGACGGGCAGCTTACACATTGACAATTCACTACAATATAAACAAATCTACTTTTGTTTTACTTGAAAGTGTATTTCAAATGTAATCTATACAAAACAGTTTCTAAATGATTTAGTACAATATTTGCAATATTGAAGGAAAACTATAAATTACTGAGGATTTGTTCACTCACCCAGTCTGATTAAGTCATCTCTACAGTCAGGCATTCTTTCATCAGTATTTCCTCATGGCAGGCTGCTGTTAGTAGCTGGAAGTCCCCTCCGTTACACTACTGCCTTTTTAAAAAGTTTTAAACAAATCTTGCTACTGGATGACACTTCTGGTTACTGCTGACACGTGAACTCTTTAAAGAAACGATTTTCATTCCTGTTCAACAAAAAAAAACAGAAAAATAAATAAGTAAAAAAAGAGAAAAACCTCAGACCACACATGTCGCTGCTGGTGGTGGTTTAAAAGCATTTCTTTTCACTTTAACTAGGGAACAAATCTTAACGTGCCGGTTAAAACTCAATCACCCTGCACTGTCGCTGAGTAATCCAAGTCCGAGGTGACTACACTGTCTGCTCTGGTTGTGGCCAGTTGCAATGACAATGCTGCTTCTGATACATGACTGGCTTCCCTCAGCTTTGTCGGCGCGAGCGAGCGACTGACTGTAGCGGAGGAAGGCTCCAGGCAGCTCAGAATAGAGACACGGCTGTTCTTATAGACAAGCGCCAATCGCTGAGTCTCACCCAATACTCAGTCTGCCAATCACATGACCAATCCCTACACATTACACAAAGTTCTCAATCAGGGGCTAGGCTGGGGTTAGGAAAAGGCCATCCATTCAAAAAAAAAAGGCAGAAAACGCCCAGGCTATGCCTACAGCCGCTACAAGCAGGAAACTCCCCTGCCTTATACATAAGAGGAATGGCCTTCATCCAAATAAGGGAAACGTCTGGCGGTATTTGAACGATCCCCCTACACGGGGAGTACATCCTGAAATGGGCCTACAACTTCCAATGCAGCCATTATCCCATTTATTTTCCCTCATCCTCAAATAATCTGGCAGGATTATTTAACACTATTGATATCAACATGGTATGGTTACTCAGTCAACGCATAAAGGGTGCACAGTGGGGGTGATACAGTGAGATTATTCCACAAATGACAGTTATTTGTGGTTTATGACGGATTTATTCCTAAATGGGAGAACCTGTTTCCAACTCTATTCTGTTGAAACCACATAAAAATGTAGGCATTAGTTTCAGTTTAGCCTACATTTAAAAAGTTAGTCGTAAGTCTGTAACTACATAGTTAGAGTCCTTTTATACATCTGTGTGCTATAAGAAAGCTACTTTGACTCCACAATGCTTACATTAAATAGACAATTATAATTTAAATAAATGTAAATAAAATAACTGCTATATGACTAACTGCCCCATATTATGTCAAGCTCATCAACAAGTTAATGGAATATTTTACTGCAAAACACGACAAACCCTCTCTTTACAAAATACCAAACTGAATCTGACCTGCAGCCTCAATGAAGATAATTTCAAACAAGATAGTGACATTCAGCCCCAAATTACAACTACATATGGATAGTTAATAAAATTAACTAGTCCATTACAACTATATAACACTTTTGTGTCACTTAGCAGCTATTACCAAAACCACCCTAAGTAAACACTGCAAGGGACTGAGATAGCACCAATGCAGAAACTTCATTGTAATAGTATTCTACCCTCTGAACATAGAGTCCATTACTGGTTGTAACATGCTGCTTAGGCAGGTGCTTTTTTCTTACATTCTATCCTCCTTTTAATTTTTTTTCTCTGACGACGTGTGTGTGTGTGTGTGTGGTGAGGTGGGAGCTGGGTGGGTAGAAAATGGTTATGTGTCACTATCCTGCCTGAGTTCCAGAAGCTCTTTGGGATGGAGGGTATAAGAAAGGGACTTTTTTTTTAAATGGAGACTATAATAATGAAAAATTTGGCATTTAGAAGAAAGAGTCGCCAGTGTGTCTTGTCATTTTAATCTTGATGATCTCATGCACAAATGAAATGATTATGTGCAGATAAAAACCTGTTTGTCAAACAATATTTTAGAATGAGAGTGCCTCTTTAAATAAAGTGACAGCAGATCTAGGGAAAACTGATGCCACCTTGAGAGTAAATTTACATGTCAGATCTCAAATATAACAAATCTTTTTACAAAATTTGCATCTTTGTTTCTTGTTTTGTTTGAACAGAAACTAACAAGCAATTTCTAGAATCAGTAATAATACATACCAACTTAAATTCAATCCAGGTATCAATACTGTTCAATCACAGCTTCTCTAGTGTTGCTGTTCTTCCTATAATTGGGCACTGGTGATCTGGTTAGTTTAACACACAGCACTGCAACTGCCAGCTTCAAAGAGAGTTAAAGGGCTTTCTACTAGGACTGAAGCGTAAACAAGAGGGGGCTGCTTTTGGGGGAGGGAGTGGGCAGCGTCTGAATCATGTGTGATGTGTCACTGAGGTTTTGAGGCAGATGGAGTGCATTTCATGCAGTACAGTTTGTTTTGCAGTAGGTTAAATTAAGTAAAGATGTCAGAATAGCATGAATCAGTCTAATTACTCCATACAGAGCTGTGCAGCATATTACACGCAGTTACTGCAACACTTGATATCCAGATAGCCAGTAAAGAACAAATGAGGTACACAGTTACAACTTAAAGGTGCACTGTCTTCATAAAAAAGTGTAGCAAATCTTAGTTTTTAAGTTGACAGGCTGAAGTGCCAGAAAAGCCATGTATCATTTTAACTACTCGCATCACATGCCAATGACAAGATGTGTTTAAAATTACTTATCACATCACATGTTTGTTTACAAATAAAAAAAGTCTGCTAAATTCTTTCCTTTATAAATGCTGTCCTATTAAGTATTATGGGGTTTAAAAAAAAATTAAAACAAAATAAAAAACATAAGTACATATTTTCATTACATCTCAAAATTTCTTCTCACTTGATTGCAGGTGGATAGTTAGGGACAAAACTTTGCAGAGATTCCACTCGAATTTCTGGTTGATGTGTAGTATGCACCATTCATGAGTATGATGACAGATTCTGTCCAAACATTGGACAAAACTGTAGCCAATCACTGGATGACTACACAAAATAACTAATTGCTTCTGTCCTCCAATTTTGTACTTTGTCAAGAAGCTAAATATTGGCTGGCTGTCTAATGCCTCATCTGGTAAATATACTCCCCAGCAGGATTTTGAGCCATACAGGAGCAGGAAAGTCCAAGGTTTTACCTCCTATCTCTGCTGAGCTAGAGGCATTTCATAGTGACCATCATAGGCTGATTCTAACCTCACTCAACATCCATACATGTGCGATTTCAGAGAAGGCTGGATAGTGAACAGAGCTGTAGCCCTGAGAAATGTTCACTTTCCTAACATATGCAGCCAACTGTAGCCACTACCTCCACTCTGCCTAAGATCAGTTGCAAGTTGGGGATTGAATCTAGGACTTTAGTAACCCAGATAACTTTACACATCATTTATTTCCTAAGTCATCAACAGGAGCCCCTGTTAAAAATCTTAGGTGGCATATGCCTTAGAGAGTTCTAATAGTGGAGTAATAAATTCTTCACGGCAATTTTACTTCTGGTGTTACTTACTTCAGCCCCCAAGTTATCTTCAACCTAACCAAAGACTTAGCTGTTCAGTGAGGATGGATAAAGAATTTAAAATAAACCATATTGAGAGGACTTAAGTATGTTGTATCCCTTTTTTGAAAAGAAAATCTGAAGACACTGTGTGTGGGATTAAACTAGGAGGAATTTCCTCTTTCCTATCCATAATGCCTCTGTGGGTGCACATCTGCACATTTTGTATCATCTTAACCTCAAAAATATTCCTCCTTTAAACAACGAATACATGCGAGCACCATTCACCACACTTGTCTGCAGTAAACCAAATTGAATTTTTTTTAAAAATAAGATGCAGCAACAAGTCCTTGCCACACGATCATGTGTTGCTGGCATTTGGGTAACATCACTGCAGCGACAGCTCAGAATGGTCCCACTTCTTGTTCTCTTACCTGTGGCCACTGCAGGGTGCAGAATCATTTCATTTGTTTTCAACTTACTTGTCTATAGATTTATGTCAGCACCTGCCAGTAGTCAAGATAGGGCATATAAGAAAAGGGTTCACTTCCCATAATTATTAAAACGATGCTGTGTCCTGCTACCTTCAGGGATCTGTGGATATTCACTCTTAGGAGGAAGTAAGGGGCCTTGGAGTGAATGTCCACAGATCCCTGAAGGTTATAGGACAGGTCAATAAGGTGGTTAAGAAGGCATATGGAATCCTTTCCTTTATTAGCTGAGGTACAGAATAGAAGAGCAGGGAGGTTATGCTGGAACTGTACAACTCATTGGTTAGGCCACAACTTGAGTAGTGTGCACAGTTCTGGTCACCTCATTACATAAAGGATGTAATTGCACTAGAGAGGGTACAGAGGAGATTTATGAGGATGTTGCCAGGACTGGAAAAATGCAGCCATGGGGAAAGATTTGGATAGGCTGGGGTTAATCTCCTTGGAACAGAGAAGGCTGAGGGGAGATCTGATTGAGATGTAAAAAATTTTGAGGGGCCTGGATAGAGTGGAGGTGAAGGGTCTATTCACCTTAGCAGAGAGGTCAATGATGAGGGGGCATAGATTTAAAATGATTGGTAGAAAAATTAGAGGGGAGATGAGGAAAGACTTTTTCACCCAGAGGGTGGTGATGGTGTGGAACTCACTACCTGAAAGGGTAGTTGAGGCAGAGACCCTCAACACATTCAAAAGGAGTCTGGATATGCACCTCAAGTGCCGTAATCTACAGGGCTACAGATCAAATGCTGGAAGGTGGGATTAGAATAGGTGGATCGTTTTTCAGCTGGCACAGACAAGATGGGCCAAGTGGCCTCTTTCTGTGCCTTAAACGTTCTATGATTCTATTCTTTCTATGATTCTAAACTTTCTAACTGGGTAAACATTTTAAAAAATATACGTTGTGACCTGTGGAGAAGTGGAACAAAAAAAGACTGTACACTCCTCCTGCCTCAGTCGTAACAATAGCAGCTCAAAAATGAAATCAAAGGAAGCAACTGTTCTGTGAAATTAAAGCTCCTGTAGGTATTCAGTGCAGTTGACTGCCTGGGTACCTGAAAGTCTACACACGTTTGGGTTAATTGACATGGGTACCTCAGGAAATAATTAAACTGGATATGTAATCATCTGATTGGATAGACTTCATCGACATGATTCAGAATTGAAGGAAATGCTGGGATTAAACATGGGTGGTGTGTTGAGAAGTGAAGGTCAGGTCTACCTGGAATTGGCCAGGACTGAGCTTTGGTTATTTTTGACTGGGTTTTCAGATGCACATATATACCTGGCAGAAGGGGGAGAAGAGGGTGAGAAAAACACACCTGCCCAAGCTGCTCAGTTTAAGTTATCCTTTATGCTGGCTAGTCACAGAGTGACATTGATGGTATTGTGGAGAAGTCTGGGATCCACACAGATCTGCCTAACATTATTGGATTCAACAAATTGTCTTAACCACTGTAGCATCACAGGCTCAAAAGCTTTCATGAACTCAGAGCAAAAAGCTTCCAATGATTAGCAATTACTGAAAAGCAGACAAATAGGTACATTAGACCAACAACCAAGTGACAGATTGGCATTATGCCAGCTCATTTGTATAATCTACAGTTTTAACATTTAAGCAGTTGCTTATGTACATTTGGGCAGATTTACAAAGAAGAAAAAATAGAAAATGGCATGCAATAAAGCAGGAGAAAAATATTCCTCTGTGCACAAAAATATAGCAAAATCTTAAAGCACATTTATAAAGAATGCACTTATAATGTTGGTACACCTGAAACAGAGGAAATCAGATTGGAAATACTGTATGAATCCTTAAAAGGCTCCCATTTCCTCACAGGAAAGCTTTCTGAAATGTAAAGTACCCAGGTGCTATCTGTGTTGAAAAAACATATGATGCCAAGGAAAGTTTACATGGCAGAATATACACCTACAACTATTAATTTAGATTTTATACCTTTATTAAAACAAAAAGTTAAAACATTACATTTTTGCATTCAATACAATTGGTGATAAAATTATAGAATTGCATCAATCATTATTTCATGCTCTGGTTTATAAATGTAAGAGAGCATTACAATTTTATCATGTGACTTCATCACCCCTTTAACTGATCCAGCTGTAAAACCTCACCAATTGCTGTACAATTCAAACCACGAGACCTCATTCTAATCTTTTACCACTCACAAACACATGTACATGACTTCTTTTTCAATTTTATTTGGTCCATCCCACGATTAACAAGTTGTCTGAACTGATTGAAAGTTTATTAAAATTGACATGGTCCACTTGAAAAGGAACTGAAGCTTTGACCATGTCTCTCTGAACTGCTGTTGAACTCCTGACAGCTTATCACATGACTTTTTTATTTAAAAAAAAGCCCATTTACAATAGGGTCCTTATGGGCACATTTTTGCGCCTCAGTTTGCTTATTTGGGGTATATTCTGTCCGCTCATAGTGTGAACTCTTACATGCAGTTCATTGGTCAATTGCCCACATAGCTCAGTCCAAACTCTCATGTAGGTCATGGGCCATTCCCAATGTTGTAATTCAAGGTGGCTACAATTGTAAAGAAACTGTTAAAAAAAGAATTCTTTCAGTCTTTACAGCTCATCTTCTGAACCCAGTACAATACCAGCAGCTTTAGGACAATTGCCCAGGACCCCACTAGGCTAAATTAGGTCACAACTAGAGAAGTGGAAAGCATAGAGTAGGCATAGCCCACACTTCAGTCTTTGTCTGGGGCCCCCATGGGCCCAACGCCAGTGTTGCCTAAAGCTCATTGCTCTTCAGACTTTAGACTTATAATTTTAACAGAGAAAATAAAATACATTTTCTGTAGTTCATCAGCAAAAACATTGCTGGAGCTAAAATTTACTTTACTAATGACTAGAATAATCATGCTCTGGTGAAGAGCAACTATTTTTTAAAAGATGCAAAAAATAGCGAAAAACAGACAACTCAAATATTTACAATGTGAAAATAGCAAGTTTTTACAGAGCTTAGATGACCCAAATATATTTGATAGTAGTTTAGTGGAAAGGGGACTTGCATTAAATACAGAATTAAGAAATAAGTTACTCTGTCACACAAGGGCTTTGCCTCCAGGAATCCAGGCAGGCAGTATCTCTAGCCCACGTTAATGGACAGTCAGTCATGGAAAAGATGACTGACAACATATTCAGACATTACACAACACTTTTGGATGTTTTCAGGTTCTGCGGTTTATACATTACTAACATTCTCTTTCGTTTTAGACAACGAAATACAACATTGCTTGTTTTTGGTACTGGGGAGACTTTATATAAAGTTCCTCGAGGCCAGGTTACCAATTTTCTCAGACCTGTTTCAACTTTGATTAAACTGAATTTATTTACAACATTGTGTGCCTTTTTGTCATGTTCCATTACAGTGAGAAATGGTGTCTGCAACAATTATGCGTTTAAAAACATGAATAATTGCACTTATAGCAAAATATTTGAAAACAATAAACCAAATAGTACACTTCAAGGTTGTTTCTTTTAATCCACTATTGTCCAAAAGAAGTGTACAGGCATGAGAAAACTGAATCCTGGAAATCTGAGAAAGACAGTTTAATGTTTGGGTGCAGCCCTTCATCAGAAAATGGGAGAAAGTTCTGATAGCAAGTCACACCCAAAACAAAACATTGAACTGTCATTCTCCTTCAGATGGTGACTGACACGCTGGGGGTAACTATAACCTAACGAGTCACAGAATCTTACAGCACAGGAGGAGGATATTCAGTCCATCAGCTCTGTGCCAGCACTTAAGGAGCTGCCCAGTTTAGTCCTACACCCCAGCTTTTTCCCTACAGCTGCACAAATTAGCTCTCTTAAAGTACATGTCCAATTTTTTTTTTTTTAATTCATTCATGGGATTTGGGCATCGCTGGCTGGGCCAGCATTTATTGCCCATCCCTGATTGCCCTCGAGAAGGTGGTGGTGAGCCGCTTTCTGAACCGCTGCAGTCCACGTGGGGTAGGTACATCCACAGTGCTGTTCGGAAGGGAGTTCCAGGATTTGGACCCAGTGACAGTGAAGGAACGGCAATATAGTTCCAAGTCAGGATGGTGTGTGACGTTCCCATGCATCTGCTGCTCTTGTCCTTCGAGGTGGTAGAGGTCACGGGTTTAGAAGGTGCTGTCTAAGGAGCCTTGGTGCCTTTTAAAGATTCCCATGGAACTGATTCCATCACCCTTGGTGATTCCATTTTTCACCAGCACCTCCAAAAGCATTGCATGAGAAATAAAATTCAGCCAGCACAAGATGAGCAGTACCAATTATTTATATCCCCAGAAACAGAATGTCTCAACTCCAACTCTTATCAAGGCAGAGAAACTGAAAATATATTAATAAACCAGGTGGGAGGTGAATTTAAAAAGCAGGCAATCTTGAGAGATGAACAGCTGTTGGTAGGAGGCAAGACACCAGCTCATGATTGTGTAATATCTAAGTGACTGTTTTTTGAAATTCAACATTATTGGGAATTGATGGGCCATTCGGGGACCTTGTACCCCTCACACACACACTCAAGACAATTTCTGTTTGTTTCTCTAGATCATTCAGGAAGAGCCACAAAGTTAGATTGCTATTACCTTATCAACTTAAATAAAAAGTTACACTCAAAGTATAATCTTATAAAAGTTTTTGAATTTAAACTACAGACTTACTAGTTACAAAACAAGCCGTGGGCTGTGTCTTTAAAAGGTGTCAGGAGGAAAAGCAGCTGAAGTAACTATAATCCCCACCCACTGTCGCTTACCACAAAAGCCCACGCAATGCAGCACACCCAGCATCCTGCAGGACACAACTCCTGTATTCGGCAATGGAAACTCAGGATATAAGACCACAGCAGCCCCTGAGAAGCCCCTGGCTAGCCTACCAGCAACGATTCACTGACCCCTGCCCATTTGGTCACACTTCCCCCTTATATCCTGTGAGTGGGCTGGCAGTCCTTCTCAATGCTTCCCACAGCACCACCAGAATGCAGCAACCACCCTTATCCTGGAAATTACAAGTCTGATCTTTTAAACATTCCATTCTACTTCAACACCGACAGAGCTTCCTGCTAATACACTCCCTTTTATGACAGGCCTTTCACTCCCAGCCACCAATTCCAGCTGTTAAATAACTCAGAATAGGCCAATGTGATCACATCTTTAACTCTTGAGGTTCCAACCACACATGGAAGACTTGAACATTTCTGCACATGAAACATAAGTTAACTTATTTACAATAACACAAGTACTTTGAATCTTTTTTTGTTATTGTTATCGACTGATCTAAGAAAAGGATTTAAAAAAGAAAATAAAAGCAGCAATACTCTGCATTTCCTGATAGGGAGGGCAAAAATTTTAGTCTAGATTTCTGATCCTAAACATAATGTTATGACTCCTGCTGAAAAATGTGTGCCACTGTGTGCGTGCATGTTGGTGAATGTGAAAGGCTACTGGGATCAGGCTCATTTGCTCAGCTTTATAGTACATCACCAAATAATCTTCCATGAAGACTGGTCCTTTGGGCAATGTCCTAGTATATTTCTTGGTTTTGAATGGGGTAGTTTAGAGCCCTTGCTTACCAAGTGTATTTTTTATTTGTTCATGGAATGTGGGTGTCGCTGGCAATGTCAGCATTTATTGCCCATCCCCAATTGCCTTTGAGAAGGTGGTGGTGAGCCACCTCCTTGAACTGCTGCAATCCATGTAGTGTAGGTACTCCCACAGTGTTGTTAGGGAAGGAGTTCAAGGATTTTGACCCAGCGACATTGAAGGGATGGCAATAACTTGCAGGCGGTGGTGTTCTCATGCACCTGCTGCACTTGTCCTTCTAGGTAATAGAGATCAGAGATTGGGAAGGTGCATCAAAGCCTTGGCAAGTTGCTGCAGTGCATCTGTAGATGGCACATATTTCAGCCATGGTGCACCAGTGATTGAGGGAGTGACTGAATGTTTAAGGTGGTGGATGGAGTGATCAAGCAGGCTGTTTTATCCCGGATAGCGTCAAGCGTCTTGAGTGTTGTTGGAGCTGCACCTATCCAGGCAAGCGGAGAGTATTCCATCACACTCCTGACTTGTGCCTTGTAGATATTGGAAAGGCTATGGCAAAGGGTTCATTTGGATTCAAGCTCAATTGAGCACTTCAGTAGATTAGAATTCTGTTTGTTCAGAGTTTCATTCCATGTGAAATGTCTCATCTTAGGAACTACATTCAGGTCTTTCACTCTGAAAACCAACATCTGGTTGTCTAAATGCTCGCCTATCCAAAAAACATCACCATCTGTGTGAGCACTTGAGATTACATCAGTGAAAGAGTTTTAAAAAATTCTATAGTTGCAAATACAAAAGTAATGGAACCTGGCTATTTAGTAGGTTGGGTGTGCAAGATGAGTCAGACTCTGTCTCTATAACAATACCAGTACTGTACACTGGAATTGAAAGCAAAAGCACAGGCTGATTGTAGAGTGGTGCATGGTCTGAAAATGTTCAATAGAAAGTCAGTTTGAGAACAAGCAGTGCTGTAAAAACAAAAAATGATTGTGTATCATAGTCAGTGCTCTCCTTGTACTTTAGAGGCATCCTGAATATTTGTGTTGGCTTTTTTTTTTACGATTTAATTTTACACATGAACACACATAACAAGAGGTCATGGCACCCAGTCTTAATTTAAGCCCAGTCACCTTCAGTTCTGTTGTCGCTTCACATGACAGAACACAATTTTGGACATACACAAAAAAAGGACACGTGTTAATAAAATATAACTAATTAAAACAGTATGTCAAAAGGAGCTAATCTAAGTATATACTTCTGTAATAAAGCAAATGGATAAAAATACAGTAAATTAATCCTTATTGTATGGGTTATGACATATAGAGAAACACAATTAGCCTAGCTATGTGTTCCCATATATATGCTTCAGTCTGCTTTTAGAAGTTACTAAATAAATTCCACAAACTTTTCTGGCAAGTTAACTATTACACCAGGTGGAGGAATTAAATGACTGGAATTCCTTAATCCAGAAATACAAGCTAAAGAATAACCAAAGGGGGTTGAGCAAAGGTAACCTAATGTGATGCCCTTAGTCACCAACTTGCTGAGCTCCAAATGCAATGGTGATATCCTTATTAGCATTCAAGAGAGCCTTCTCCACAGGGCAGCAGTGGCAAGGCCAGAGTTCTCTGGAGTACCCAGAAATAAGACCAGCACTCCAGAGTGTGCAAAATGAGCATTCCCTGTGCTCCCAGAGTACCCAATGATCAGGATACCACATCCAGGGTTCCCACTGAGTAGCCCAATGTATCCTATGAGGCATAGCAACAAGCCAAGTGCTTCCACAGGAACCCAAAATCCAGCCTGGTACTGCCCTAGTAGTCTACAAATCAGCCACTGAGTGTCTAATAGCCATCCCGTTAAGCCTCTGACTACCTAGCAAGCATCCGGGTGCTTCCTCGGACACTTAGTAAGCACCCTGGTACTCTACTTGCTACCTAGCAACCATTTCTAATACTCCCCTGGATGCCCAGCAACAAGCTGGATCTTTTTGTTCACAGCCTGACAGATCTTGCATTAATTTTTTTTACAAATTTACACTAAATTGCTGCAGTAATGAAATATCACATTGTATCTACCAAAGTGAACACAAATGATTTGAAAAGACCGAATTATCCGAAGGCTCTTCCAAAAAAACAATGTGTCATTATAGCTTAAATAGAATAGCAGTTTTAGGTTGTGTCGGAGAGATTTGACTTGTGGCCAAAATGGGCAGATTTAAAAGCAGCCTAACACTGATTTTGGGCAGGTACCCTGGACAGCTAGAAGTCATCGAGCCAACATGGCTTCAGCTGCACTTCCGGTCCAGAGCAGGTACAACAAATAGCAGTACAAAATTCAGAGGCCAAACACAGATTTTGTAAATTGAATTTCTCCCCAGTAAATTTCCATTCTAACATGTAGTATAGGCATTTAAGCAATTCACTGCACATTGAGGAATTTAATCCCAACATCTTGAACAGCAACTTTATAGCTTATTACCTAAAAGCCAGAATGACTGCAAATCTGAATTTACCCATCAAGTTCTGTATATTTTTTTTCCCAAAAATAACAAATTACCACCTGCCACAAGCAGTGTGTGGGGTGGGGAGGAAGAGGGAGGATAATATATTCAGGTTTAGTCACTATCTGCTAGCAGAATTTGGAAGGCGTTCATTCTTTTGGTGCTAAAGTGGGAAGCTAGAAATGATGCAAGTCATTTGTAAGCAGCCCGAAGATTCGGTGAGTAAATGCCTAAACTGTACATAGCAGAAAAGTCCCAGATTTAATCCCAGATCTTTGCTAAATTAGGTAATTTCATTTAAACTCACAGTGGGTTACTGCAGTTGCTTTCAATGCTCCTACCTGACCTGGGGAGAGAGAGGGGGGGTGGGAAATCACACAGGCTTCCTGCTCTTGATCACTACTATCCTGTGACCATTGCTCAAAGGTAGATGTGGATTTCAGGGGAGGAAAAGATTGGGTGTGGTTCTAATGCTACCTCAGTTATGTGGCAGTATAACACCCATTGCCTTATCCTGCACTTGATGACTGGCCATTTTGCACAAGGTGTTGAAGAGCTGCTGCACCCATGGAACCAAAGCTCAGCAAAAGTCAGGAGAGGGAGGGAGAAAAATAAGGATCAGGAGCAGGGTGGGGGCAGGCAGGAAACAGAGAATGCTTTTTTAATGTGTCATTAGTAGAAGGCTGGGTACAAGCCATCAGGCTTCTTAGCTGAGGAATGAGACATAGTTCGTGTGGAGTGGGGTTGTGGGCGGTGGGGGGGGGGGGGGGGGGGGGGGGGGGAGAGAGAGGGAAGTGTGCCTAGGGGAGGTGCAAAGAACGGAGAACATGATTGGATCTCTGAACCATACAGATCAAGGAGGCAACAGATCTGATCTCTGTTTCCTAGTGAGGTGGCTGCTCACAGCCAGGCCAATGTTAGAGAAAATATAATTGGCCTTAAGGCTTCTGGTTTAGAGACGGAAATATTGTCAAGGCTCCTACTCCTGATCACAATGGTGTGACTTCTTCTGCGGACACCGGGTGAGGAATTGTGTTCCACTATGTCTTTCACAGCTGGATGGTCTGCAGACTGACTGAAGTTACACATGGATAATTAACAGTGGGGCAAAGTATTGGAAGGTGACCACCATCTATACACCAGTAGCTTCAGAAAAGCAAGGAAGAAAACTGGAAAGAAAAGGAAACATCATACAGCCATTGAATAAGTTTTTACTGGACCACAAGTTGTGCAACAGATCAGTTTTACAATTTCTGATAGAGACAATCATTGCACAGACACAGAGGAACTTTCAACATCTGTCTTGTTATGCACTGGTTACTGGTGAGTTTGGCTGTGGACCAGAAGTTTTAGTCAGTTACTAGTTTTGTCCAGTGATCCTCCAGCACTTATTTTAAGCCCTCTACATGTATTAACCACATTCAGAATAGTTTCATTAAATTTCAGCTGCACTAATATGGTGGGATACCCGTAGGGACAAGGAGGCATTGCTAGTTACCCCGCTGTCTGTCTGAACAGTCTACTCTGATTTCCTTTTTACTGTACTTCATGTTGTACTTCTTATACTCCTCTAGAGGGCACTAAGATAAAGGCCCATACATTTAGTGACTTATTAAAGTAGAGCCTGCACTTACATTCACAGTTCACTGTATTCTCCAACCCTTTATGAAGTCCAGAGTTCAACCCTATGTTGTCACACTGGCTTTGAAGTACACCACAGGAATATTACCTGGACACTGGGCCCCTGTAAAATGAAAGGATTTGGTACAGATTGACATATTATAAGTTGCTGTTTTCAACTGCTTTGTTAGTACCACAGGAGGTGCAGAAAATCATTTTTATCTGTTGTTGCTATATGCTTGTTGACTCCTGTATTGCTAGACATAGTTTCAGTTTAACTTTTCAGTGATAGGCCATTTTCAACCAATGGTAGAAACTCAAATCATAAAATGCAATTTGTTTCTCTCCAAAAACAATTGGTCAGCATCATTTCAAAGATTCGAAAAACATTTTAGTAAATCTTTTAGTTGAATCCTAGCTTCTAAGAACACAAGAACATAAGACATAGGAACAGGAGTAGGCCAGACAGCCCCTCAAGCTTGCTCCGCCATTCAATAAGATAATTTTTCACGTAGTGAATGGTTAAGGTCTGGAATGCACTGCCTGACAGTGTGGTGGAGGAAGGTTCAATTGAGGCATTCAAAAGAGAAATAGACTGTTATCTGAAAAGGAAGAATGTGCAGGGTTATGGGGAGAAGGTGGGGGGAATGGCATTAGGTGAATTGCTCATTTGGAGAGCCAGTGTGGACACAGCGTGCCGAATGGTCTCCTTCTGCGCTGTAACAATTCTGTGATTCAGTAAACATCAACTCCACCTTCCCTCAATATCACCATATCCCTTTATTCTCTTGGATTCCTAAAATCTATCGATTTGAATGTATTCAATGATTGAGCATCCATAGCTCTCTGGGATCGAGATTTCCAAACATTCTCAATCCTTTGAGTGAAGAAATTTCTTATCTCAATCCTAAATGGCCACCCCCTTACCCTGAGACTGTGCCTCCTAGGTCTAGGTTCTCCTGAAGGTGACCTGTACAAAGGAGCACTATCCTACTATACATAGCAAAGTTATATCAGCTGCCCTGCAAGGTTCAGCCACTCATATCCCTTCCTTTTTTCTCCTGATTCATGGTTGCATAAGCATCGGCCTTTGTCCAAATGGCCACTCATGAAGTGAGATTGTACGGTGAGTCCCAGTTACCACTTGACCACAGGATCCATCACTGCTGAGCCTAACTCAGTCCTTATCTGACTACCACCCCATGCTCTATCAGGAGGTCACCAGATAGCTGCCACCATCAGCACCTTATATTTACATAGCGCCTTTAACTCAATAAAATATCTCAAGGTGCTTCACAGGAGAGTTGTAAAGCAAAATTTGATATTGAGCCACATAAGACAATGCTTGGGCAGATAGCCAAAAGCTTGGACAAAGAGGTTTTAAGGAGTGGCTTACAGAAGGAAAGCGAGGTAGCGAGGTGTAGAGAGGGAATTCCAGAGCTTGAAGGCCTAGGCAGCCGAAGGCATGGCCGCCAATGGCGGAGCAATTAAAATTGGGGATGCTCAAGAGGACACAATTGGAGGAGTGCAGATATCTGAGAGATGTGGAGCTAGAGGAGATTACAGAGATCGGAACGGTGAGGCCATGAAGGGATTTAAAAACGAAGATGAGAATTTTAAAAATGAGGTGATGTTAAACCAGAAGCCAGTGCGTACAGGGGTGATGGGTGAATGGTGCGAGTGAGGACACAGGGAGCAGAATTTTGGATGAACTCATCTCTATCTAATGATAATGTAAGAAAAAGTGAAAGCTATTTTAAAACAAAACTAATGGTCTAAGTGAGTATGTTCTTTCAAATGTCAATTTGGACAATAGAAATAAACAGAATACTAGGAACCCAGGAAAAGTCCAAGATCCTTGAAGTTAACCGGCCACAACTCACAAATACTGTTATAGTTAAAAGTGGTATATAGGTGTCATCTGTGGCTCAGTTGTAATACTTTTGCCTCTGAGTCAGAAGGTTGTGGGTTCAAGAGATTTGAACACAAAAGTCTTAAGCTGACACTCTAGTACATTACTGAGGGTCTACTGCACTGTTGGAAGTGCCATCTTTCGGAGGAGACAATAAACCAAGGCTCCGTCTACCCCCTCAGAGGAGCATAAAAGATCCCATAGTACTATTCAAAAGGCAGGAAAGCTTTCCCCACTATCCTAAGCAATTTTTTTCCTTAAAAAAGCAGATTGTTTAGTCATTAGCACTTTGTTATTTATGGCACCTTGTTTTGTGCAAATAGACTGCTGGGAATCCTACATTACGACAGTATACTTCAAAAAGTACTTAATTAGCTGTGAAGCACTTTAGGATGTCCTGAGGTCATGAAAGACATTATATAAAATGTAAACCTTCCTTTCTTTTTCAAACATGAATTTGAAAGATTACAGATACTAAGCAATATAATACAGTGACTGACACCTCCCTGGGCAGTACCACTATTTTAAACCAGTTCCAAACCTTTACTGCTGATGCCTATTAAAGCTGAACAGATTCTACACCACAGAAATCAAATCTAACATCTCTACACAAGAGTCATTGTACATAAGTTACATCCCGACCTAATTCTCAGTAAAATCGCTTAGCCATTAAGTCTTAAGCACAGTCTGCAAGAGCGCCCCAATCCAGCCTACTATTGAAATCATTACTTTACAGCCACAAAATCTAAGAAGGCACAGAATACTTCGTATTGACACTTTGAGGCATATTAAATGATTAGCAAACTTATTCATTGAATAAAGGCTCCCTTAAAACAATAATAAAAAAAATACGAGAGACATAGACTTGTACAAGCAAATAGCAAACCCGAGTAATACAACTTAAATTTTAAAAAATGAATCATTGCAGATCTCTTCACTCCTACCTTCAGTGCCTTCACAGTAAGTACTGAATGTGATTAGTCAACATCATATGATCACCTGACTAATACTTGAAATCAGCTGACCGCCCTTGCTGGCTTGCTTCAGCTAAACAGCTTGTTTCCATAGCGTTCTGTCATGTGAGCTGTGACAGCACCAGCTGTCATTTCTAATGAAGAGAAACTGGGCCCCACACTCGGTCTCTTCTTTCTCTGTCTCGCTATGGGCTAACATACTTCCTGGGGGAAGTCACACTCTAACCCACGCACAAAAGCTCCTCTCACATTTTCAAATAGTTCCTATGAAAGCAAACTTAGCAACATACATTTGTAATAATTTACCTCAGTGTGTGTTGGAGAGAGAGAGAAAGTGTGTGAGGCACAGAAAGGAAGGAAAGCTCAGCATTCCTGAACACTCAGTCAATTCTGCTAGGCTCCAAAACTATTTCCAGTCACAGAACATAAACTGCATTAGTCAGAGCTAAAGACCACACACTTTGTACCCCAACCATACACACCAGGAGCAGCCCAGACTGAACGACAGGAAGAAAGGGATTACAACCACTTCTGGCTTTTTAAAACAGAAAACTGGGCCTACCAAAGCTAAATTTAAAATAATTCTCAAAGAAAGCAGAACTTTTAATGCAGAACACATGCAATGTCGCTAACACACTCAGATTTTGGTTCCTTACATTCCTTTCACTCAGCTCTCCGAAACAAAATACCTTATTCTGAGATTGAAACATTATTTAAATCAGAGCTATAGTCTCCCTAGTGGTTTGAACTATAGGAAATAATGGCTCAGAAAAAAGTGAAAGTATTATTGAATGATTCAAATTCTCCAAAACCACATAATCTTTCACTTCTAACCTGTGTTAGTCTTGTGGTTCTCTTTTCAGTCCAGCGATGGAATGTCTTGCAATAGCACCCATTGCACACACATTTCCACTAAATAAATCCACAATAAAATTAATAAGAAAGGAAAAAAAGTTAGAACTTTTTAGTACAGTCTTAGCGATCTAACCGGTAGTTCATCTGATCAGCACTTCCCGTGCCCTTATCTGCTGGTCAGAGGCTCTCATACACAAATATTTCTCCACTGTTCTGTAGGAAATGCCTCTGTATGCCTCTTCCGTTAAAGAGAAGCACATGTTGCTGCCCATTCACATTGGTATCACACTACGCCCTCCAGCACTGTCCCTGAAATCCCCACTGTCCACAGGGACTGTCCCTTGTGCAGTCTGCCGTGCAGACTGAAGTGATATCAGAAACCAAACAGTTTGTTACTTTGCACTGGAATTTCTGCTAGGAAAGTCCACATTGTAAATGTGAAAGCCTGATATTATTCAGCACCAGAATGACCTGATCTCAGTTTCATTCTGCCTGTTTTGAAACTTCTTTTTGATCATGTCTTTCATTTTCTCACTACTACAGTCCCACGTTTGCTGATAAAAGACTTTTTTTTTGATATGGGGATTCCCATACGAATTGAATAGCAATAAGTACTTTTTACATCAACACAAGTGACCCGCAGAACAATTCAGCAGTAGCCCCGTACCTTTGCTACGCACTCGATTCTTTCTTATACAATTAACATTGTTTTCGGATTCCTTGCTAATGGAAAACTTGTGTAAAATACTTTTGACAAAAAAATGGTAGAAATTTGAAATAAACACAGAAAGAACTAAAATGCAAGCATTGCAAAGGAAGTCCTTAGCATTTGATATTTTGGGTGGAATCTTTCACCAGAACCTGCCTGAAACATTAACCCTTTCAGTACTGTCATTTGTACTTGCTATCACATAGCTTAGTGTAAAGAGGCCCATTTCAAATATACTTTCTGCACAAAACCTAAAACCTCTAATGGCAGTGGGGGAGAAGCATTTTTCTAAGTTAAAGCCTTTTTTATGCCTTTTCCAATATTTTTAAGACTTAGAGTATTTGACCTACTCAAAATAACATGGTAACATCCTATGCCATTATTCTGAGACACCAATTCCATTAAGTTGGATGGACAATTGGAGATCTAACAATTTTTCTGGCAGACTATGCCTGTGCACCTACCAGCAGCAATCACTAGATAATAATCGTCATCATGAACAATAATCCAGGGATATTGATGGAAATTATATCACTCACTGCTGCCCTAGCTGAGATTTGATAGTGTAGTGCTAACTGGGGCTGAACCTGGAATAGTTCTAGTCCATATGGCACCTCACATGCTGCTGAAACCCTCATCAATGCCCTTTTTACCTCTAGACTCAACTATCCCAATGATCCCCTGACTGGCCTCCCACCTTGCACCCTCCATAAACTTGAGCTCATCCAAAATTCTGCTGCGCATATCTAACTTGCACCATCCCAATTACCCATTACCCCTCTACTCATTATCCTACATAGGCTCCTGGTCTGGCAATGCCTCGATTTTAAAATTCTCATCGTTGTTTTTAAATCCCTCCATGGCCTCACCCCTACCCAACTCTGTACCCTCCTCCAGACTTCCGAGAACTTTGCACTTCTCCAATTCTGGCCTTTTGACCATCCTTGATTTTCATTGCTCTACCATTGCCTTCAACTGCCAAGGTCCTAAGCTCTGGAATTCCCCCCCTAAACATTTCCACCCTACTACCTGTCTCTCCTCCTTTAAGACATTCCTTAAAACCTATCTCTTTGACCAAGCTCTTGGTTACACGTCCTAATATCCCCTTATGTGGTTCTGTTTGATAACGCTCCTGAGAAGTGCCTCCTGTCGGTTTAATATGTTAAAATGTTAAGAGTGCTATATAAATGTAAATTGCTGTTGTTGTTGAAGAACACAGCCAGTCGGTGACATGCCAATAAGCTGACACGTAGGTGGAATCACTGGTTCTTAGCTAAAAACACTGATGATTGCCATGTATGGCCTGTATTTACTACCAGGACTGGGAAGAGTTCTGATGAAGGGTCACTGACCTGAAATGTTAACTCTGCTTCTCTCTCCACAGATGCTGCCAGACCTGCTGTGTATTTCCAGCATTTCTTGTTTTTATATCTGGGATTGCTACTGGTAGGTTAATTGACATTCCTTTCATAACACTAACAAATCATGTCAAAGGTGGATTGTTCCTTTTCCCACTCCAGGAATTGAGCACAAAAATTAAGGCTGACACTCCAGTGCTGCATTGGCTGAGGTGCCTTCTTTGGGATGAAATGTTAAACCGAGGCCCCATCTGGGGTTGGTGAATTGAGTAGGGTGAGGCCAGTGGTTCCTTTGGTGGGATATGACATTTGAAATTGAATTCACAGACATTGACCACTTGCGTGAGGTCATAAAACTTCTTTTGGCACTGCAGTCAGGCCCTCAGGGCTACACAGCTGGCGTTGACTGTGATGACTATCTGCTGCCATTGCCTTCTCAGAGTTAGCCTGGAGAGCCTCCTGGTCCCCTGTAGATAGAGGACCACTCTCCTCCTGCTCACCTCCTGCATCAAGGCCTCCAGTGTTACATACACGAACTTCAGAGCATGCTCTTTGCCCTGTTGTGCCATTAGTTCCTGCTCAGAATGTCTTCCCCGGCCTCTTCCAGCACCTGCTGTAGCCAAAATATACCTCCCCTTTAAATGGTGCAGGCTGGCTTTACATAGTGCAGGCTAGCTTTAAGTGGCACTTGCTTCACATGAACTTGGGGCCCCTGCTGAGGCGGGCAACTGCTCAATAGCGCATTTAGCTCTGGGCTGCACGTCATTTAAATTAGCAAGCAGCACAAAGTTTGCATACTGCCTGCAGCAGAAGAAACAGGGTGCAGGTTAATCGCACATCATGATCCCCTTTCCTGTTTGTGGGTGCTATTGAATTTTGGCCCTCCAGTATCATAGGACAGTATTACCGGATAGGACAACTGCATATCAGCATCCAAATGCAGCAACATCAATTTTAATTTTTTTTAGGGAATACTGACACTACTACTATTACTACAACAGCAATAACAACGTGAACTTTTCTCGTACCTTTAATGCAGAAAATCTGCCTAAGGCATAATCTGACAAAAATGGGCATATAGTCAAAGGAGGTGATATTAGGAGAAGTGACTAAAAGTTTGGATTTGTAAAGAGGTTCTGAAAAGAGGAAATAGAAGTGGAGATGCAGAGGGGTCTGGGGAGGGAATTCCAGAGCCTAGGAGCTAGGCAGTTGATGACACAGCTGCCAAATGTAGGGTGAAAGGAGGGAGAAGGGAGGGATGTAGAAGAGGTGGAATAACATACCTTCATTAGATCTCTACTTGATCTCTTCATTTTTCTAATTCTAACATTCACAATTGGATATTAATAATGACTTTTTCAGCTCTTACATGAAGAAAAGTTGTGTTCTTTGAAAATTGTTGAGGTCTTTCATTAGCTGGAGGGTAAATCAGTGTGGATGTGCCTTACTGTGCAGAGCATACTAACACTGTATGGAAAAGGAATTCTTACTTGAAAATTAATTTTCAAATATTTATTAGTTTTTACAAAACGAAAAATGCCTGCCACTTTTTTTTTGTTCTGTCAAGATACATAAAACTAAACAATTGGAATATCATTGTGTCGTTACTAAGGAATTATTTAAGACAGAAGTGTTATACAATATATGTTGAAACATGCAATACATTGCAAATAAAAAGTAAATAGGAAATAAATGAGGCATTATAATTCCATCATTATTTTATTTGCAGTGTCCTTTATATTATATTCTAAAAAATGTCTGTTCAAAAACTGTAGGATTTTAAAAGGTGTCATAGCTTTTGGGAACAGAGTTGTTTAGGACAAACTTGTTATTTTTACTGTATAACTGATAATCTTTTTCTGTCTGCATTCATTGTGTAATTGTGTGAAACTAAAGTGTCTCCAAAGAAATAAAGGTAACGTGTCAGAAACCCATTAGATACAATGGTTATTCAATGAACAGACTCATACTAATAGCATATTAAAGGTCTCAAATCAGATCCAATCACCAGGTATATATATTATAGCTGAGTCCCTGATGAGTTTTCAATTCATAATCTGCGTTTCCTCATAGCATTAATATTCTAAAATATATTTGAGCAAATTAAAGATAAATGTCGGTGTGGTTTAAATATGGGAAGATTGGGTTGAAATTACATTTCTTAAACTGGATTGCTCTGATGGTAACTGTGGGATTGATAACTTTCAACAATGCAGGGTGAGCAGAATTAATTTGAAAAATGACTTCACAATCAAACATGAAATAGGTAAAACAAAAATTTTGCCAAGAAAGTATCAATATATGTATCTAATAACATCACAGGTTGTTTAATTTCAGAGTTGTTTAAAACAGTATAGATTCTAAACATATAAAGAAAGACTGATTTCTGATGAAGCAGTTCTAATAAAATTGATATGCACAGGGCTGAAATACAGACAACAATATAACCCAGTGTTAGTGCTTTTTGATATCTGTATAGTACCTTGCCCATGTTCAAATACATTTCTCTGATGTGGGCCTTGACAGTAAGTGTTGTTGGTGGGTATTCAATCATGGAGAATGTCATAGTTGCACCACTTCCTATTCTCATCTCTCATCTACACGTACTTATTAGCATGATAGCAATGGAGCTACTTCGGTTGATTTTGGCATTGCTGGGAGACAATATGGCTAACTGCAGTGTTCCACTGTAACCAAGATCAGCTAACTTAATAAAGAAAATAAAGTACTTTTGAATGTAATTATAAGGAAGACGAAGAATCTTAGAGTCATAATGGCATTGAAGGAGGCCATTTGGCCCATCGAGTCCATACCAGCTCTCTATAGAGCAACCAAATCATTCCCATTCCCCCCATTTTAACACCATAGCCCTGCAAGTTTATTTCCTTCAAGTGCCCATCCAATTTCCTTTTGAAACCATTCATTGTTTTTGCTTCCACCTCCCTTGTAGACAGCAAGTTCCGGTCATTGCCACTCACTGTGTAGAAAATATTCTTCCTCACATTTCCCCTGCATCTCTTGCCCAAAACCTTAAATCTGTGTGCTCTAGTGCTTGTACCATCAGCTAATGGGAACAGCTTTTCTTTGTCTATCTTATGTAAATCTGTTATAATCTTGTACACCTCTATTAAATCACCCCTGAATCTGTTTTACTCCAATGAGAACAACTCCAGTTTCTCCAACATAACCTTGTAGCTAAAATTCCCCATCCCTGCAACCATTCTGGTAAATCGTCTCTGCACCCTCTCAAGGGACCCTAACATCCTTCCTAAAGTGTGGTGACCAGAAGTGGACGCAATACTCTTATTGTGGCCTAACCAGAACTTTATAAAGGTTAAGCGTACCTTCCCTGTTTTTGTACTCAATGCTTCAATTTATGAAGGGTGGCGCAGTGGTTAGCACCACAGCCTCACAGCTCCAGCGACCCGGGTTTGGTTCTGGGTACTGCCTGTGTGGAGTTTGCAAGTTCTCCCTGTAACTGTGTGGGTTTCTGCCGGGTGCTCCGGTTTCCTCCCACAGTCAAAGACTTGCAGGTTGATAGATAAATTGGCATTGTAAATTGCCCCTAGTGTAGGTAGGTGGTAGGAGAATTGAGGGAAGGCGGGGATGTGGTAGAGAATATGGGATTAATGTAGGATTAGTATAAATGAATGGTTGATGGTCGGCACAGACTCGGTGGGCTGAAGGGTCTGTTTCAGTGCTGTATGGCTCTATGAAGCACAGGATCCTATATGTTTTGCTAACTATTCTCTCAATATGTCCTGCCACTGTCAAAGATCTATGCACATGAACCCCCAGGTCCCCTATCCCTGCGCACTCTTTAGAACTGTGCTATTAAGTCTATATTGCCTCTTCCTATCCCTTCTGCCAAATGCATCACTTCACACTTCTTTTTATTCAGTTCCATCTGCCACTTGTCTGCCCATTCTGCTAGCCTAGGTATGCCCTATTGCAGTCAAGTGACATCATCCTCAGTTCTCACACCTCCAAGTTTGGTATCATTGGCAAATAAACCAGTTCATGCCCTTAGTCTACATGCTTAGCTGAAATCTGATAAATTATTACCAAAATACCATGATGGGATTGTTTCTATGTAACAAAGACTACCAACATTATAGTACAAGCTATTCCAGAACTGTTTGTAATAAAGTTCTCCCTACCCCCCCTCTGTTCTCTTGATCCACAAAACAAATCCACTTTAAATATAGGGTACATCCCCTACATATGGATTTCCTTATCTTCTCAGACCACAGAAGCTACTTTGCTGATCATTGCCTGCACTGTCACAAAATCCTCCTGCTGCTCCCTTGACAGTGTATCTGAGCACTCTGGTGGCAAAATTCCTCTGTTGATAATTTTAGTAAAATAAAACATTAGGAGTACAAATTAAGAAGTTATCAATGTGAGAAATTCACATCCTTCTGTTAATATTGCAATATAAGCACCTCCAGAACATAGTTTGTATTTTCTTTAGCTCACAAAGACATAGAGGTAATTGTTTTTTTAAAAGTAATTGTTGATTATGGTGGCATCTTTGTACAAAAGTGGGAAACTTAAGATACAATTTTTATAATGCCACTGCACTCATGGAGAAAGTATTGAATATATTTTTTGCATCTTTTTAACAAACACATTGTACAGTGACATAAAATTAACATGCCACATTATCACATCACTTTCGCACAATCATCTAACAAAAATGGTTTACAACTTCTCTGGCTTTTCTCTGTCTTCAAACAAAATAAAGTTGCCAAATTTTATTCATGAAGACAACAGTCCTTTAAATCTTATCTAGACAAATCATGTGGAATGAAGCCCTGCACTATCACTATAAACACTGTTGGATACTTAGCAGTAGATGTTCTGTAGGAAACACCCTGCTTGTGAAGAGAATTTAATGCTCAAACGTTTAACAGGATTGGCTGTCACAAGTACTCTGGTTGATATCGTAGGCCATGATAGAATTGCTCAGTTGGGAACAAACAGGTTTTTATTCATTAGCACCAGTCAAGGTGGACTTCAGTAACACAGACATGTAACTTATTTTACAATGCTGTTCAGCTGTAAAGAATTTCCAACATCAGGTAATCAGACAACCACTGATAAAACAGTCAGTGAAACTTTTATGCACTATTCTGGGCAATTTAGAATCATAGGGCTGGAAATTGGTTAGCTCCATTTTTTGGAGACTGGGGACACAATCTGTGACCTGCCTGAATCTGTTCAGATCAAGGTGAGCAACATGCAAACTTGGTGTATGCACCACATGTGAATGATTGGGTGTTGGACTAAATGGTTCCCACACTGCTGTCTACTCCTGAATGCTGCACAGCAGGAGGGTCCAGTAACATTGTTTGCAGACCATGTGGTACAGCCAGCCCACTCTTCTTAAAGGCAGACTATATCTTAAAAGGAAGCTGCACTCAACAATATTGCTGCAATATAAATTATTGTTAAGTGAAGATCAGGGCTGACAGAGGGATCTACAGTGATGGATGCAGTGCTAGAGGCATTTATGGTGTAGGTGGGCAGGAGGAGAGATGCCATGGATCTGTGGGGGACCGAGACCCTCAAGGACCACCTTCAGAAAGTAGTGGGAGCAGGTGGTCAGAAACGTCAACCCCCGAGGACCTGGCAGCAGTTCCACAAGAGGTCTCATAGCCTCACGCTGGTGGTCAAGGTCAGTGAATGCATCTTCTCATGACATCTACTAACCACCACACATCAACCTTTAACACTGATCCATCACTCAACCATCACACTCCCTGGCACTCAGGACTCCTGCCTAACATCCAAATACTCCATAGCACCCTCACACCCCTACCAGTGCTGCCAATCTCACACCTAACTCTCATTACCTCCTCATACCTCCAACTATTCAGCTATGACAGGCACATCAACCAAACACAGAGTTACACAATCACTAACATTCTGCCCTCTCTATTGCAAAATGAGGTGACATGTAACAGAAGGGAGCAGAACAGAACCAACAGGAGACAAGGACACCAGCATCTCCTGAGCCCTACGGAGGAGATGGTTTTTTGCATCAAGACTGTGACAGAGCCCGTGGCATCCGATGTCGCGAAGGACATTGAGGATCGCAGTATCTTACCGCCTTATGCCCCTTCTCAACTCCCAGCACACAATCATCCTGCTATCTGGCATGATGAGCCAGTTGCTGATGGTGTGACCATGGACCTGTTACTTCCCACCCTACCAACCGCCTTCCCCCCTTCCCTGCCATCCCTGACATCAACCCTCTCCCTTTCTGATTTTCTGCTTTCAGACACCCAAGAACTGCCATCTGCCCAGCTACAACAGCCCAGGAGGGCAGAAAGCAACAGCACAGCACTGATGAAGAGGCCACGTCACTTGATCTGACATTCACAGCTACGAGCTCAGATACTGGCAATGCATTTACCTTGGAGGTAAGTATAGAGTTGGGATCAACATGTGGGCTGATGCAAGCACTAGTTGGCTGCAGGTAGGCCAGCCAATGCACCCAGCATCTCAGTGTGCATGCCCATCAGCACTCTCCTGCAGCCACACCATTGAGGTCGTCATCTGAGTCCTCTCCAGCAGTACCTGTCTGCCACCTCACCCTCCAGTGAGTTGGCAAACAAACCATCCTTCACCCCTGGCCTTGTTGCAGACCACTTGTGACCAGATGATTCACCATATGCTAAACCCAATGGAGGTGGAAATAGGTGGTCTTCGTGATGCCACGAATATGAAGCTCACCTTGGGGTCAAATATGACACCCAGGTTGCGAACAGACCTGGTTTAGTCTCAGACTGTTGGGTATCATGGACAAGATAAGCTTGCAGGGGGCATGAGGGGGGATAGGGGAGAAACTACAGGAAGAAGCAAGTTCAGGGATAGGGCAGTGCAGAACTTTAAAGGACGTTTGCCTCATGGGCTACTGAAAGGGAGGGACACAGCAGAGACAGCTGATAGGATGGTCTCAATCTTAGAGACAAAGAAGTCTATGAGCACCTCACACTTATTGCTGGAGGTGAGGGTAGAGGAAACAGGGAGAGGGATTTAAGAAGACGGTTTGCAGTAGAGAAAAGAAGCTGTAGGTTATCTTTGCATTCCAGAATGATCCTCGGTAAGTGAGCAGTTTTAGCAGATGACAGCAGGCCTGAATAGTGTTTTATGTGGTCCAGCCAGATCTAGCATTGGGTGGCGAAACCAGTTGTCTACCATATCCTTCCAAGTCTGTGTCCCTTGGACCTAAGGGAGCAGAGATGAGGACCGGGGTGAGTGAAGGTAATGGTTTTATTGGAGACTGGAGCATCAAAGATGGAGGAGAGGGTGTGGTTGAGCAAATCAGTAGCTGCAAAAATGTTGTCGTGAACAGAAGGCCAAAGTCTAGACAGTTGGGACTTTGAAAGTGCAGTTGTTTGTGAATTGGGGAATAGTTTTATCCAGAGACAGATACAGAATGAGGTAGGGTTGGGGCATGAAAGGGGGATGTGGGTGGAGGGTGATATAAGGAAGTGATTGATACGATGTGGGAGTAGCAAGACCATGTGAGATGGCAAGGTCAAGAGAGTGCCCATGGGGAGTTTACACGTGGGAGAGATTTGGAGAGAATAAGAGGGTAGAGATCTCAGAGGAGAGAGACAGCATGATGAGTTGAGATGGAGTTTGAAATCACTCAGGATGAGGAGTCATTTAGTGCAGAAGCTGAGGAAGAAAATCAATGAAGATATCTCAGTGAGAAAGTTTTTATCATACTTGGGAGGGTGGTAGAGAACAAAAATTTTGAATGAGAGGTGAGGAGTGGAACAAGGTGAGATGCTCCAAGGAGGATAAAGGGACAGAGAAGTAGGGGGTCAGGCTAAGGTGTTATTTGATGAAAACAGCCACATTGCCACAGAGACAGTCTTGACGGAGCAAGTGGTGGAAGATATAGCCAGACGGGGAGGCTTCATTAAGGGAAAGGTGTCATCACCCCTCAGCCCCCTCAGACAGGTTTCTGTCAAGACCATGATGTTGATGCAATCATCCTTGCAATGAACTCATGGATGGCAAGGACCCTGTTCACAAGTGAATGGACATTCTGGAGGGCGATGTGTAGAGGGGTGGTGAGAGCTGATTCACTGACAGAATCCACAGGGTTAGCAGTGGGATAGGTGAATTGGATAAGAAGGAAATTGACAAGATTACTCCTCAGCGGGCTCACTGGGTGGGGAGATCGACAGTAGAGTAGGATGCGGTCATTGGGGTTGCTGCTCGTAATGAGCCAGCAGGAAGTGCCTCGATGAGCCCTTCGGAAGATGCCAAGAGAGTCATAGAGGGAAGGGTGCCTTTAAATAATATAACCGCAGGGCCCATCTTGCAGCTTCACACTTGTTTTTCTTGAGTGAACAATACAGATGCTGCCTGGACATATGTTGCCCACATTTGGGATCCTGGTGTCACATCAGCAGGTTGGGCTATATGATGTCAGGATAGAGCTAAATCAAAGCCTCCCAGCACAGGGAACACACCTGTGTGCACCTTTATACAGGCAGAACACCTCACTGGCCCCGCAGGAAGTGGTCACTGTCACAGGGGAGACAGGTAGAGCAGTACCAGACCGGCGGTGCTACTCGAAGCAATTTCTCACCTATACAGTATAGAAAATAACAATACTAATAAAGGTGTTATCGGACACTAGTATAGTTACAACGTTGCTACCACCTTTCAGGACACATACTAGGTAAGGTTTGCCTTCTGAGCAGCTCTATCTCAAGCACAATGGTAGGAAATCATATTCAAAAAGTAAAGAGACAGTAAGCCTGCTGAAACGGATGCACCTAAATTGAAAATCTTCAGATGGAGTGAAGTGCAGCACTTGTAGAAAACTAATGTGGAGCTTCTTATAGATAATAAATACTCCAGGTGAAGGGAGCAATAAACTAACCGGAGTAATTATAGCAGGAGTGTCAAATAAGAAATGTAAGTTAAGTGGTGTGAAAAAGAAAACATCAGGACAGTTCCGAAGAAGGGTCACTGACCCGAAATATTAACTCTGCTTCTCTCTCCACAGATGCTGCCAGACCTGCTGAGTATTTCCAGCATTTCTTGTTTTTATATCAGGCCAGGTTAGGTCTATTGCCCAAACAAGACTTTTATTTGCTAATACACAGGGTGTGGGAATGATAGGATAATGGTTATGTGTACAGCACTAGTAATCCAGCAGTCTGGACCAAAGATCTGGAGACATGGGGCTAAATTTTATTCTGGTGATGGGGGTCCTGGCAACAAGTCGGAAGGTGGGAGGAGACCCTGCCTACGTCCTCCGTCGGACCCCTGTTGCAATTCCATGGCAGGCAGTTAATTGGCAGCCCACCGTCAGGGATGCTGTCCCTTTAAGGGACAAGCTCCCGCCACCAAGAGCAGCGGCTCAATCAGAAAAAAGTGAAGATAGATGAGGTGAGCACAGGTGAGTGAGGTTGGGGTCACTGGGGCCAGTCAGGCAGGTTTGGGGGGCTGTTAGTGAAGGTATGTTTTCCTGCAGGGGTGGGGGGGACAGCAGCCATTGCTGCTGGGCGGGGGGGGACCTCCAGGGGCCCTGGATCACTGTCAAGGAAGGGCCCCCCCGACCCCACTAGGAGGCCAGCAGGTCCTACCTGGCTTCATCTCGGTACGGCAGCAGGCCTCTCCACTTTAAATTGGTGGAGGCGGGAAGAAGTCCTTAAGTGGCCATTAATTGGCTACTAAAGGCCTCAGTTGGACTGGAGAAGTAAAGCTCCCCTCAAAGTTCCCCACCCTGGACAAAATTGGAAGGTGTCGTGAAGGTGTCGGAAAGGCGACAGGTACCCTGCCCCCTGCCTTCCCACACAATTTTATGGGCCCCCCCTCCCCACTTCCGTTCCCATCCATGGGGAGACCATTAATTTCAGCCCATGGTTTCACAATCCCACCATGGCAACTGGAGAATATAAGTTAAGCTAAATAAATAAATTTGGAATAAAAAGCTAGTCTCAGTAATGGTGACCATGTAACTTTCGGATTGTGTAAAAAACATATCGGGTTCCCTAATGTCCTATAGGGAAGGAAATCTGCCATTCTTACCTGGTCTGACCTATCTATGACTCCAGACTCACATCAATGTGGTTGATACTTAACGGCCCTCTGAAATGGCTTAGGAAGCCACTCAGTTGACAAGGAGGTGGCTCACCACCACCTTCTCAGGGGTATTTGGGATGCAGAATAAATGCTGGTTTTGCCAGTGCTGTCCACATCCCATGAATAAAAAAGAAAGAAAATGAACATCCCCGATTTTAATTGCCCCATCATTGTCTTCAGCTACCAAAGCCATTAGCTCTGGAATTCCCTCCATAAACCTCTCTATCTCTTTCCTCCTATATGATGCTCCTTATCACCTACCTCTTTGGCCAGCTTTTTGGTCATCTGCCTTAATATCTCATTATGTAGCACAGTGTCAAATTTTGTTTGATAATGCTCCAGTGAAGCACCTTGTGACATTTTACTATGTTAAAGGAGCTATGCAAACACAAGTCACTGTTCTATTGGTGTTGTTGAATTAGAAGCTGTTATGAAAGTGCTTCTGTTCTGTGAAAAAATATTTTTAAAGGAGTTTATAGTTAAACTGAATAAATGCTGGACCAGGTTTTTATTTAAAAAAAGAGAGCCATCAAGAGGACACTGGGGAAGCCGGATTGGCAACAGTGTTTCTGGTTGTCACATGGCTTGGGTTAGAGATGGAACAGAAACCCTAGTAACAGGGGCAGAGAAGTGACAAGCACTCCTTTGATTGGACAAGCCCAATAGCAGCAGAGCACCTGCAAGGGCAGAAAACTAACAAGCTTTCTGGTTGTGTGTCAGTGTGTGTGTGTTTTATCTTCTGGAAGGAGATAAAGTCAAGTCTGCTGAAGTATCAAGGAAGGAGAAAAGACTACAACCCAACTCTCTTTCCAGAAATTCCATAAAAGACCCTGTGAAGTCCACTGTATTGATTCATCACATCTCATGTCTCTGAGGAGGGCCTGCTAGAGTTGCTTCTCGGTGCTGCCAGAAGAGAACTGTTCTAGGGGGATCTCGGTGGCCTGTCTGCGTGTGCTCAGAGGTTGGACTGTGTGCCAGTTTTGGTGCAGCATGTCCCATCTGCTGTTTTCTTCAGGGGTGGGCAAGTGATCTGTCTGGGTGTTTTTTGCCTGTAACAGTTCTGATCCAAAAATCCTTTTTTATGAATTAATAGTGCATTCCTCTCGCCTGGCCCGTAACATATTGAATTGGGGTCTCGTTTGCTGGGTAAAACCCAATGCTGATGACGTACAATCATATGTGGGGTAATAATAATTGGAAAAGAGAAAGAAAAGAACCAGGTTTCTTGTGCAATAGAGTAAAGTTTACACCACCGGAATGTCTTTAACAGTTGCTGCGATTTTTCTGGGGAAGGAGGATGTATCCCTCAGTGATTTGAGATACTTAACCAAGGTTAAACTAAAGGATTTGGCAGACCTGTTGGTGTTAGAGTTAAAATCAGGTGCTAAGAAAGCAGACATAATTGAAGTAATAGCCCAACATTTGTAATTGGAAGAAGGTGGCAGCAAATCAAAGGGTAGGACAATTGAATTAGCTAAAATTCAGTTACAAATGAAAAAGCTTGAGCAGGAACAGGAATTGGAAAAACTTAAGCTTCAACAGGAAAAAGAAAAGAAATAGCAATAAGAAAACTTGAACAGAAAAAAGAAATAGGAAAACTTAAATTTGAGTTTGAAAAAGAAGTGACATGAAAAAACTTGAGTTGAGGAAAATGAGAGGGAAAGTAAAGTGTAGTAATCCGAGCAATGGCTAAACAAGTTCCATTGTCGGAGGTAAAATTGGCACCACAGACAGATAACTGAATATCTGAAACTTTCTTTGGGGATTTGGATAATCCAAATGAAATGTTTAATAAATCTTCTCTGATCACGGCTCAGCAAGCTGATCTAAAGTTGAAGAAGTTGGCACAATCAGCTCCAACAAAAGCTGAGGCAAAACGAGTTCCAGAAGGCTACTACATTGAAAATGGGATTCTGATGAGGAAGTGGAGACCTCCTCACAGACCTGCAGACGAAGATTGGACGGTTGTTTGTCAGATAGCAGTACTGCCAAAGTATCACCGGGAACTATTAAGGTTAGTGCATGTGATACCTATAGGAGGACATCTGAGGATCTGGAAGACCAAAGCATGTATAAGTTAACATTATTACTGACCAGGTCTTTCCAAGGACATGCTGCAGTTTTGTAAAATGTGTCATACGTGCCAGATTGTAAGAAAACTGCAACCTGCCATAAAACCAGCACCTCTAATTCCCATACCAGTTTTTGGGGAACCATTTAGTAGGGTGTTGGTAGACTGTGTAGGAGCAAAAGTGGGACACTAATATATACTCGGATGGATATGGCTACTTGGTTCCCACTCACTGTTTTCTTGTAGTCAATATAATTCTGCTCTGTACCCTCTTTTCATTCAAATAACTTGAACAAAGTTAGATTCTCAATAAAGCACCTGCAATAACTTTATTTTTACCCATGATGCGGATAATCTTTAAGTGATAAGGTTGAAACAGTAAACTCCATTGAATAGTCTGGCATTCTGATATTTAAATTTTTCCACAAAGCTTCCACAAAGGTACGGGTATACACTCCCTGCCAATACCATTCACTAAAACTTTAGCATTCAGTGTGCTCTCTGGTGGAAATGTTATGCCTTTCTGCAGCAAAAGAGTTTGGGTGGCTACTGTATCCCTTAGTATAACTATAAGTTTGTCTGCCTCACTTGGGGGATAAGGAGTTACTTTTCCTTTTGACAAGAATTCCCTATAACTCTCAGATATCTTATTCACAACCTCTACACTCACAGTGGTTTTTGTACTTGGCCTTACAGCTGCAGTCAAAGCTACAGCCTGATCTGCTGTACTCTTGGTCAGGGCCCCTTTCACTGCATTGGCTTTGTGCACTCCAATAAGTCCCATGGGTTTACCCCGCAACTTCCAGCATTCTGTACGAAGATGTCCCACCTTGTAACAATGGTAACATTTAGGCTTGAGGACCTCGCTTCCACCCTCAGTATGAAAATGTATTTTCTATTTTTCCCACACTTTGTAATGAAACACATTTAAAATGGCATTCCATTCCTCCAAGGGTGAAGCAACTAAAGTGATTCTGTTTTGTGAAAAAATATTTTTAAAGGAATTTATAGTTAAATTGAATAAATGTTGAACTAGGTTTTTTGGAAAAAAAGAGAGCCATTAAGAGGACACTGAGGAAGCCGGATTGGCAACAGTGTTGCTGGTAACAGGGGCAGAGAAGTAACAAGCACTCCTTTGATTGGACAAGCCCAGTAGCAGCAGAGCACCTGGAAGGGCAGAAAACTGACAAGCTTTCTGGTTGTGTGTCAGTGTGTGTGTGTGTGTGTTTTATCTTCTGGAAGGAGATAATGTCAAGTCTCCTGAAGTGTCAAGGAAGGAGAAAAGACTTCAACGTAGCTCGCTTTCCAGCAATTCCATAAAAGACCCTGTGAAGTCCACTGTGTCGATTCCTCTCATCTCCTGTCTCTGAGGAGGCCCTGCTAGAGTTGCTTCTCGGCGCTGCCTGAAGAGAACTGTTCTAGGGGATTTTGGTGGCCTGTCTGAATGGGCTCAGAGGTTGGATTGTATGCCAGTTTTGGTGCAGTGTGTCTCATCTGCTGTTTTCTTCAGGGGTGGGCAAGTGATCTGCCTGGGTATCTTTTTGTCTGTAACAGAGCTCTGATCCAAAAATCCCTTTTTATTTTTTTCCGGTAAACAGTATGTGTGTGTGCCTGAGTGTGAGATGCTAAGGTAAAAAAGGGGACTTTAAAATTGAATGTCGGGTCTTCAAAAAATTTAATCTGTGTGTTTATGTTTTTCTTCATTATTAGTTAAGACTTGTTCTATGATAAACTGTTAATTTTGTTGTTCATTAAAAAAACCTGGTTAGTGTGTTCTATTCTGGGAAAAACAGTGTAAATGATTGCCTGTATTCGTAAGTGGGAAAGTTTTAAATAATATATCGTGACCTGTGGAGAAGTGGGACTGAATTAACAGTGCACTCCTCCCACCTCGGTCGAAACAAAGCTTAAATGTAGCTTAGAATGTATGACATGGTGGCCATTATGGAAACATGGCTGCAAAATGGTCATGATTGGGAGTTAAATATTCCAGGCTATAAGGTCTTTAGAAAGGAAAGGAAAAATGGAAGAGGCGGGTGGGTGGGGGGGGGGAGGGGGGGGGGGGGTGGGTGCGGTTGTGGTGTGGGGGGGGGGGAATAGCCTTATTGATTAAAAATACTATTACAACAGCACTAAGAGAGGATACAGGTAAGGGAAAGCAATCAGTGGAGACTCTATGGTCAGAATTGAGGAATAAGAGAGGGCTTTAAACTGTAATGGGAGTTGTTTACAGGCCTCCAAATAGTACCAATGAGGTGGCAGAATGTATTAATTCAGTGATTAGAGAGGTTTATAGCAAAGGAAACATTGTTTTAATGGCAGGCTTTAACTTTCATATAGATTGGGAAGAACAGAGTAGCTCAAGTCAGAACTTTGGAGAACTTCTTAAATGCGTTCAAAATAGTTTTCTGGAGCAATATGTTCTCAAACCAACAACAGGGCAGGACATGCTAGATTTAGCTAAGAGTAATAAGCCAGACTTAGTTAATAATCTAATAGTAAGGGAACATTTATCTAATGGTGATCATAATATGTTCAAATTCAATGTTAGGTTTGAAAAGGAGAAACATAACACAGTTACTAAAATTCTTTAAAGGCTACCTTTAACCAGATGAGACTTTAACTGGTCTAAACTGTTTTTGGGTAAAACTACAGATGAACGGTGGGAGGTGTTCAAAAAAGAACTTAGCTTAATACAGGACCAGTATATACTCCAAAGGGCAAGAGCTGTACTTACCAAACAAAACCATCACGTTCGATAAATGAGGTGAGAGATAGCATAAAATTAAAGGAAAGGGCATATAAAAGTGCAAAGAATAGTGTAGATCCTGGAGACTGGGTGAGGTTTAAGGAACAGCAAAGGAAGACAAAAAAGGTAGTAAGAGCTGCAAAAATGAATATGAAAAGAGACTTGTTAGGGTTATCAAGATTAACAGAAAAATATTTTACTATTATATTAGAAGGAAAAGGGTAGCCGAGGGTAATGTGAGCCCTTTAAAAATAGATGCAGGCAATTATTGCAAATGAGAATAAGGAAATGGCAGACTTGTTGACTTTGTGTCAGTCTTCACAATAGAGAAAGAAGATAATGTACCTGACATTCCAGGGAAACTAATAAGGTTTCAAGGGCTGGAACTCAGTATTGTTAAAGCAAGTAAGAAAATTATATTAGAAAAAATAATGCTGCTATGGACTGACAAATTCCCAGGACCTGATGGTTCTCACCTTAGAGTTTTAAAGGAAGTAGGTAAGCAAATTGCAGAAGCTTTAGCCATAATCGTCCATAGCTCTTCGATTCATGAATTGTCCCTTTAGATTGGAAAATTGCAAATGTAACTCCATTATTTATGAAAGGTGAGAAAAGAGAGAAAAACCTAAGAAATCAGTAAATTATAGGTCTGTTGGTCTAATATTTGTTTTGGGAAAGTTATTGGAATGCTTAATTCATCACAGAGTGACTGAGCACAAGAGAAATTTGAGCTGATTAGAGAGCACCTATCTGGACTTGTAAAGGATGGATCATGTCTAACAAGCTTAACTAATTTTTTTGATGAAGCAACTAAAGTAGTAGACAGGAGAATGTCTTATGCCTATTATTTATATGGACTTCTAGAAGGAATTCCATAAGGTTCCACATAAGAGACTGTTAGCTAAAATTAAATCTCATAGAATTGAAAGCAAATTCTTGACCTGATTCGGAGATTATTTAGGCAGTAGAAGACAGAAAGTATTCTTGAATTTGGGTATTTGAATTTGAATCTGGGTATTCCTTGATTTAGAGGGAAGTGACCGGAGGGAAGATCCGCAAGGATCTATGCTGGGGCCTCAACTAATTACTAAATGTATTAATGACTTAGATAACACTATAGAGAGCCAAATATACATTTTCTCCTGTGACACAAAGATTGGTGGCATAGAAAGTAATGACAGGAGCATGTCTATTACAAATTACAGAGACACTTGATAGGTTAAGTGATTGGGCAAAACTATGGCAGATGGATTTCAACGCAGGCAAGTGTGAAGTCAATTATTTTGGACCAAAAAAGATAGATCTGAGTATTGTTTCAATAGTGAAAAACTACAGACAATGGAGGTTCAAAGAAATTTAGGAGTCGACAGATCTCTAAAATGTAGTAGGTACAAAAAATATTCAAAAGGCTAATGGAATGTTAGCCTTTATACTAGAGGGCAAGAATTTATAAGGGGAGTTAGTTTTGCTACAGGTAAACAAAGCCCTGATTAGACCACGCCTGGAATATAGTGTACAATTCTGGGTACTGCACCACAGAACGAACATATTGGCCTGGAATGGAGTGCAGTGCAGATTCACTAGAACGTTCCAGGGCTCCAAGGGTTAGATTATCAAGAGAGAGTACATAAACTTTGCTTGTATTTCATGGAATAAACCCATCTGGTTCACTAATGTCCTTTAGGGAAGGAAATCTGCTGTCCTTACCTGGTCTGGCCTACATTTGACTCCAGACCCACAGCAATGTGGTTGACTCTTATATGCCCTCTGAAATGGCCTAGCAAGCCAATCAGTTGGCAGCTCACTGCCACCTTCTCAAGGGCAATTAGGGATGGGCAATAAATGCTGGCCTGGCCAGCGACACCCACATCCCAAGAATGAATATTAAAAAAAAGAAGGTTAAGCAGTGATTTAATTGAGCTATTTAGGATTTTGAAAGGACTTGATAGGGTAGATAGAGAAAAACTTTTTTTGGCTGGTGGGAGAGTCTAGGACAAGGGAGAATAATCTTAAAATCAGAGTCAGGCCATTTAGAAGAGAAGCTATGAAACATTTCTTCACATAAAGAGGGTGGTAGAATTGTGAAACTATCTCCCATGGGGAGGAGTGGCGTAGTGGTAATGTCACTGGTCTAGTAATGCAGAACCCAGGCTAATGCTCTGGTGACGTGGGTTGGAATCCTACTGCAGCAGATGGTAAAATATGATTTCAATTAGTAAATCTGGAATTAAAAGCTAGTCTAATGGTGACCACGAAACCATTGTTGATTGTTGTAAAAGCCCATCAGGTTCACTCATGTCCTTTAGGGAAGGAAATCTGTCATCCTTACCTGGTCTGGCCTACATGTGACTCCAGACCCACAGCAATGTGGTTGACTCTGAAATGGCCTCTGAAATGGCCTAGCAAGCCATTCAGTTCAAGGGTAATTAGGGATGGGAAATAAATGCTGGCCTAGCCAGTGACGGCCACATCCCACAAACAAATAAAAAGCAGTAGATGCTAGCTCAATTAATAATTTTAAATCTGAGATCGATAAAATTTTGCTAACCAAGGGTAATAAGGGATATGAAGCCAAGGAGGGTGGATTGGTTAGGCTCCATATTAGACAAGAACTCATTGAATGGCAGAACAGGATGAGGGGCTGAATGGCCTACTCCTGTTCCTATGTTTCTACCGATGTCTTTTTACTAATTTATTATTTATCCATGGACTGTAGATGAAAATGTTGTTGAAAAACATCTGTTCTAAGTACTTTCATTCATTCTGCCCATCTCCTATGTTTATTTGATGCAATTTCTTTCAAACTAAAGAAGGAAAAGAGGAGCAATGGACTAACAAATGAAATAAGCAAGCTTGCATTTCCCACTCATGTCGATCAAATTAAGAACAAAGAGACAGGTGACAACTTTTAAACCCTCTTTTTAAAAAAAAAAATAGGACTTTCAAGCATAAAAGCACAAAATGAGTTCCACTTCCAAAAGGTTTTTTGCTAATTCAAAATGGTTCTATTACCTAAGTACAGGGGAAAAGCAAAGTTTCTGCAAGTGGTGAACTTTTTAGCCTAGTGAAGAATCACTATATCTTATGGTAGATGATGGTTTAAAATTCTTATCATGGTTTCATATGAATCACCACAGTTGAGAGAAGGGAGGGCCTGACACTAACCATCGGAGCAAGCGGCAGGAAATGATTACCGCTGGGAGTTTACCTCCCTAGCCACAACCTTTCGCTAATTTGCAAATTCATGTTATCAAACTTTTCTCAAAACCACTCTCATTGCATTTATTGAAGGGAAAATAGAGGGAAATTTAACTTTTATATTCTTCTGCAAGACGTCAGCTCGGGTATTTGCATAAATTTCCCAGGTACAACAAAATAAGTACTAAATTCTTTCAACTTATTGAATATTTTCTGTTTCCAGGGATTTATGGGTCTCTTCAGTTGCACAATAATTCATTGGAAATGGAGAATAGGAAATTTTTGAGACTTGCTTAAAGTTCTTTCCTGGAAAGTATCTACATTTCCTTAAGGGGACAAAGGTCTGGTAGTGTATGGGTTATGCTCCTGGACAAGTCATTTAGAAGCCTGGACTAACAATCTAGAGAATGTGAGTTCAAATTCCACCAAGGTGACTTGAGAATTTGAATTGAATACAACTTTAGATCTTAACCACCACTCCTATTTTCTCTTGGACAACAGATACTGGTAATGGACAGTGGCTGCACCCAAGCCTCTGGTAGTGGAGGAGCTGTGGGCTTGTGCTTGGGGTGTCAGTACATGGCCGACGGGGTAGTTCACACCCCTGGACTTGCCTTTCTTCTGCTGCATTCCTAGGCCATGACAATCCTTTCCACTTTGCCAGATTTTCCATGCTTCCTTCCCCTTCTGTTATAACCATTTTCACCTCTGATGAAATCATCTTTTATCTCTACACTTGGCTCATCATCATCACTTACACCATCATTCGTTTTGCCATTTAAGCATCCCTGCCCTCCACCCTATCATAGGACTTTCCCTTTGTGCTTTTCTTGTTCATCTTTTCTCTGGCTCTGTACTTGCTTAAAAGCTGTTCATTCCTAACTTCTCCCAGTTCTGATGAAAGGTCATCGATTTGGAACATTAACTCTCTTTCTCTCTCCACAGATGCTGCCAAACTTGCTGAATGTCTCCAGTATTTTCCACTTTTATTTAACAAAATAAAAATCTGCTCTCAGTAAAAGTGATCACAAGGCTGTCAGATTATCGATAAAGCAGAATTTGTTAAGAAGGGTTACTCACCCCTCCTTTGCTCTTCACCATCTGTACCTTAGCTTTACTTTTGGTCCCTGCTCCAAACTCCGTTCTCTAGCTACGGATTCTATCCCCTTCCCTGGCAACAGTCTGAGATTAAGCTCTTTCTGATGAAAAGTCACAGACTTGAAATATTAACTCTTTTTCTCTCTGCACTGATGCTGCCCGGACCTGCTGAGTATTTCTAGCATTTTCTGTTTTTATTTGAGGTTGTCATCAAAGCCAATTTCATGAGATTTCAGCCTTTTGTGAAAGCTCCGCCCTCACTCCACTGAAAGAAAGTAACTATTATGGAGTCTTCTCAACTGAAATTAAAAACTCCCTTTCAATGAAATAAAGTCCGTTGGAATAAATTCAACCTAGCCCAAAACCCTCCTCACCCAGATCAGCCTAACTCTAAATCTAAACCAAACTTAATCCTAAAGCTAAGCCAAGCCTGAACCTAAACTTAACCCTCACCTTAAACATAATACCAATTCCCCTTACCTTAAACCACAGGGATTTTCAGGCAACAAGACCATGATCAAGATGATCTGAGGAAGCTGCAACATTGCCAAGAGAGACAACAATGAGAAGAAATGCTGAAAGAAATTTAAACCATTTTCCTCTGGTGGGGAAGTCCAGACAAGAGGGGATAACCTTAAGATTAGAGCCAGGCAGTTCAGAGATGATGTCTGGAACCACGTCATCAGATAAAGTGTAGTGGAACTCTGGAACTTTCTCTCCCAAAAAGTTGTTGAGGCTAGGTCAATTGAACATTTCCAAAATGAGGCTGATAGATTTCTGTTAGACAAGGGTATTAAGGCTTCTGGAACTAAATGGGGTGGTAAATGGAGTTACAATACAAATCATAGTGTGCAGAGATCCAGTATAAGTGATCTATGCCCACCAGTTGCTTATGTCTTGCTAATGCCCATTTATCGATATATGCAGTTGGCATCCACCCTACTGCTTCAGAGACTTTTGATCACTGCAATAGAGTATTTTAGAAAACACTAGGATAGAAATTGGCATGCAATGCACATACGTTTTGGGTGTGAAATGGGCACAAAGCATACCACTTTAACAGTGAGATGGCCTGCGCACAATCTGCACAGACATTGATTCCCACTGCTAAATTTATGTGGCTTTTTTTAGCCATGCTGGGCAGACATCTAAATATGTAAATTAGCAGCCAAACACTTCTGAGAGGACCCTTTTTCTAATTTCAGGAGTGATGAATGAGGCAGAGGTTGGACCTTCCTCGCTCAGGATTCTTCAGTGGCTCTTGTGGCCACCAACAAAAGACAAGTGATAAAAAAAATCCTTTCTTGTGGAGCAAGAGTACTCCTCTGATTCCACAGGAGTCACAATCAGCCATGACCTCCATAACCCACACCAATTCCTACTGTGGGAAGCTTTTGGGAAGATGTCACCTGCAGAATCTTATGAAATCTTAATTCACATAAATGAAATTAGGCATTTAAGTCAAGAATTTGAGCACCGCAGTAGAATTATTGCAAAGAAAAAATCTGATTTACACACACACACCACACACACACACCACACACACCCTCCCCCCAGTCAAACAGCATGGTGTTGCACATGGGAAATCAAAACCACCTGAAGAGGGGCATCATTAGACCAAGGCATGCAGATGTAATTTAGTTTATTCTGTCACTGTGTTGGATTTTGGGCAGAAATCTGAGGAATCCCATTTCTCATCCCAGTTCTAGGCTTTACTGTGACCTCTAATTTCGCTGCTGTGGTCTACTGAGACTGTATTCTCTGCTCAACTGCTTCAGTTCTACTACCTGGCCTGTTCATTCCCTGAGATTGCCACTCTATTCTGGGCTACTTCTGATCCATTGCTGCTGGTTGCCATCCTGCTGAATCATCTCTGCTTTGTGGCTACCCATTTGCTTCCCATGGTCACTGACTCTGTTCTGCTCCATGCATCCTTCAGGATTCCTTCCTCATCCTTCACTGAATTGTGAATGGACTGGCTCCTTTAGATCCTATTGACGATCTTGTTGTGTGCTTGTTGCCTCCCTACAGCTGTTCCTCAGCTCAGGTTCCTCACCTGCACTGATCCTGCAGCTTTACTGTACACCCTTCCCTATTCTGTCCTTGAGTTTCAATCCTCATTCATCTACTAACACCTGAGACTACACTAAACTTCCCACCCAGCATGCCTGGAGGAGCCTAACTTCACCAACTTCCTTCAATTCCCAAAGCACACCTTCCACTACTGCCCTTTTGGAATCTGCTATAGATTCACAATCATCAGCCCTCTCTACCTTCCCTTCCAGAGTGATCCTTCAATCAAAAAACAAAGGCCTTGCCATGCATAACGCTATTGAGGATGATTGCATTGACATCCTGGCTTTGACCCAAATTGGCTGGTTGATAGCAATGCTTTGCTTCTTACCAAAGCCTCCCTAACTGGTTATACTTTCTACCTCCTACCCTGCTTAAACCACCTTGATTGTGGTATGGCCTTTACTGCTAATACACATCTTGCTCTCCCTCTACTCCACTTCACCACACACTCCTTCTCCTCCTTCGAGCACTTCACCTGCTCCACCTATTTTGCCTCTCCTGTAAAAATACTCATTTTCTGCTGTCTCCTCAGCCCCAATCTGCATTTCTCCCTAATATATCCTTTCTCCTTTCCTCCCTTAGGCTCTCCACTGAGTAGCAACTCATCGAGTGTGATTTCAATTTCAATCTCAGTTCCTCTTGTTCAACTCTTCTTTGAGTTCATTATCTTCCAGTATTCCTTAAACCTTTCCCTTTCATATTTATGACCATCCCCTGACCTCACCATTTCCCTTGGTCTCTACTCCCGGGCATTTTTTTTTATTTGTTCATGGGATGTGAGCGTTGCTGGCTAGGCCAGCATTTATTGCCTGTGCCTAATTGTCCTTGAGAAGGTGGTGATGAGCTGCCTCCATGTGGGGTAGGTATACCCACAGTGCTGTTAGGAAAGAAGTTCCAGGATTTTGATCCAGGTGACAAGATCATCACCAATCACTTTCCTGAATCAGTTACCACCACATTCCCATATGCTCTTCCAACCCCACTTCCTTCTACATCATCCCTGAACAAACATTTCCTCCCAAATCATGTACAGCTGCACTTTCAAACTCTCAACTGCTTAGCCTTTGGCCCTCCATTTACCACACTATCTCTGAAGCTGTCCATTTGTTCAACCACTGTTTCACTTCCACCTTTTCAGGCCCAATCTCCACTGGCTTCAGTCTCCTCTATCAAAACCATCCACTAAGCTCGGATCATCTCACAAAGCAAAAATGATCCTCGGCTTCTTTTCATCCCTGCTACCCACCTTCTTACCACCTCTCTCCCCTGGAACCTTCACCTTTAATTCTAACGAGTGCAAGGAGCTCATGGGACCTCTGCCTTCTTTGACATAATCAACCATGCCATCCTCCTGCAACACATATGCTCCATTGTCCATATTCCTAAGACTACCCTAGTTTGGTTTCATTTTTAGCTACCTGAGCATAGCCAAAGCATCTCTACCAATGGCTTCTTTGCTCATCATCACCTGGGAGTCTCCAAAGCATCCATCCATGGCTCCCTCCACAATCTTGCAAATATGACATCCTATTTGATCAAACATTGAGCTTCCAACTTATATCCTGTCCATCACAAAGTCCAACTTCCACTTCTGTAAACTCACTCACCTCAATCCCTACTTTGTTCCATCTGCCACTGAACATCCGTTCCCTTGACCAAACCAATGCTTGGCTGACTTTCCATTCTGCACATTCTGTAAATTTCAGCTTATCAAACATTCTGATGCCCATTTGCTATCTCACACCAAGTCCTGTTTGCCCATCACTACTGTGCTCACTGACCTACATTGGCTCCCAGTTCATTAACACCTCATATTTTAATTTTTTGTTCTTGTGCTTAAGTTGCTACATGGCCTTACCCCTACCTATCTCTGCAACCTTCCCCAGCCCTACAATTGCCCTTAAATAGTCCATTCCTCCAACTCTGATCCTCGGCAACATTGTGCAAAAACACGCCAGGTTCCACATGCATGTTATCTCACCACCACCTGTCTCAGCCCCTCTACTGTCTCCAAATTGTTAGACTCCTTGTCCAACATCTAGTACTGGATGAGCAGAAATTTTCTCCAATTAAATATTGGGAAGACTGAAACCATTGTCTTTTGTCTCCACCACTAACTTTGTTCCCTAGCCACTAACTCCATCCCTCTCCCTCCCAACCATCTGAGGCTGAAACAGACTGTTCACAACCTTGGTGTTGTATTTGACCCAGAAATGAGGTTCTGATTACATATCCGTGCTATCAATAAGAGAACCTATTTCCTCCTCCTAACATCGCCCGATTTTGCCCTTGCCTCAGCTTATCTGCTGCTGAAACTTTCATTCATGCCTTTGTTATCTCTAGATCAGACTATTCCAATGCTCTCCTGGCCGGTATCCCATTTTCCACCCACTACAGATTTAAGCTCATTCAAATCCCATATCCCAACATGCACTACATCCCGTTCATCCACCATCCCTGTGCTCACTGACCTACATTGGTTCCCGGTTAAGTAATGTCTTGATTTTAAAATTTTCATATTTGTTTTCAAATATCTCCTTGGCTTTGACCCTCCCTATCTCTGTAATCTTCAATTCTGGCCTCTTGTGCATCCCTGACTTTAGTCAATCCACCATTGGTGACCATACCTTCAGCTGCCAAGCCCCTAGGTTCTGGAATAACCTCCCTAAACCTTTCTGTGTCTATACATCTTCTCCTTCTTTAAGGCACTCCTTAAAACCTATCTCTTTGACCAAGTTTTTGGACAATCTGTCCTAATATCTCCTTATGTGGCTCAGTGTCAAATTTTGTTTGATAATGCTCCTGTGAAGCACCTCGGGATGTTTTACAACGATAAGGGTGCTATATAAATGCAAGTTGTCGTTGTTGTGCATCATTGCTTCCCTTTGCCACCCCTTTTTCAGCTGTGCCTTCAGCTTCCTAGACCCTAGGCTCTAGAATTTCCTTCCAAGTCAAATTCCCTTCAGAGGCACCTTGGCCTCTCCTCCTCCCTCAGCCTCTCTACCTCCTTCTCCTCCTTTATAACCCTCCTTAAAACCCACCTCTTTGACTAAGCTTTTAGTAACCCGTCCTAATAAATTCTTGTTTGACATTGAACATCGAGAAAACCTGGCTAAAAATGAACAAAATCCATCAAGTGTATATCACGGTAAATTTAAAATTGTTAAAATTGTTATTTTCATATCATATTGTTATAGTTGGAATATTTTTAAATAGATTATCTGCTGCCGCCCACTACTGCACTCCCTCTTTCCTTACATCTGCTGGCTATATCCTTGTCCCAATACTCCCTCCTCCACAGTCATTTTTTTTCTTGCACTCCCTCCCCCATGAAATGCTCTGACTGTCATGCTTTGTCTCCTACTGCCATTTCTTGCTGCTCCACTTCCTCCCACTCTCCTGCCATACTTCCTTTCCCTGCACAGTTTCTCACCAGCAGACTTCCTTCTTCAGTTTGGTCATACTAGGCTGCAAACTTTGCTACAGCTTTTCTCATTGCTGCACTGTGAGTGGAAGTAAAATCACACAGAGCAGAATTAATGCTGCCACTGTTTTCCTTCCCCTGAGTTGGAATACTCTCTTTGTTATCTAGCCATGAGGCCATGAACTGGACTGAATCAATGAAAGCCAGCAACTCCAACTGGAATTCAAAATTTAGGCATAGTTTGGAAATTCAAATCTAAATCAATAGAGCTACCTAGCTTTGAAGCTTACTTCAAGATGACATAAAGAAGCAAAATGAAACAATGAAAACTTTGAACAGGATAGAATTTCTGCCAATTCTGAAACAAAACAATGGTGCATTTAAACAGAGGACTCATTAATTGTGCGGAATGAGAACTCATCATTTCCAAATCAGGGTAGATATTTGCATTAAAGCTGAAACATGAATGTGAATAATATCTTTCTTTGGAAAATACTATAACGAGAAAAGATACTATCGATTTCTGTAAGGTTGATGAAGTTTTCAATATCAGATATTTGCAGAAAATCATTCTAGAAAGCAACTTAAAGCTTCATCAGTGTCTAGGTGGGTAAATGTGCTGAACGATGTAGTATTGAGCCATACAAAATAACAAAGTTCAACCTGTGCTGTGTAGAGTTAACTGATCTCAGCTAGGGCAGCCATATGACAATTGGACTAATTAGAAGAACAGCAAAATTAGCTGAAGTTCCCACTCCTGATTAGTATTCAATGACATTTCCTGGACAGTGCTTGAGCATGGATGTTGGGTGGGGACAAGATCAGGGTCACTGCCATACCCACAATTGAATAAATTAGTTCTCAAGGCCAGCATGTGACGAAAGGCTACACTTCAGAATGATTTATCATTCAAAGACAAAGGGAGAAGATTTCAGAGTAAATACAGTCAAATCTGAAAATCTGTTCCCAGCATGGAATCCATGTCTTCACTGATGTTGAGTGCAATGTTTCATACAATACCACTATACTCAGCTCATAGCTGCAGAGGTGGGATGCTCTTATTAACAGTGTCAGTACTCCACCACCAGCTGCCAGGGATTAGAGAATACTCTCTCCCAACAGGCTATCAGGGAAAACCAGTGCATACCTAAACCACCAGAGATTGAGCTCATACCCACCAGCTCAGCAGGTGCTAAATGCCCCATTCATATTTAAATAATTGAAATATACACTGATCTTTATTTTTCTGATTACAGCTAAAAGTAACAGGGATTTGTTCATTTCCATTGTGGGAAAATTTATAGTGGAGTGGAGAAAATGGCAGCAGCATACTATGTGCATATCTGCTACTATCTCCTAAAGGGACGGGCAACCTAACTCCATCATGATCCAAAGAGCAAAATTCACAAAGCCATGAATCAACCCTTGAAACTGTCCCATTTGTTAATTCAATTGCACCATTCCAATTAGACTGGGGACCGTATTAGAGCTTCAGAATAAAACAATATAAATGTGATGTACATAATCTGATTTTTAAAAACTGTACCTACCTTTACACACATTAGAATGTGTGTGTTGTAGGTCAGAAGCTGAGAGCTCCATTCTGTACTCTTTAAACCAAACCTCTAAATAAACAAAATTATTAGCTTGTTCTTTAAAATGTAATCTTCATTATCATCTATGGATGCACATCAGAACTTTACTCTAATTACTTTAGAAATGGTCTTCTCACAAAGCCTTTTGTAGGTCTACACAGAAAGCTACAGAAATGATTTTTAATATTACCGTATTCCTTGTTGGAGCCTCTGCAGTTGACTCCCATCAGATACAGATCTGGGTTGTGCATGCATCCAGAAGCTGGTTGATTAGAACATATCAAATTAATTTTGAAAATGCTGATAGATACTGTATTATTAAGATTGTTTCCAGTTACACCACATTGAGTAACATGTTCACAGGGCTTCTCATTCAGCTCTGTAAATAACCAGCTTGTTCAAACCTTACCTGTACTTCAATGTGCCTGCTAGTATGCAGTGACTTGTCAGTTCTGCAGCAAATGAACAAGTTCAGTGACTCTGCACCCTAAAGCACAGTCCCCCACCCCAAAGCCTCTGGAGTGAGGCTTTTGAATGTCTTATCTCCCCCATCTCAGTGGCTGAGATTGACCACCTGCTGGTAGGCACAGCTAACCTATAGTGCATCTCCCACCCCTTTGTCACATGGAAGAGTAAATTGCTGCTGCCTACACACTAGCATAGCATAATCCACCCACGCTAGCAACCTGCCTCACAAATACTGTCACCTGACCACATTCACCCTACAGCCAGCCCACCTGCTTGTGTGTTTTGCACAAAGATCAAGGTACTTCAAGCTGCCGTATCCTTTCCTGGAGTAACTATGTAGGCTGTAATCATAACCTATCAATAGGCAAATCTAGACACATCCTTTGTCACATATTTTAACCACCTTCAAAAGATTCACATGGTATTTGTGCCATTGCAGCTAAATTGCATGTAATAATTTCTAAGCTAATTTCCAGAGAAAGAAAAACTCAGCCTTGTGCTGCTAATATTTCTGCTGATTATACAGCTCCCACTTATCTGTAAGGCATGCATTAGCACTTCCAACATTTTTGCAATGGTATCTATGCCTAGCAGTTTAGGTGGTGTGGTTAAAACATGAATATTTTACTTGTGGTAACAGTCTGCCGGGAGGGAGCTAAGCAAAAAGATCTGATTAACAGCTTTAAAAATGTTGAATAATTGCTCATTTTGAACATTTAGATAAAAAAGGCAGGATTTTGCGACATGACTGGAAACTTGGATTGAAGCACAATGCATAGGAATTCTTTGGCTTTAAAGAAATCTGGAAGCCATCCATATCTTTCTTTCAATTATTGCTTACCTTGTGCATAAAGCCCAATATCTATTGCACAGGTTAAGCTGGGTGGAGCTACATCGGTTCCTGGTAAGTGACTATCTGACAATGAGGATTTCACATTAACTCTGTGAGTACTGCAGGATAATCACATACAAGAATGGTAGTTAATAAAATCACAGTGCTGCAGAATGGGAGAGGAATATCAGAATAAATTCTAAGCAGGTTGAACAATCATAACTGCTGACAGGTAATGATTTTCCTCTTGGCACTGATGGTCAGGAGGGCGAGCGTTATTTCCTCTTTGGATTATTTTAGAAAAATGGCAGCTATTTAGCAAAGATGCTTTAGAAAGAGTTAACACTGGGTAATCCAAGCTTGTTACACTTTTATATTTGACAACTTGCATTTATATGGCACCTTTAACATAGTATAATGTCTCAAGGTGCTTCACAGGAGCATAATCAGACAAAAATTGACACTGAGCCAAAGGGGGAGACATGAGGATATTTCACCAAAAGCTTGGTCAAAGAGATAGGTTTTAAGGAGCATATTAAAGAAGGAAAGAGAGATGGAGAGTTGGAGATGCTTAGGGAGGGAATTGCAGAGCTTAGGGCTTGGGGCCAATTGTGTGGCGAAGGAAGTGGGGGTTGCACAAGAAGGCAAAGTTGGAAGAATGTAGAGTTCTTGGAGGGTTGTAGGGCTGGAGGAGATTACAGAGACAGGGAGGGTCGAGGCCATGAGTGATTTGAACACAATGATGAGAACTTATAAACCAAGGCATTGGTGGACTGGGAGTCGATGTAGGTCAGTGGTGATGGGTAAACAGGACTTAGTGTGAGTTAGGATATAGACAGCAGAGTCTTGGATAAGCTTAAGTGTATGGAGGGAATCTACATTGCACCAAAATCAAAATTCTAACAAGATTTCAAGTCCCTTGTTTTTAAGTTATTACAACAATATGCTTTACTAATCAACCCTATTTCACCCTTGCTTATTTCCCTACGTTACAGCTTTCACACTAAAAGATGCAGATTGATCTGTGTAGTTACAGTATGAAAGTAATAGGTCCATATTATGAAAGCTAATAATACCTTTTCTCTCTGCTTCAAGAAGAGACTTCTTCCAATTTGGAATGGATGTATATGTTTCAAATTCTGGAGAGAACTTTGCTGTGGAAACAACAAACGCTTATCTCATACCGGTTGCAATAGTCCCTCATGCTGCTATGACTGCTCCACACTGCCATGATACCAGTTTGAAAATGTGAACATGGAGCTCAGCCTGAGTCTCTACTTGATCTGTATTATTTGTCTCCTCGCAGCTGGGATGCTACTGTAATATGACGCCATCTGTTCTGGGTGCTTGTCTATATATTGTAATATTTAACCAGGAAGTAGGTGTGCATACATCCACCTTTCTGATTGGCTATTTGAATTTTAATTATAAAATTAAATAGAATTTAAAATATAGTCATGCAGTTTAATATTTTGAAGCTGAATATATTTCAGGATATAACTAAACCCTAAGGCCAAGGGATTCTGCAGACCCGTTATCTAATCCCACCGGATCCTGGAGTGAGCCATAACACTCATCAGCTATGTAACTGCAGTATTGGTACTGAAAAAGTTGAACAAATAAAGCATTACTGTCCTACTCAGAGATATCCATCTTATATCTTTAATAAAATATAACAGAAATTTTAGAATTAACTTTAATGGTTTATTAAAAGAATTAGAACAGAGCTTTTTTATAAGACTTCCTGATTTACTTACTGTCTCTAAAATAAGGCTGTGTTTTGACATTCCCTTATTAACCGTCCCAAAAGTATATGACCATGAAATTGGACTTCCTTAATGTCGGCACTACGGAAGCCCAAAGCAAAATAGCAGCATTCAGAATACTTCTGACCACCGGTGCTACTTCCTGGCACACCCTGATTGACAAGGCACTAGTGTGTGTGTGCAGTGTGTGCATCAGAAGCATGCAGAGTGGCAAGACGTCGAGTGGCCTCTAACGTTGATTCGATGCATGATCTGCCATTTTAAACCATGCAAGTCGTATTAATGCCCTCTGATAATCACCCCCAGATTAACATGCATTCAGCTGCACGAGGGGCCCTTCTGCAATGGCATCATTTAACAGGATGGCCATCCAATTTCCAGGTGAGGTGCTTTTGACTTACTTTTCTTGTACTGAGTTAGTGGAAGTACCGTGTTCTGTTTTAGGAGGAGTTTTGCTAACGTTTTGGATTTTCAAGGAGTGATGCTGGGTCCTGACAAGGAGGTCAGAGGAGTTTCCTGCCCTGACAAGAGAAAGCCTGCTTCAGTAATGGGGGATATAGTTACAGTCCCTCTTGGGCTGCAGCATGATATGGTTATGGAGCAGAGGAGGCAGAGAGGGGAAGCAGTGCACAGGGAGAGGAGGAGGGCTCTCAATACAAGGCCCTACCCACCAAGGGTCTTAGGGAGCACTTCTCCTACCTCCACCTCGCCAGGAACAGTGTGTGAGGTACCTGCATTTCACTGGTCATTCACCTGTGCTACCTCCGACAACCCGACCTGCATCCTCACAGCAAGGTGAGGATGGCACTGCTGATGGCCGTCAAGGTCACCATGGCCTTCAATTTCTAAGCCAGTGGATCCTTCCAGGCAGAAACAAGTGACATTAGCGACATCGTGCAATTTGCCATCCATCGCTACATCAGGGAGGTGACAGAGGCCCTGTATAGAAGGAGAGAGGACTTCATCGTCTTCCCAGTGACCAGAGAAAAACAGGAGGAGAGAGCGTGTGGATTTGCCAGGGTGGTGTGATTCCCAATGGTGCAGGGCGCAATCAACTGCACAGTCTGTGGCTCTGCGGCCCCCATATGTTAATGGGGAGATGTTCCGTAACTGCCAGCGCTACTATTCTATTAATGTCCAGTTGGTGTGTGACCATGACCAGAAGGTCTTCTTGGTCAATGCCTCCTATCCTGGTAGCAGCCACGACTTCTTCATCTGACTGTACCCGCTATCTTGGTGTCACCACAACGACCCAGAGGCTGACTGCTGGGTGACAATGGATACCTGGTCTATACCTGGCTAATGACTTCCCTCCGCCATCACACCATGCGAAGATGGCATCCCATACAAAGCAGCAACAAGGAACGTTGTGGAGCAAACCATTGGTGTCCTAAAGCAACAGGTTGGCTGCCTACACTGCTCGGGGTAGGGGGGTGCATGGAGAGGGACCCTGAATTAATCATCAGAGCATGTGTCCAAGTTTGTCGTGGGCTGCTACATCCTCCATAACCTCACTATCATGAGGACATAACCCTTACCATGAGGCATTCAGAGGCTACTTCAGGAAGAGGAGGAGGACTAGGAGGAGCAGGAAGAGGAACAGGAAGAGGAGAGAGGATGAGGAGATGAGGCAGGGAGGAGGCATCTGGGACACCACTCCAGATGGGCTGTCCATGAGCAGATACTGAGACTTGGTTTCCCTAAGCTGTCATCTGAATATCATAGTTGCTCCAAATACCCCATTTTTCAAGCAATCTGTTACATACCATCACAGGTTCCTCTGCTGTAAGCTCGGAAATAAAAGCCACTAACAAAAACACCATTCCATTATAACTTTATCAAACAACACTTCTAGTTATTCATACAAAACTGAACTATTCACCCTTGTGCATTCCCTTGATGCCTGTATTACAGGTGCCTTGGGTTGGCCTTGTGCTCCTACATAGTGCAAACCGCAGTGGCTGCAACATGGCTGGTGGGAAGCAAATTGCATTTATATATTGCTTTTCCTGACCACTGCACATCTCAAAGTGCTTTATAGTCAATGAAGTGCTTTTGAAGTGTAGTCACTATTGTAATGCAGGAAACACAGCAGCCAATTAATGCACAGCAAACTCCCACAAACTGCAATGTAATAATGACCAGATCATCTGTTTCTTGTGATGTTGATTGAGCGATAAATATTGGCCAGGACACCAGGGATAACTCCCTTGCTCTTCTTTGAAATTGTGCCATAGGATCTTTGACATCTACCCTTGCAGACAGATGGGGCCTTGGTTTAATGTCTTGTCCTACAGCACCTACAACAGTGCAGCACTCCTGCAACACTACACTGTACTGTCAGCCTTGATTTTTGTGCTTAAGCCCTGGAGTAGGACTTGAACCCAGAACTTTGTGACTCAGAAGTGACAGTACTACCAACTGAGCCATGGCTGCTGACTTCCAGTAGGGAAGAGTGCAGAAGGGCTTGCAGGATGACGTTGAGCAGCTCTGGGCCTTGAGGACCTGGCTTCAACATTACCACCTTGGCATTGGTGGCAGCAGTCTGGTTGGCTGGCAGAAAGGCAGCAGTAAAGGCACTGGATTGGCAGTTGTGGGAGCATGAATGCTGTCATCCTGATAAAGGACAGCAGTTTGGGCTTCCTTGGAGGCACTGGCACTCCCTGGGGTGACACCTCAGCAATCCTAATAATGATTTGAAGGTCAACTTGCTGGACTGCTGTGACAGCCTGCATGCCCCTTTGAGCGCAATTATCCATAGCCATGATGGCAGCAGTCTGAGCCTGCATGGCACCAAGTACAGATATCACAACCTTCATCTGAGCTTCCACTGCAGCACTGAGATGTTGGGTGGCTGCTGTCTGTGCTGCAATGGTTTCTGAGACATGCCACCAGATACTTCATCATGGCTGAGTCTGCAAATGTTTTCATTGAGTTGGCCAACACTTCATCTCCAAGCTCTGCCTGAAGCCCTGTGCCAAGTTGGAGACGGTCTCCTTCATACTCGTTGACAGTGACAAGAAGTTCTGTGGTAGGATTGCTAATGCACCAAACATCTCAGTGTGCATGAGCATCAACCTTCTCTTGTAGGTCGCCCCATCAATATCCTCATCTGAGTCCCCTGTAGCAGAATTCATCTGCGACCTCACCCACTGGTGAGCTGGTGCACAAACTATCTTTTCCCCCCCAGGCCTTGTTGCAGCCCATGTGTCTGGTGACTCACCCCAAGTGACAGTGCTTCTTTATCAGAGATCAGGTGTAGCTGTCACCCTTCCTCATGAGGCTGCAGTGACTGGCCAGGTGGCAGTTCTTGGGTATCTGACAGCAGAAATGCAGAAAGGGAGGGTTGGGGTGAGGGAAGGCGGTGTAAAGCAAGAGGCCCATGGTCACACTATCTGCAGCTTTCACTTCATGCTAGATAATAGGAGAAGGCTGAGGTAGGATTTGAGAAGGGGCATACGGCAGAAATAAACCGTCATCCTGAATGTTCTCAGTGATGCAAGATGCAATGGGCTTTGTTACAGCCAGCCCCATAATGTGAAGAATCATCTCTGTCAGAGGGTTCAGTTGATACAGACATGCCTATCCCTCTCTGCTTCTGCTCTGCTACCTTCTGTCATGGGCCATCTTGTGCTGCAAGAGAGAGGGAAGAATGCCTGTGAGTGTGTAGTGCGTTTGGGCGATGTGCCTGCCAAAGCTGAATAGCTAGAGGTATGTAAATGCAGTGAGAGGTGGGTGTGAGGTTGGCAGCATTGGTAGCTGTGTTAGGATGAGGTGGAGTATCTGAATGTTAGGCCTGAATTCTGATTGCTAGATTACTAATGGCTGAGTGATGGGGCTGTGGTGCTTTGAGCAGCACGAGAGGTTGGTGGTGTGGTGGTAGGAGATGTCATTTGAAGATGCATTCACTGACCTTGACCACCTGTGTGAGCTCATTGAACATCTCGTGACACTGCTGCCAGGTCCTCAGGGCCAGACTCTGAGTTGACCTCCCTGGCTAGCTGCTCCCATTCCATTCTCAGAGTTTGCCTTGAAGGCCGCCTGACCCCCTACGGAAACAATGTTTCTCTCCTCCTTTCCACCTCCTGTACTAATACCTCCAGCACCACGTCAGAAAACCTGGGAGACCTGTCTCTTGCCTGTTGCTCCATTTTCTGTGCTTTTGCTTCTTTCCAAGTCTTCCACAAACAGTCTGCAGCAACTTCTGTACAAAGAGTGCAGCTCCTTTTAAGTGGGGCAGGCTGCCTTTAAGACATGCAGGCTAGCTGGAACATATGCTAGCTGGGCTGCACGCTGAAATCATTTAAATGAGGAGGCAGCATGAAGTTTGCGCATCGCAATTCCTGCACCCAAAAATGGGCCTTAGTGAATTTTTCTCCCAATGACGTTCATTTGGCTCAAACTCTGCCTTTTAAAGGGAAATCAACAAGGGGTTTTCAGTAACATTTATTTATTTTTCAACTAAGTATATAATCTTCTTTCATTCTGAGATCATCTTGTGTGTCCCTTGACATGTATTAAAGCTTCCTGAGATAACTACATAATTTAGAAGTGAAACTAATTTAATGCAGTGACTAATTGAAACTGATTGATGGGATTGAGAATATCAATTCAGCATGAATCAGAGCTAGACAGCACATGTTATGCTAGTGTTACAAATAATGCTAGTGGGTACCAAGAGAAAAAATTCATTGGGCCAATTTTAATCTTACCTGCCGGTTGGGAACCTGGTGGGTGGTCAGTTAAAATCGCCCAGGTTATCTACCCACTCTGGAGATGCTGGGAGCTGACAGTTTCCTATTTTTACCTGTCCAACCCAGCAGGTGACAAAGCCACCCATCCAAAGTTGGCAGGGTCTGTTTTACATATGCATATCAGGTCCTGATAATATCATCAGGTCCTGATTGCAAGTTTAACTTGGTGGCCTGAGAGGGAACCCACAATGAGTTTTCCATCAGGAGAAGAGGATTAAGACAAGGAGAGGTAAAGAAAAGGAAAAGGTAGATCCTTTTACTTTCCTTGTGGGGCCTGGAGGAGCAGTCTTCTGAGAGCCCACAAGGAAATCTTAGGCCTCCTCTGCTGCGATTGCACCCTATTTCCTGATCGCAAGACCCTCAAGTAGAGCCAATCCCACCACCTCCCTGGTTTCAGCAGACAGTCTGTGTGTCATTCAACCTCTTCCTGCCAAGCTCTTGATCGAAGCAGTTGGGAAGTCGATCGGCAGAATTTAAATAAGGCGTAGGAGTGAGAATATGACAAGCCTCAGTTCTGGAGCAGCAGGTCAGTTTCTAACTCACACCGCCACCCACTACTGAAAACGGAGTTAAAATTGAGCTGAATATCTCAGAATAGCAAATAATATTTTTGTTCATCTTGTTTTACTGAACAGAATCTTCTCCCCTCTGAAATCGGTAGCATCATTGACTAGATTTCCACTCATTGAGCACTAATGTGTGAACCTTTTCTGTATCTGTTAAGATGAAAGATTTCATTGCTGAGGGGTGGAAAATATTTCAACCCTGCACTCTCATTGTCAGTACCATGCAACACCAGTCAGGTAGATACTAGAGGTAGAGTAAATTACTGCTGGTAGTATGATAACATCTAACGTAAGGAATATGATGCCAGTGCTTATCAGTAAAAGTAATCATGAAGCCCTATCACACACTTCCTTTTGTTCTCTTTCCCCCCACCCCGCTTCATTTGCTTAAAACCTATTACATTTCTAACCTTTGCCAGTTCTGATGAAAGCACACAGACCTGAAACATTAACTCTGCTTCTCTCTCCACAGATGCTGCCAGACTTGCTGAGTATTTCCAGCATTTTGTTTTTATTTCGGATTTCCAGCATCCGCAGTATTTTGCTTTTATTTTAATCATGAAGCTGTTAGATTGTTGTAAAAATCTATTTGGTTCATTCATGTCCTTTAGGGAAGGAAACCTGCCATCCTTACCTCACCAGCCCCCTGCCAACATGGTTGGATCTTAACTGCCCTCTGAAATGGCTTGACAAGCCATTCAGTTGTATCAAATCACTAACAATGATTTAAGAAGAGGTTCAGCATCTTTTCAGGGTGAGTATAGATGAACAGTAAATGACAGGTACATTTGTCAGGGATGTCCAACTACTGAGAGTGAAAAGAAAAGGTAGCCCATGACATCCTCTTGTAGGTGGGCGACACCTTCAAGGAGTTAAACAGTTTGTTGCAGCAGGTTCATTGGCCCAGAATCTCTAAGTCCATTGGCTGAATTTTACAGAGCATGGGGACAATGCCAGCATATGGGGAAACAGGGGGTTGCAATAAAGTGCTGATGAAATGGATTGGAGATTGAGCAAACAATGATTGGCTGATCTGGGCCACATGTTTAAATGGTGTAAAAGATGGAAATTTTGGTAAAGAGCAAGCGGGGGAGGAGCAATTGAGTTGGTAGCATGAAGAGATCAGAGAGAGAGGGAGAGTCATGGCCGGAGTGGCATCTTCACTCAGGCTCAGGATCAGGATCAGTGGTGCAGCATATCATTGAGGATAAGAAAAACATTTCAGAAATATTTTGAAAATTTTATTTTATGAAGTTTTTTCAGGGATGGGCATCCTGTCATAGGTTAATGTTCAGTGAATTTTCAAATTTAAATGCAAATTGCCACTAATGTCCCAGCTGCTAAATTCCTTCCACTGGTTTTACCTGTTTGGATTTTGCAATTCTTCAGGATGGGAGTTGTTCTCTCACTGATCTTAGTGGCTAAATCTTCAATCGACCAATATCAGCAAAGAGAACAATTCTGAAGTTTCAAGAACTGTGGAAATCAAACAGGTAAAGCCAGTGCAGTAAGAAATAAGCAGCAGCTGGCATTATGGGACCATCATGATTCTAGGTTAGAGCAACATCATGGGAAAGCAGTGAATTCAGCCAGAGACAGAAGTGACAGGTTCACCCAGCCACAGAGCCGTGAGTTCAGCCAGTAATAGAAACAGTTGAGTTCAGCCAGTGACAGAGCAGTGAGTTCAGACAGATGTAGACCAGTGAGTTCAGCCAGTGATAGAGCAGTGAGTTCAGACAGATGTAGACCAGTGAGTTCAGCCAGTGAGAGAGCAGTGAGTTCAGACAGATGTAGACCAGTGAGTTCAGCCAGTGAGAGAGCAGTGAGTTCAGACAGATGTAGACCAGTGAGTTCAGCCAGTGACAGTGAGTTCAGCCATTGAGACAGCAGTGAGTTCAGCTAGAGGTAGACCAGTGCATTCAGCCAGTGACAGAGCAGTGAGTTCAGCCAAAGGGAGACTAGTGAGTTCAGCCAGTGACAGAGCAGTGAATTCAGCCAGTGAATGAGCAGTAAGTTCAGCCAGTGAGAGAGCAGTGAGTTCAGCCAGTGAGAGAGCAGTGAGTTCAGCCAGTGAGAGAGCAGTGAGTTCAGCCAGTGGGAGGCCAATAAATTCATTGAATAGGAAAGTGTTGAGTTCAGAAAGCGACAGAGCAAGAGAGTAACTGTAAGTTTGAGATTACTGGCATCATGAAATAAAACTGCCCCTCATCTCACCCCCCAAGAACATTTTCTCAATCAGTTTTATTTCACTTTGACATTTGCCCGCACTAGGGTTAAATTGATTAAATATTTAAAGTTAAACTAAATTTCAGAAAGATACAGAGAAAGGGGTCAGAGAAGGAATGAGAGGAAAATGGTTCTGAGAGAGAGAGACAAGTGCAGATACAGAGAAAGAAAAGCACTGAGAATTGTGCCTACTGATGGGGCTGTGCCCTTCCCACACACAAGACCCAGGCAAACCTTTCCCCCATGACATCTGAGTGCCAGCAGGCAGCCTCTGGGCTGCCTGGTCTTTACCAGCTGCTGCCAATTTGGGTGGGCAGCTAGCCAACAGGATGTAAATGAGGCCAGGCAATTAATATCAGCCAGGAATCTCATGGAGCCTCCAGGCTCCCTGCCTGGGAGCTAAAATTCCCACTAGAATTTACTGACTTCAATGGAAATAAAATTCATGAGTGATGTAAAAGGGGCTGCCGACTTGCAATCACCTGTTTTAGATCTTTGAATAAAGTCAAGAACTCCTCATCCTTACATTTCTAAAACTGTTCCATTTCCCTGATATAAGCCCACTTGAGCCTATGACTCTACTATTTGTTGTGGGTATCATTTTTAGCACAAATGATGCTATCTTCGATCTAAACAAACAGCAGATGTAAAAGAACCTAATGTGCCTTCCCCATTCAATGCCTAATATGCATTGCCATACCATGTTGTTGATCACACATGACCCTTAAATATTCTATTTCTCACCAACTTGATTATATGGTTGAACTAAAACTCCTTTATGCTATTAAACACCTCCTTTACAGTTACTATTCTCCTTTAAGTTTTCTGTTGCTTTGGCTATGATGATTATTAGACTCCCAAAGGGAACAGTTTGAACTACTTGCTCAATTTCCATATTATTCACCTTGGCATTTTCGAATCTGGTCAAAATATTCAATGGAACCAAAAATTTGCTCAATCCAAGCCTTTGAAGTAAGTTCAGTAGGAGTGCACTGGAAGGGCTGGGCTTTAGTTCGGAATCTGGATACGCTGAGTGCCCACCAGCAATATGTAAAAAGGAACATCCCCCTGATCCTGCACATCTGACAGGGCCAGTGGCTGATATTCCCAGTGGCATCCCAAACATGCCAAGATCTCAGCCCATAGATATACGGCAGTGGTATAGGAGTAGGATTGTATTGACTTCTAGTATGAATTGCATAGTTTGATTGGCTAAGTGTTTGTTCTGATTTGCCAATAAGGTGTTGGGAATTTTAAAAAAGTTGGATATTGCATTACACAATTTATAATTCGCAAAACACTCAAGTGTGAAAAATTATCATATAAACTGCAAATCTTCAGCAACTAACATTTTGGCTACCTGTAATTCATATCAATAGCAATGCCAAAAATAGGGACATACACTGATTAATTTTTGGGAATTCTTCACTGACTATTTACAATTGTCACTAATTTACCACCAGCATCTTAATGAAAATACATTGGTATTAAGCAATTCCATTAAAGGGCATTTTTATTACCTACCTAAAATAATCACCTGTTTTACTCCCAGTGCTTAAATCTTGAGTGAGGAATAATTCTAGGAGTTACTTATTCTGTAGTTAAGCTTTTAGAAAGTGCCTTTGAACGAGTAATTCAGTGAATATGTATGCCAGTTATGGGAAATACCATATGTAACAAATAACAATGAAATGAAATTAAACTATTGCTCATCTCTTCCAAAAAGGACATGGACAGTTGAATTTACCAATTAGTTTATTTTTTGGAATAATCATTTTAAGACTGTCATATTCATTACTCAATCTTCTGTAGGATTTATTGGCAGGGCTAGTGTTTTGGGAGAACATTGCATTAGAGCTGCATTTCAAAAAAATCACATTAGGAGGAAAAGAACAAAATTATTACTGTGGCCTGATCCCTGCTTATTAATAATCTCAGGAATGAAATAACACACTTAACATTTTGTTTCCCACATTTCACAATGTTATTCATAGAACTTGTATTTTTTTTATTTCTTATGCTCAGATGGTTTAAAACTGAATGGAATGTACCTTGTGCACAGGCCAACAAAAGCCTTCAAGCTGGCCTTGTTTATTGGTTTGGAACTGTAGAATTAACCAGGGCCTTGAGAGTAAATGGGAGAATTACTACATGATCAAACGAACAGCAGCAGATGCTGGAGCTTGCTTGTGAATGGCATAGCTGAATCATTAAAAAGAAACACGCTTGACAATTCCCAAATCTTAAAGAACTCCAGGCAAAATACCACAAATCTAAAACCAAACAAACCTGCCTCTCCTAGTGCTGCAATCCCATATAGGCAGTTTACATTACAGAGTCAGTTTAAATTGTATTTTGCCCAAATGCCTCTAATGTTTTTTTACATGAACTTTGAAGAGAAAAAAAAAACAGGAAAAGACAATTGGAAATAAAATGCATGCCTGCACAGAGAGGGGAATTTACCTGTGCCAAACCAGAGCTCCTCCCAACTAAATCTCCCACCAAACCTCCACTTTATCACTGAGGGTCAGTCCAGAGTGGAATGTATGGGGCACAACAACACCTAACAAAAGAATCTAAATGCTAACTTCCAGACATCACTTCCAAACAGCTCTCAGATTTTGTTCCATTGCATTCAGTGTCCTTGAACAGATAAAATGACAGTTATTGAAAGAATAAATCATAACTGCTAAAGAATGTACATAGCTATAACCACCAGGCAACCAAGACAACATCAATTCTAATGTACTGCAAATTTTGTCTCAACATATGGGGCTGGATTTTGTTATTGCGCTGGCGAAGGCATGTGCACAAAATATCAGCCGTCCTGCATGTGACGTTTGCGGCGGCACGGCCACAATTACGCAGAATGGCGGGGCAGGCTTGAGGGTTCGAATGGCCTACTCCTGCTCCTATTTCTTATGTTCTTATGACTGACTGCATGAGTGAGATTGTTACAGCCAGGTGAGGAGGGGGGGTCATAGGGCTCCCCTTTTATCCTTCCTTTTATTTACCGCAACAGGGTTTATTCTTTTTTAAGCAGTGGTTGTGCTTACCACCTCAGTGAGTGTTTTACTTTTAATGTTATCGTAAAAGAACCAATTGGACAGGTTTTCTTGAGTTTAAACAAGAAAGAAGTGAGTTTATTATACTTAACAATCTAAACCCGATCTAAATAAAAAAAATAAAAAATGTGCAATACATTCACATACACAGTCACACGAGAATCACACACACACATAAATAGATTACAGAGTGAAAAGTAGATTTTGTGGTTGGATTAGAGTCCAGAATAAATAAAAATGTAAATACACGGTCTGTGAGGCTGGATGGTCTTCCGGCTGAAGTTGTATTCTTGAAGTCTTTGGCTGGTTGAAGTGCACTATGTGGCTAGCCCACTTGGCTCAGGGTTTTCTTGCAGGCAGACTTGTAGCTGGCTCTCTTCCCCTGGTCTCTGTCAATAGCAATCTGTAGGCGTGGAGGGTCCACAGTCGCAGCCAGTTTTCAAACTTGGGGGGTGTTACCTGGAGAGAGAGGGAGGCTCACAGCCTTTCCGCTGCCGCACACTCTCAGTTACTGCTTGTCTCACTATATTCAAGGAAATGCCCAGCTTTCACAGACATAGACAGACAGTCACATGACTGCCTCAGTGTATCCTCTGGAACCTTCTAATAAGATTCAAGGTTCGGAATTGGTTCCCCAGGCCCCAGGATGCCAATATTTACACTTGGAGAGGTTTTCTCTTTCAAAGCCAAAGTGTCAGGATTGCCTTGAATGCCATGCTAATGAAACAGTCTTAGGTAATTCGATCACTTAGAGCAAGCCATTGTTCTGGGCCCATGCTCCTCAGACCTCTGTCTCCTATTGAAGGCCTTGGAATGTGAAAAGCTGTTTTAGATGCAAATTGCGGTGGCCATCTAGGCTTCCAGTTTTTAAAAAGTTAACTGCAGGATTCTTTTCCACTAAAAGTTTAATGTAAGTTCCAACTGATGAATTAAAATTCTTCATTTGGCAATTTGTTTTTCTTGACAGAGACAATTCTCCCTCATTTCTATCTTAGCTCAGTTTAGACCCATGACAGATAGAGTCAGTGTGAGAGCAAAAACATTCCCCAGGTGCAGAAGAGGGGCTGATGTTAGCATTGACGTGCTGAAGAGACATTTGGTTCTTAACAGTAACTGCATCCTTGATCTTTCAGGAGAAGAGGTACCACAACAGCAGAGAAGGGGGCAGGACCGGTGGTAGAGTGCCTGACCTGCGGCCTCTGTCTCAGGCTGAAGAGGAGGTGCTCTGGCTAACCAGGAGCCAAAAAGGATGTGCAATATCGGACGTCGAGCTCGGGGTCCCAGTTGGAGTGAGTGATTATTGACAAATACAGAATGAATGGAAATTATATTTTATATAGAAATGCAATGCTATCATCATTGTGACATTCGTACCATAATACCTAAATGTCCGTTCTTTATATTGTATCTTGCAGGACGACGCGCGCATATGCTTGAAGACATTGAGGAAACGACGACAACCTCTGAGGACAAGCAACACCGTCCCTTGACTCTCCTGCACCTTCCACCAGCGCAGATACTCTCACCTCAGTGGGTATCCGATTGACAACAGATTTGGGATCACAAGCTGGTGAGAGCACCACACACACGCCCGAGCAGCTGATTGAGGCTGAGACAGCCGAGGCCTATGACAGTTGGAGGACTGGGGATGGCCAGATCCATGCTGAGCCCCAGGCTAATGATAAGCCTCAGGTGTTGACAGCACAAGGCATTCTGGAGTTGCCGGGAGAGGTAAGGCAACATCTGGCAGAGATGCCAGAGGCCATGCGCAGCCATGAGCAGACGATGGAGGAGGCCACCCATGCCATGACTGCTGCCATGTCCCAGGCATGTGAGCACACGGCTTCATCCATTCAGAGGTTGGCGACTCTCATGGAGAGCCACATTCCACAGATACACTATGACTTGCAAACCATCGCCTTGACCATGACTTCAATTCAGCAGTGGCAGGGCGAGAGAAGGACCAGAAGCCTGGAGAGTTTTCCTACTCCTAGTCCTTCTCCAGAGAGTAGGAAGGTTCCAAGGAGCCTTGAGAGGGAGGGGAAGAGGCTGGGTTCCACAACTGGTGTTGCCCCTCAGGAAGATTCGACTGTGGACACGGCCTCCTCAGCCCCTCCACCAGTGAGTCCAGCTCCAGCAGCCTTGACAATTGTGGACGGTCCTGCACTGGTGCAGGAAGCCTTCAAGCAGCCGGAGCCCTGCTGGCCTCAGGCACCCAGAGGACAACCACTGAAGTCATCCTAGGCCAAGCCTGCCTCCAGTCCAGCTGCTAGTGCAGAGGTAAGACTTCGAAAGAGCACCCGAAAACGCATTAAAAAGACATCTTGACACGTGGGCATTCACAGGTGAGACAGATATGTCATGTTTACTTTAACTATCAATCATCAGTCTTTATTGCCTGAAAACCACATTCCACCATGGAGTGCTGATGTGTCTTGCAATTCCATCATAAGCCTGACAGTTTTGCCAATGTGACCATTGACATCATTAGCATGCCAATGTGCATGATGTTTAATTGCATGAATGATGTCACATGGGCATTGGCTCAGTTTGTTGCTGCCATTCATGCTGGAGAGACAGATGTTATGGAGGCAGAGGTCTTGACACGACATGGATGATGGTGAGTTTTGTTAGCAAACATATTTATTGAAATTCATGGATTGTGGAAACGCGCAATTATTAATCTCTGCATTGTCACAGAGTCCTAGAGTCATAGAGTTATACAGCACAGAAACAGGACCTTCGGCCCGTCGGGTCTGTGCCTGCCATCAAGCACATAACTATTCTAATCCCATTTCCTAGCACTTGGCCCATAGCCTTGTATGTTATGGCGTTTCAAGTGCTCATCTAAATACTTCTTAAATGTTGTGAGGTTTCCTGCCTCCACCGCCTCTTCAGGCAGTGCGTTCCAGATTCAACCACCCTCTGAATGAAAATATTTTTCCTCAAATCCCCTCTGAACCTCCTGCCCCTTACCTTAAATCTATGCCCCCTGGTTATTGACCCCTCTGCTAAGGGAAAAAGTTTCTTCCTATCTAACCTATCACTGCCCCTCATAATTTTGGATACCTCAACCATGTCCCCCTTCACCCTTCTCTGCTCTAAGGAAAACAACCCTAGCCTTTTCAGTCTCTCTTCATAGCTGAAATGCTCCAGCCCAGGCAACATCCTGGTGAATCTCCTCTGCACCCTCTCCAGTGCAATCACATCCTTCCTGTAGTGTGGTGCCCAGAACTGTACACAGTACTCCAGCTGTGGCCTAACTAGCATTTTATACAGCTCCATCATAACCTCCCTGCTCTTATATTCTATGCCTCGGCTAATAAAGGCAAGTATCCCATATGCCTTCCTAACTACCTTATCTACCTGTGCTGATGCCTTCAGTGATCTATGGACAAGTACACCAAGGTCCCTCTGAGCCTCTGTACTTCCCAGGGTCCTACTATCCATTGTATATTCCTTTGCCTTGTTAGTCCTCCCAAAATGCATCTCCTCACATTTCGCAGATTAAATTCCATTTGCCACAGCTCCGCCCATCTTACCAGCCCATCTATATCAACCTGTAATCCAAGGCTTTCCTCCTCACTATTTACGACACCACCAATTTTCGTGTCATTTGCGAACTTACTTATCGTACTTCCTTTATTCACATCTAAATCATTAATGTACACTACAAACAGCAAGGGTCCAAGCACCGATCCCTGCGGTACATCCCTGCAGGTCACAGGCTTCCACTCGCAAAAGCAACCCTCGACCATCACCCTCTGCATCCTGCCACTAAGCCAATTTTGGATCCAATTTGCCAAATTGCCCTGGATCCCATGGGTTCTTACCTTCTTAACCAATCTCCCATGCGGGACCTTATCAAAAGCCTTACTGAAGTCCATGTAGACTACATCTACTGCTTTACCCTTATCTACACATCTAGTCACCTCCTCGAAAAATTCAATCAAGTTAGTTAGACACGATCTCCTTCTGACAAAGCCATGCTGACTATCCCTGATTAATCCCTGCCTCTCCAAGTGGAGATTAATCCTGTCCCTCAGAATCTTTTCCAATATTTTCCCAGCCACTGATGTTAGACTCATCGGCCTGTAATTACCTGGTTTATCCCTGCTACCCTTCTTGAATAATGGTACTACATTCGCTGTCCTCCAATCCTCTGGTACCTCTCCTGTGGCCAGAGAGGATTTGAAAATTTGTGTCAGAGCCCCTGCTATCTCCTCCCATGCCTCACATAACAACTTTGGATACATCTCATCTGGGCCTGGGGATTTATCCACTTTTAAGCCTGCTAAAATAGCTAATACTTCCTCCTTTTCAATGCTAATATGTTCAAGTATATCACAATCTCCCTCCCTGATCTCTACACCTACTTCGTCCTTCTCCATAGTGAACACAGATGAAAATGAATCATTTAAAACCACACCTATGTCCTCCGGCTCCAACACAGATTGCCACTTTGGTCCCTAATGGGCCCTACTCTTTCCCTGGTTATCCTCTTGCTATTAATATACTTATAAAATGCCTTAGGATTTTCCATTACCTTGCCCGCCAATGTTTTCTCATGTCCCCTCTTCGCTCTCCTAATTACTTTTTTAAGTACCTCCTACACTTTCTATACTCCTCTAGTGCCTCTGCTTTTTTCAGCCCTCTGAATACGCCATAAGCCTCCTTTTTTTTCCTGATCCAATCCTCTATATCCCTTGACATCCAGGACTTGTTGGTCCTACCCTTCACCTTAATGGGTACATATTGGCTCTGAACTCTCACTATTTCCTCTTGAAATGATTCCCACTGGTCTGGTGTAGAGTTTCCTACAAGTAGCTGCTCCCAGTCCACTTTGGCCAGATCCTGTTTTATCATATTGAAATTGGCCTTCCCCCAATTCAGTTCTTTATTTCCGGTCCATCTTTGTCCTTTTCCATAACTACCTTAAGTCTTACAGAGTTATGGTCACTATCCCGAAATGCTCCCCCACTGACACTTCTACCACTTGTCCAGTTTCATTCCCTAGGATTAGGTCCCGTACTGCTCCTTCTCTTGTAGGACTTTCTACATACTGACTCAAAAGCTCTCCTGTATGCATTTTAAGAATTCTGCCCCCTTTAAGCCTTTTGCACGAAGATTATCCAAGTTGATATTGGGGAAGTTGATATCCCCTACTATTATTACCCTATTATTTTACACCTCTCTGAGATTTGCCTACATATCTGCTCCTCTATCTCTCCCTGACTATTTGGAGGCCTGTAGTACACTCCCAGCCAAGTGATTGCCCCCTTTTTTTCAAAAATTATACCCATATGGCCTCATTTGAGGAACCTTCTAATATATCATCCCTCCTTAATGGAGTAATTGACTCCTTTTCCTTCCCTCTTGTGCAGCTGAGTCACCCGTTGTGCCACAGACTTGTCTCTTGCTGCAATCCCCTGAGAAGCTATCTCTCCCAACAGTATCCAAAGTGGAAAATCTGTTAGAGAGGGTGATGGACCCAGGGGACTCTTGCACTACCTGCCTAGTTCTTCTACTCTACCTGGCGGTCACCCACTCCGTTTCTGCCTGAGCAGTCTTTATCTGCGGTGTGACCACGTCACTACATGCTGTCCACAATGATCACAGCCTCCCAGATGCTCCAGTGTCTCCAGCCACTGCTCCACATCCGAAACGTGGATTTCGAGTAGCTGCAGCTGGAGACAGTTCCTGCACACATGTTCATCCTGGACACTGGAAGTATCCCTGACTTCCCACATTGCACAGGAAGAGCACTCCACATTACCGAGCTGCCTTGTCATGGCTTACCCTTAATTTATCCCCTTAACTTACCCAAACATTAGGTGATTTACACTAGGGACCTTGATTCCCTAAAAAAAAAACTACCTACTCTATTAAAAAACACTATAGACCTTTCCTTTTAATTTTTGTTACTTACCCAGCTATTTAGAGTTATTCCCTAACAGCAGTTACTCACCAACCAATCACCTTGTAGCTTTCCTGTGACGTCACTGCTCACTTTGTTTTCAAACTCCGGCGCATCTGGACCTTCTCTCCGCTTCGCTCTGCTCCCGGAAGGTAAGTGACTGGGCCTCGATCCTCAGGCTCAATTTATTAGCTCGCTTTTGGTGTTTTCCCCACAGGTCTGCTCCTCTCCGCTCCGCTCCCAGACGGTCTCCCTTGTGTGTTGCTTACCATGTCTGGCCTCCATCACTGCTCTCTGATTTTGCATGCATGCTTGTCCTTATGTGCCCCCTGTGTCCTCATCATTGGAGGATATCTCATTCTCCTGCACTTCTTCATCTTGCATGGCCTCCTCCCTCTGTGGTGTGATGTTGTGCAGAACGCAGCAGAACTACAACCATGTGCGCAACCCTGTCTGGTGCATACTAAAGGGCTCCACCAGATCTATCGAGGCAGCAGAACCACATCTTCAGCATAACAATGGCCTGCTTAATGGTTGCTCAGGTGGAGCCGTGGCAAGCGTTGTAATGCTCTTCAGCGTCATTGCTGGGGTTCCTCACTGGTTTCCGAAGCCATGTCATCAAGGGGTAGCCCTTATCCCCATGAATCCACCCCTGAAGATGAGCAGGGGAAGTGAAAAGCAGTGGCACATGTCACTGGCACAGTATGCACAAGTCGTGGCAGTTGCCCGGGAAGCGGGCACACACTTGTAGGAAGTGCTTTCTGTGGTTGCATACTAGTTGGACATTAACTGAATGACCCCCTTTCTATTTTTGAAGGCGGCTGGTTGGTCCGTGGGAGGCTCAAAGGCCGCATGTGTGCAGTTGATCACACCTTGGATCTGTGGGAATCCCGCAATGGCCCCAAATCCAATGGCCCGCTTGGCCTGACTCTCAGCGTCTGTCCGGTAGCGGACATAGCCACTGGCCCTCCTGAACAGAGCATCGGTCACCTCCTTGATGCAGTGGTACATTGCAGATTGAGAGACCACACACATGTCACCAGTGGATCCCTGGAATGATCCAGAGGCATAAAGGTTTAGGGCCATGGTAATTTTGAGGAGCAAAGATATGTAAATGATGTGTTGAAAGACAAAGCATTAATACAGAAAAGATGTTAATGGACTGAAAATTGAACAGCCACAAGTACAAACATGAAAAAAAACAGTGGGTAAGCAAACTGAACAAACTAAGATGAAATAAAATAAAATAAACACCAAAGAATATATAAAAAAAGGAAAAAGAAGAAAAAGTTAAAAATAAAGGTAAAATGGGGGGCCCGTCATGCTCTGAAATTATTGAACTCAATGTTCAGTCCAGGAGGCTGTAGCATGCCTAATCGGTAAATGAGATGCTGTTCCTTGAGCTTGTGTTGATGTTCACTGGAACACTGCCACAATCCCAGGACAGAGATGTGAGCATGAGAGCAGTGGGGTGTGTTGAAATGGCCAGCAACCGGAAGCTCGGGGTCCTGCTTGCGGACTGAGTGGAGGTGTTCTGCAAAGCGGTCACCCAGTCTGCGTTTGGTCTCCCCAATGTAGAGGAGACCACATTGTGAGCAGCAAATACAGTATACTACATTGAAAGAAGTACAAGTAAATTGCTGCTTCACCTGAAAGGAGTGGTTGGGGCCATAAAGTTGTAGGTTTATTTTGCACACCTGTGACCATTACCTGCTATTAAAATGTTCCCAATGGGTTAAAAATGTCCTGCACCCCCTTTACAATTGAATCCTTTATTTGATATTGTCTTTTCTCATTCTTCCTATCACAATGTATCACTTCACATTTCTTTGTATTAAATCTCATCTTCCATGTTTCCGCCCATCCCACCATTCTGTCTATGTCCTCTTGAAGTCTGTCATTATACTCCTCACAGTTCATAATACTTCCAAGATTTGTGTCATTTGCAAATTTTGAAATTGTGCCTAGGTCGTTAATATAGATCAGGAAAAGCATTGATCATAATAATGTGCACAGGGAACCCCACTATATAGTTTCCTCCAGTCCAAAAAAACAATTGTTCACCAGTACACTCTGTTACCAGTATGTCATGTGTTTCTTTGTGTTATCTTAAACAACACAATGAGGTATGTGGATTCCTGTTTCTTGAAGCTCTCTAGTAGATATATTAACAGCTATAACTAATACATACAATACAGAGCAATGGCTTGCACCAGATCATCTCCAGTGGTTTGTGGTCAGTTTCCATTGAGAACTGCTTACCAAACAGGTAGGTGTGGAACCTTGTGATCTCAAACACCAGAACAAGTGTTTCATGCTTTATGTTTGAGTAATTGAGACTGTGCTGAGGATAAACACTTGGACCAAATGCAATTGGTTTGCCATCCTGCAGGATGCGTGCTCCTAGCCCTTTCTGTGAAGCGTCGACTTCCAGGATTGTCTTCTTCCTTGGATCATAGTACTGCAGGGTACAGGTTTCCGCTGACAATGCTTGTTTGAGAGACTCAAACATATGCTGATGGTCTTCCTGCCATACAAATGGTACATCTTTCTTTAAGAACTCTCTCAATGATGATGCTTTGTCAGAAAAATTTGGAATGTATGTTGCCAAGAAATTGAAAAATCCATGGCATCTCTATAGATCTTCCTTGTCTTGTGAGATGGGCATATACCTTACATCTTCAACTTTGCCTGGGTCAGGACAGATTCCGGAATTGGAATAGATGGAGCCAAAGAAATTTATCTGACTTATGTTCACCTGGCTGTTCTTGCTGTTAAAAAATAGCCTTTCCCAACAAGCTACTGCCATCAGTGAGTGAAGATTTTGATCATGTTCTTCTTTGATTTTTGCCCATTACCACAATATCATTGGCAATGCATATACATCCAGCCACATGTTCTGTAATTCTGTCCATATGCTGCTGAAACAGATCATGACAGACAGATAAGCCGAAGGATTGTCTCTGGAAGCAGTACCTTCTAAATGGTGTCCTGAAGGTGGTGACTTCCTGAGATTCCTTAGCTAGGTGTACCGACCAATATCCATGATTAGCATCCAACTTGGAGAAGAATTTGGCTCCTGTGAACTTGGGATTCAATTCCTCTAGTGTTGGAATCTTGTGGCGGCATCGCTTTAGGGAAAGGTTTAGATCTTGGATCTAGACATACCCTGATTACTCCATCCTTCTTTGGTACGCACATAATTGAGCTGCACCAGTCTGTGTGATGATGCACACGATGGATGATGTCATTAAAATTGGGGAGGCGGTGGCGTAGTGGTATTGTCACAGGACTAGTAACCCAGAGACCCAGGGTATTGCTCTGGGGACATGGGTTCAAATCCCACCACAGCAGAAGGTGGAATTTGAATTCAATTAATAAATCTGGAATTAAAAAAAAAAAGCTAGTCAAAAACCATTGTCGATTGTTGCAAAAACCCATCTGGTTCACGAATGTCCTTTGGGGAAGGAAATCTGCTGTCCTTACCTGGTCTGGCCTACATGTGACTCCAGACCCACAGCAATGTGGTTTACTCTTACATGCCGTCTGAAATGGCCTAGCAAGCCACTCAGTTGTGTCTAACTGCTAGCACTGTGGGTGTACCTACCCCACATGGACTGCAGCAGTTCAAGAAGGTAGCTCACCACCACCTTCTCAAGGGCAATTAGGGATGGGCAACAAATGCTGGCCTGGCCAGCGACGCCCACATCCCATGAATGAATAAAAAAAAAATTATGTTCCATGTCATCCAGCTCGCACTTAAGCTTTTCTTGTATGTGCGTACTGCACTTTTTGGGAAGGTCGATTGACGGAATTGCATTCTCTCTGAGGTACAGTACAACATCACTTTTGAAACCTCCTATGGCATCGAACCTGTCCGGGTACATTTGCTGCAAGTCCTGCACTGAATCAATGTGGATACCCTTGGTCTCTTTTGTTGTAATGGGTACCTCGGTGATCTCGTGGATAGTCACAATGTTGAGATCTGTACACGATGGTAGTCCTGCCACTGCTGGTCTGCTCGTGTCTACCAGGTAAAATACTTGTGGTTTCCATACTGACTTGCCATAGCTACATAGTGTGGCACTGCAAGGGATGGGTGACCCATTCGTTGTATGCAGTTAACTATGCAGTTGTTGGTTGTACCATTAATTGCCAATGATCCAGGTACATATCCTTCAGGATTCGGACTGATAGGATATTTCCACCAGTGTCAATCTTAGTCCTGAGTGTGTGTTTGGTAACTTTCTTTGGGCACATGATATTAATAGTAGCAAAAGCTTCTAGTTATTTGATTTCATCAACACAGTCTGTCAGGTTCACAATATGAAACACCTGCTCGTCTTCTGGCTGAGAGTCTCTCCACTCTGAGTCTTGTCTCAGGTCTATTTCACTGTGGATTTCATGTATCCGCTTGTGTTTACACACGTCTCTTGGGGTCTCCTTGCTACTGTTGCCATGCTGCTGTGCCTATCTTCTGTTTGTTTGTGTCCTATTGTGAACTCTGGCTGCATCTTTGGAGCCCAATTTCTTGCATAGGTGGGCCTAGTGTCCTTTTGCACTGCATGCCTTGCACAGATCTTGGAATGCAAGACAGCTTTGCGGTGAGTGGGATAAACCACACTTACCACACTTACCACACAGCTTGCTTGCTTTTTGTGACCTGGTTACCGTGCTGATACTGTCGGCTGCACTAGTGTTTGCAGGTGCTGTTGTCCGGCTACAATGGCTTTGTATTTCCTGCCAGCGTCTAGCAGCGCATCAATGTTGTGACCTTTCTTTTTCCCCAAGAGGTCTTTTTGAAATACTTCAATGTGTGCTGAGATAATCACCAGCTCCATTATTCGCACTGACAGCTCAGTTTCTGAAAAATCGCATTTGTTGCCCTCAGTACAGCATCTACTGATGAATTGATCTTTTGATTCCTGTGGCTGTTGCTTGTAGGACATCAATTCCAGGTGATGAATTCTAACACTCACTCTTAACTGAAGCTGATCTCTAGCACTTTCCATATCTTTCTTGTCCTCTTAAGATAAGCCAGAGGTATTGACTCTGTGTAACCCCTCATTTCCAGCTGCTATCAGTATTTTCACAACCTGCTTCTCTGGTTCTGCAACAGCTTGGTCTATGAAGCATAGCTGCACTCTTTGTTTAAAAAGTTTGAACTCAGATAGGATATCAATGGCTTTCCAGTTCATGCTGTGAAATTTGATATCTATCCGTCTGCTGTTCTTTTGCTTTTTTCAGACACTATGGATATGCAAAGATGTTTCAGTAATCTTACTACTATAAGGATACTCCGTATCTGCCTCCAACAGTGTATCTGCTGTGCTTTCTGCTTTATATTTCACTTTGTTCAGCTCTGTGTGTGCCTTCAGCACTGTACTTATTATGACTTTTCTATTTGTGACTTAAAACGTGTTTTAAAACTTGTTCTATTGACTCTACTGTCCCCAATTACAGCCTGCTCTTTTTTTTCTTTGTTTGAATTTAGGCGCACTTTTTCTTTGTTCAGTTCGGGGCTCCCAATGGCTCTTTAAATTTTAGTAGGATGGTCCAGGCTCAGCTGGCTGCTTGCCCAGACTTGCCCAGCTCAAATATACTCACTATTTGTGGAGTAAGTAAGCCTTATTTTCTTATGTTTTCTGTACGATGGGAACTTCTGACTTCTGGTACTGCTTTTAAATCTTGTGTGCTGTTTCACCCGTGGTCTTCAAGCTTGTATCTTGTCTTTTAAAGAAAGCAATCACTACTGTACACCACTGTTGCCACAATGTCATGCGTTTCTTTGTGTTAACTTAAACAACACAATGAGGTATGTGAATTCCAGTTTCTTGAAGTTGTCTAGAAGATTTATTAACAGCTAAAACTAACACATACAATACAGAGCAAACTATATACAGAACCATTGTCCAGGGTGTTGCAGTGCAGAGTGCCTGTGGCTTCTAATCACAAGACTACATCCTGGTACTTAGCATACTGAGTGGCGCAGTGGTTAGCACCGCAGCCTCACAGCTCCAGCGACCCGGGTTGAATTCCGGGTACTGCCTGTGTGGAGTTTGCAAGTTCTCCCTGTGTCTGCGTGGGTTTCCTCCGGGTGCTCCGGTTTCCTCCCACATGCCAAAGACTTGCAGATTGATAGGTAAATTGGCCATTAGAAATTGCCCCTAGTATAGGTAGGTGGTAGGGAAAATATGGGGACAGGTGGGGATGTGGTAGGAATATGGGATTAGTGTAGGATTAGTATAAATGGGTGGTTGATGGTCGGCACAGACTCGGTGGGCCGAAGGGCCTGTTTCAGTGCTGTATCTCTAAACTAAACTAAACTAAAGGGACATCACTCTTAAAGCGATAATACAACACCTGTCACTCAGCCAACTTTGTATCCACTGTCCCTTTTATTCCATGGGCTTCAACTTTGCTGACAAACCTGTAAGGTGGCACTTCATCAAACACATTTTGGAAGTCCATATACATATAAGTCATGAACTAGATTCTGAGCGAGGGAATAGAGATTTTTTGCTTAGATTATGGATGGGCAGCTGAGATCTGTTGCTTGCAATTCCTGTGCCATGTGTGAACTTCAGAACACTTCATATGTCTTGAGGGACCACACGTGTAGGAAATATCTCTGTAGTTGATTATAATTGTCGCTCCTTTTTGTGGCTATTCCGGATCAGGCATACTTCTCAGATGATCACTCTCAATTTAAGGTTGAGAAAGACAGATCCCAAAGTCACTTGAATGGGTCTGAAGGACTGATCTAACTCTCCCTGAAGGAAAGGAACCAGCTGAGAACATTACCATCCTCCAGATAGCCTTTTTAACAAATTTCAGCCATATTATAATTACCTGGATATTATAAGGGTCTGGGGATCTCTTCTCAGTAATGTACCTCCCCAGCAAAGAGTGAACGGAGATGGGTTCACGAGTTAGTGATACATAAGACTATGCGAGACAATATAAATACTAATTTATATAAAGGTTTATCAAAGAACATGCAATTCACAGTTGGTGAGACTGTTAATTACAACGTTTTTAATTCCAGGAAAAGATTTTTAAAAATTCTTTAACGTGATGTGGGCCTCGCAAACTCTAATTGCCCTTGAGAAGGTGGTGATTAGGAAGGCAAATAGCATGTTGGCAAGGAGATTGGAGTACAGGAATAAAGAAGTCTTATTAAAATTGTACGGGGCTTTGGTGCGACCACACCTGGAATACAGTGTGCAGTTTTGGTCTCCACATTTAAGAAAGGATATACTTGCACTGGAGGCAGTGCAATGAAGATTTACTAAATTGGTCCCTGGGATGAGGGGATTGTCCTTTGATGAGAGGCTGAGTACATTGGGCCTATATTCTCGGGAGTTTAGAAAAATGAGAGGCAATCTAATTGAGACGTGCAAGATTCTGAAAGGGCTTGATAGGGAAGAAGCTCAAAGGCTTGTGAATCTTTGGAATGTTCTACCCAGAGCGTTGTGGATGCTCCATCATTGAATACATTTAAGGCTGGGATAGATACATTTTTGGTCTCGAAGGGAATCAAGGGATATGGGGAGTGGGCAGGAAAGTGGAATTGAAGCCCAAGATCAGCCATGATCGTATTGAATGGCAGAGCAGGCTCGATGGGCCATATGGTCTACTTCTGCTCCTATTTCTTGTGTTCTTGTACCAGAGTAAGGAAGTCTTGTTACAATTGCACAGGGCTTTGCTAAGACACACTTGGAGTACTGTGTACAGTTTTGGACTCTGTATCTAAGGAAGGATATACTGCCTTGGAAGGGATGCAATGAAGGGTCATTCGATTGATTTCTGAAATGAGAGTTTTCCTAAGAGAAGGGATTGACTAGAATGGGCCTATACTCTCTAGAGTTTAGAAGAATGAGGGGTGTTCTCATTGAAACATAGAAGATTCTGAGAGGGCTTGACAGAGGAGATGCTGAGAGCTGGAGAGTGTGGAACTAGGTGTATAATCTCAGGATAAGGGCCGACCATTTAGGATTGAGATGAGGAGAAATTTCTTCACTCAGAGGGTTATGCATCTATGAATTCTCTGTCTCAGAGGGCTGTGAGTGCTCAGTCATTGAGTATATTCAAGGCTGTGATTGATAGATTTTTGGACTCTAAGGGAATCAAGGGATATGGGGAATGGGCGGGAAAGTGGGTTTGAGGTCAAAGATCAGCCATGCTTTTATTGAATGGCGTAGCAGATTTGAGGGGCCAAATGGCCTACTCCTGTTTCTTATGTTTGTTTATGATGCTAGAAACATGTACTTATCTGTTGTTTCCTCTCTGAATATAACTACGCATAAAGTGATCAGACATCAATACATCAAGAACAATATGCTTCATGATTTAGCATTTTGTGAATGTTCAGTGCCAAATATAGTTTGATGATTATAGAAGCAGTCTTGAGATAAGTGGAATAACGTCTTCACACTGTGATTTGCTAATTTATGGAATGAATTGACACCTGTAGTATGCTGAACGCTGCCTAAGTTAAAGTATTACAAAATAGTGGGCAGATTTCTGACTGAGTGGAAGATATTGTATAAGCACCATGGCAGGAGGGAGATAAAAATGTTCTGTGATGGTCCTGATTCTTCACATAAATGATAGTGAGAGCTCAATAAGCTGCATGGTCTTTTCTTATGTTGGCCTTGTTACTAAAAGCTTTAGGAGAATAGCTGGGTTGAGGTATAAACAGAAAATGCTCAGCTCAGGCAGCATCTGTGGAGAGAGAAATAGAGTTAACATTTCAGTTTGATGACCTTTCATCTGAACTGGGAAATGTTAGAAATGTAACAGGTTTAAAGTGAGTACAGAGGCAGGGAAAGCGGGAAAAGGAGGAAAAGATCTAAAGAGAGGTCTGTGGTAGGGTGCAAGACAGGAGAAATTAAATGACAAAAGAGATGATGGCAGTTGGTGTCACCATCAGAGATCTTAATAATGAACACTGCTTTACATATTAATCCTTGGTCCTATCTCACTTCCACTAATCAACACAATTTGAGAGTGCGATGAAGCTTTTTACAAAGTTCAAGTACTGTGGTAGTATGGCAGTGCTAAATAGCCTGAGGAAGAGCTTTATCAGAAAACTGAACTGCTAGCTGTTGCTTCAGAGGACAGAGGCAAGCTGAGTGAAATGAACTTGGTGCCAGTTAGGATAAAGGCAGCAGTTTTGAATAAGCTCAAGGTTATTTTTTTTTATTTTTTTATTTTAGAGATACAGCACTGAAACAGGCCCTTCGGCCCACCGAGTCTGTGCCGACCATCAACCACCCATTTATACTAATCCTACACTAATCCCATATTCCTACCAAACATCCCCACCTGTCCCTATATTTCCCTACCACCTACCTATACTAGTGACAATTTATAATGGCCAATTTACCTACCAACCTGCAAGTCTTTTGGCTTGTGGGAGGAAACCGGAGCACCCGGAGAAAACCCACGCAGACACAGGGAGAACTTGCAAACTCCACACAGGCAGTACCCAGAATCGAACCCGGGTCCCTGGAGCTGGATGAAAGATGGGAGGCTGTGCCATGTCATATTCACAGCAACCTTTTCACTTAGCACTGTTCGGAGATACAGATTGTGATGAAAAGTGCACCTTTATTACCATGGCCACCATAATTCTGCTTTGTGCCACCAAGCTTGGACTGTATGTGACACTTGATGGACTCCTCAAGTTGCAAGTGATTAAGATGGACTGTTTTCCATGGACTCTCAGCTCATCACTAATGGCGTTGTCTGCAGAAAACTAATTTAGCAGCCATTTGTACATTGGACTGCATTTATTTTTATTGCTGGCATATTAAAAAAAATATTCAATAACAGAAAATTGTCAAAAACAGAAGGCGAAGGAACAGATCCTTCTCAGTGGAGCCAGGTCCATACTGAAATTTAGTAACAGATTTTGTTAGAAAAAAAATTAAAAAGTAGCACATTTATAAAATATCCACAAAGGAAGCCAAAACAGCCAAACATACTTGAAGGACTAAAATGGCCATAAATTAGACAGCACGTGTCAAAATGTCATAATCACACAATTAATACCTTTATATATATGTATTCAAAGTGGGGTGAGCAAATGAAGAACTTGTGCACTATTAGATTTATCTATCAATGATTCATTAATATATTGTAAATTCTGTCCTGAAAAAGATGTTACACTTATAGTTGAATAAAATTCTACATGCACATTTAGTATTTCAACCAAAAACAATTACATCAGTGTTTTCTGAGTTGTGGAACTGTCAAGTTAAAGGCAAAGTTTGCCCTTTTACAAACCACAAGTGCCCCTTTTAATAACTAAACATTACTGTAGAAGTATGTTAACTGCGCAAGGACATTGAAACGGTTCATGGCAGTGATTTACTAAGTGGAATATGTCAACCCTCAATTATTTGTCAGTATGCAGATCTTAACAGAAGAAATACATGGAATGCTGCCAATTACAAGCTCTAGTAGTAGTCTCTACTCAGCATTTACTGTTGGCAGCCTGAAAATTTCCTTTAAGAAGTGTATTAGCCAACCAACAAGATCGTCGTCGGTTACTGCAATTTGTAACAAAACCATGGCGCCTGTCTCTCTCTTTAACTATTTAATAATACAAATAAAATATCATTGACATGTCTTCAGATGAAAAACAATGGCACTTATATTCTGAGGCAGTCTGACTTTTCCTCCATGGCCTCACCCTTCCCTATCATTAAAACCTCCTTTAGTCCCACAACCTGTTACGAGCTCACAGGACATCAGTCTGGTGTGTACTGTGTCTTTATTGAAACTGACTGTGATGGCTGCCTGCAGTCAGAGTGCCTTATGGTAGAGGTCACATGATTATGGCAAGCCAGGAGGCACATTGGTACAGTATTGCATTTCTATCCCAAACATCCCCTTTCCATGCAAAAAAAACAAAAAAATAAGAATTTGCATGCATTATCATTTATACTGTGAGTTGCCCAAGTTACCCACGATGTACACAACTGTTCTCATGCATTAGCAGTTCATCATTCTCGTCAATCTCTGCACATGCATTGCACGCATAGTCTTGACATTGTGCTGGTCTCTTAATGGTGTGTATGTGCCTTGTTGTTGGCTGTTCACCTGGTTGATTTTCCTTTTCCAGCAAGTGTCGTTTCCTTGTCACTTGTTGGCATGGTAACTGTTGTTGTTCCATTTCTGTTGTTGGGGTGCTGTGGACCTCTCAGGCTGACAGTTGTTCTTTGGTCTGTGCAGTTAGTGAGTTCTCATCTTCCTGATTGGCCACCTGTCGTGAAGGAACAGCTTCTCCAGTTGTCATAGAGTGATACAGCACTGAAACAGGCCCTTCGGCCCACCGAGTCTGTGCTGACCAACAACCACCCACTTATACTAATCCTACATTAATCCCATATTCCCTACCATATCCCCACCATTCTTCTACCACCTACCTACACTAGGGGCAATTTACAATGGGCAATTTACCGATCAACCCACAAGTCTTTGGCTGTGGGAGGAAACCGGAGGTTGTGACGGTATCTCTGGTCCTTCAATTCCACCGCATATGATTGAGGTGACAACTGCTCTATGCAGGTCCCAAGTTGCCACTTGGGCTGACTCTTATTGTGCGCGTTGAAAGTTTGTACCCTGACCGACTCTCCGATGCTCAATTCTGGCAATATTTTGGCAGTTTTGTCAAAATGAAATTTGACTTTCTGCCATTTCACCTTGATTTAGTCTGCCTGCTCTGTGGAATCCGAGCCCTCTTTCCCACAGCCTCCACCTCGGGTGCCTGAGCAGATGACTGCCAGATCTTCCTCTTCCTTGCCACCTGTATAACTCACATCACCTTGCGACTGGCAAAGGCGTTCTCGTTCCGGCGCCCGCTCCTGTAGGCTATCTCCTGGGTTTTCTCTTCCTTATTCGGAGGATAGGGCTTTTGCAAGGCCTTCTCCTCTGCAACGTCTTCTGCCTTAATTATCTGTTCTGTTTTTATTTTCTTCTTTTTCATTGCTTTCTTCCTCAGACTCGATTCAATTCCTTGGTGGCTTGCATGGAAGCTGTTTAGCATCTCTTTTTGCACGTTGAGGGTTACCAGTCCAAGATTTAGATTTGCTTCAGCTGAGGTGAGTGGCTTTTGCTTGCTGTCTATGATTTGGAACTCCAGATCTTCATTCTTGTCGATGCATTGGGCTCTCAGATTAACCTGTCCTCTTGGCACTACCTGGTCCGTAGCCGTGCAGGTTACAGCATTTCAGGTGCAGGTCCGGGTACCTTTTAAATGAGTTGAGAGTTTCTGCCTCCACCACCGATCTGGGTGACACACACCACCCTCTGGGTGAAAAAGATTTTCCTCATGTCCCCTCTAATCCTTCTACCAATCACCTTAAATCTGTGCCCCCTGGTAATTGACCTCTCTGCGAGGGGAAACAGGTCCTTTCTGTCTACACTATCTTGGCCCCTCATAATGTTGTACACCTCAATTAAGTCACACCTCAGCCTCCTCTGTCTAAGGAAAACAACCCTAACCTATCCAATCTTTCCTCTTGGCTGCAATTTTCCAGCCCTGGCAACATTCTTGTAAATCTCCTCTGTACTCTTTCCAGAGCAATTGTATCCTTCCTGTGTTGACCAGAATTGTAAGCAATACTCCAGCTGCAGCCTAACCAGCATTTTATACAGTTCCAGCATTACATCCCTGCTTTTGTATTCTATACCTCGGCCAATAAAGGCAAGAATTCCATATGCCTTCTTCACCGCTTTATATACCTGTCCTGCCACTTTCAGGGACGTGTGGACATGCACTCCAAGGTCTTTCACTTCCTCTCACCCTCTAGTAGAAAGGATGTAGAGGAACAAATTTGCAAGAAAATTACAGAGAGGTGCAAGAATTATAGAGTAGTTATAATGGGGTCTTTAATTATCCAAATATAGACTGGAATAGTAGTAGTGTAAAGGGTAAAGAAGGGCAAGAGTTCCTAGAGTGTGTTCAGGAAATTTTTCTACTGCAATATGTTTCCAGTCCAACGAGAAAGGAGACACTGCTGGACCTGGTTCTCGGGAATGAGGTGGGCTAAGTGGATTAAGTGTAAGTAGAAGAACATTTAGGGGACAGTGATCATTGTATCATAAGGTTTAGGTTGGCTATGGGAAAGGACAAAGAACTATCCAGAGTAAGAATAATTAACTGGGGGAAAGCCAATTTCAATGGGGTAAGAATGGATCTGGACCGAATAAATTGGAATCAAAGATTGGCAGGAAAATCAGTAGCTGAACAATGGGCGACCTTCATAGAAGAGATAGTTCAGGCACAGTCAAGGTATATTCCCATGAAGGGAAAGGTAGGGCAAATAAATCCAAAGCTCCCTGGATGACAAAAAAATAGAGATGAAGATGAAGATAAAAAAGTGTGCTTGTGACAGATGGCAGGTGGATTAAACAATGGAGAACCAAGTTGAATATAGAAGGTTCAGATGGAAAGTGAAAAAGCAAACAAGAGAAGCAAAGAGAAAGTATGAAAAGAGACTGGCAGCTAGCATAAAGGGGAAATCCCAAAGTCTTCTATAGGCATATAAACAGTAAAGGGGTGGTAAATGGAGGAATAGGGCTGATTAGGGACCAAAAGGGGGATTTACATATGGTGGCAGGGGGAATAGCTGAGGTATATAATGAATACTTTGCAAGGAAGAAGATGCTAACCAGGTCATAGTGAAAGAAGAGACAATTATTGCACTAGAATGATTTAAAATTGATAAAAAGGAAGTATTAGATAGGCTGTCTGTACTTAAAGTGGATAAAGCACCAGGGCCGGATGAGAAGCATCCAAGGATACTGACGGAAGTGAGAGTGGAAATTGCAGAGGCACTGGCCATAATTTTCCACTCTTCCTTAGACTCAAGGGTGCTGCCAGAGGACTAGAGAATTGCAAATGTTACTCCCTTGTTCAAAAGACAATCCAGCAAACTACAGGCCATTCAGTTTAACTTGGGTGGTGGGGAAACCTCTAGAAACAGTAATTAGGGACAAAATTAATAGTCACATGGACAAATTCAGGTTAATTAAGGAAAGCCATCATGGATTTGTGAAGGGAAAATTGTGTTTATCTAACCTGCTGGAGTTTTTTGAAGGCGTATCAGAGAGGGTTGATGAGGGCAATGATGTTGATGTGGTGTACATGGACTTTCAAAAGGCATTTGATACAGTGCCACACAACAGACTCGTGAGCAAAATTATAGCTCATGGAATAAAAGGGACGGTAGCAACATGGATACAAAATTGGCGGAGTGACAGGAAACAGATAATTGGTTAATGGATGTTTTTTGGGCAGGAGGAAGGTTTGTACTGGAGTTCCCCGGGGGTTAGTGTTGGGATCATTGCTCTTCCTGATATATATTAATGACTTAGAGCTTGGTGTACAGGGCACAATTTCAAAATTTGCGGATGATACGAAAGTTGGAAGCATTGTGAACTGTGAGGAGGATAGCATAGAACTTCAAAAGGACAAAGAGAAGCTGGTGGAATGGGCAGGCAAGTGGCAGAAGAAGTTCAATGTGGAGAAATATGAAGCGATTCATTTTGGTAGGAAGAACATGGAGAGACAATATAAAATAAAGGGTACAATTCTAAAAGGGGGCAGAAATAGAGGGACCTGGCTGTATATGTGCATAAATCATTGAAGATGGCAGGACAGGTTGAGAGAGTGGTCAATAAAGCATACAGTATTGTCAGGCAAGCCCCCCACCTCCCCCCCTACCAAGAATGAGGAAAATTAATTTTGCCACATGAACATTGATTTTAAACTGCTGGTGGCGAAGAAAGAACTTGCTTCAAAAAACAATTGGAAACTTTGGCTGGAGAGAGACATTAGCACATCAACAGACAAGTACTTCAAAGGACAAAGGAGCTATTCCCTGCTCCAATTTAATCCACAATGGTCTTTTGACTACCAGATGTTGAAGCATTCCAGATTAACTACTAAAATGGCTGAATATACAAACAGACGTGGTCAGGCCAGTTTAGTCACATGACTGACTGTTGGAGTTTTTTGAATTTGAACTTCCAACAGGAAATTTGAAATCAGAAGGCACTTTTCTCCTGGACTGAGAAGACCTCTCTCCTGTCTGCTCTCACCAGCTTCGGAAACCATTGAAGACATATGAACCTGAAGAGAGAAAAGTCTCCTACAGTGAACAAGGTTTAAGAAGAATACTGGGCCCCAACGAAAAGTAAGAGCTGTCTACAATCAAGGAATCTACAGCGAGCTAGAAACACAGAAACAGTAACAAGAAAGCCCCTTTAGAGTCTGCCTCAAACTTCTCCATTTTATATTTCTTCTGCTCTTTTCTGTCCCTGTTTGCATGTGAGTATCGCATGTGCATGCTAGTGTGGGCGCATTGTATATCCATAGGCGTTACCCGTATTAGAGTTTAAGTTTAAGGTTTAATAAATTTCACTTTCTTTCTTTAAACCTAAGGAAACCTGGTGTGCTCATTTCTTTGCCTTTAGAATTAGAATTAGAATTAGAATATTACAGCGCAGTACAGGCCCTTCGGCCCTATAATCGGAAAGCTGTGAACAAGGATTCACAAAGGGGGAGCTCAAAACACAGTGTGTTTAAAATTAAACCCTGTTTCAATAAGAGCAGGTGAAGACAGTAAAAGACCCCTAGATCCCTTTCTCACCTGGTCGTAACAGTATCCTAGGCTTTATTGATAGGGACACAGATACAAGAGCAAGGAGGTTATGTTGAACTTGTATAAGACACTAGTTCAGCCTCAGTTGGAGTATTGCATCCAGTTCTGGGCACCACATTAAGGAAAGATGTGAAGGCATTGGAGAGAATGCAGAAATGATTCACAAGAATGATTCCTGGGATGAGGAACTTCATTTATGAAGATAGATTGGAGAAATTGGGACTGTTTTCCTTGGAGAAGAGAAGGCTGAGAGGAGATTTGATAGAGGTATTCAAAATCAAGAGGGGTTCAGACAGAGTAGATAGAGAGAAACTGTGCCCACTCGTGAAAGGATCAAGAACAAGATAAAAGGCAAAAGAAGCAATGGCGACATGAGGAAAAGCTTTTTCATGCAGCGAGTGTTTAGGATCTGGAATTCACTGCCAAAGAGTCAGGTGAAGGCAGGTTCAACTGAGGCATTCAAAAGGAAATAGTTACCTGAAAAGGAAGAATATATAGGGTTATGGGGCGAAGGAAGGGGAATGGCAATAAGTGAATTGCTCACTTGGCGAGATGGTGCAGACCCGATGTGCAAAGGGCCTTCTATTCTGTAACAATTCTGCGATTCTGTAATATCGCCTAATGTGGCTCGGTGTTAAATTTTGTTTTATAATGCCGCTGCAAAACTCCTCGGATGTTTTATTATGTTAATGGTGCTATATTCCTGCTGGTACTGGTGCCCGAGGCTGTTGCTCACCTCCCGGAGGACGCGGATGAGCTTTCCCAGCGTCGATGGTGGGAACTGATGAAATGGTTTATTACCTGCACCCCCTTCCCCCCCCGTTCCCCCCTTCCCCTTCCCCTTCCCAGCTCCACTCTCCCAGCTCACCCCCCCGCACCCCCTCCCCCTCCCCCCTTCGCAACCCCTTCCCAGCTCCCCCTTGCACCCCCTTCCCTCCACCCCTCCCCCTCGCACCCCCTCTTCCCACCGGCATCCTCCTACCCCTGTGTAGGGGCCCTAACAATCCCACTGCCTTGTGGGCGTTTCGGGAGAGACCAAGGCTAAGGGAGTAAACCCTAACAGAAAATCCGGAGCGGAACCCCGTAGGTGGTCATGTGTCACCTTTGGCATGTTTCCGGCAGTTCCTGCAGCCATACCGTTGCCAAATGTCGTGCTCTGCACTCCTTTGGACCCCACCAGAAAGGCCGAGAGGGGGGTTTTGACGCTTGGGCAACTCTCAACCTCCATACATTCGCCCAGGCATGCGCCATGGAGAGGTCACTCCATAGTCGCCTCACAGCGACCGAAACAACACGGAAGGCAGCAGTTACGGGTTATAAGTCCAGCTCAATTGACGTAGAGGTTGGGCGCCACGGGTTGCCTTTGTCAGTGGGAGAGGTCATCGCACCTCACTGGACAGCTACTGCCTGCCTCAAACCGGGCAGCCCCCGGTCAATAAGGTTCTGTCCCGCCACAGTCCACCTGCTTCAATGGGTGCTTGGAGCTCAGGGTCATTGCCTGAAAAGCGGACTGCAACACCGCACCAAACAGCACGAAAAAAGGAAAGAAGGTACCAGCCCTTCGTTTTGCAAGCTGGAACGTCAGAACTATGTGTCCTGGCCTGTCGGAAGACCTTACACAAATCAATGATTCTCGGAAGACTGCCATCATTAACAATGAGCTCAGTAGACTCAATGTAGACATTGCAGCACTTCAGGAGACACACCTCCCTGCGAGTGGATCTCTAACAGAGCAAGACTACACCTTCTTCTGGCAGGGTAGGGATCCTGAAGAACCAAGACAGCATGGAGTGGTCTTCGCCATCAGAAACTCCTTGCTCAGCATGATAGAGCCTCCCTCAAATGGCTCGGAACGCATACAGTCCATCCGACTGCTCACCGCCTCTGGTCCAGTACACCTACTCAGCAGCTATGCTCCAACACTCTGCTCCCCACATGAAGCTAAAGACCAGTTCTACGAGGAACTCCATAATATCATTAGTAGCATCCCCAACACCGAACACCTGTTCCTGCTGGGGGACTTTAATGCCAGGGTTGGGGCCGACCATGACTCATGGTCCTCCTGCCTTGGGCGCTATGGTGTTGGAAGGATGACTGAGAATGGACAGAGACTGCTTGAGTTGTGTACGTATCATAACCTCTGCATCACCAACTCGTTCTTTCACACTAAACCCTGTCACCAGGCTTCATGGAGGCACCCAAGATCACGTCGTTGGCACCAGCTGGACCTCATCGTCACAAGGCGAGCCTCCTTAAACAGTGTTCAAATCACACGCAGCTTCCACAGTGCGGACTGCGACACTGACCACTCCCTGGTGTGCAGCAAGGTTAGACTCAAACCAAAGAAGCTACATCACTCCAAGCAGAAGGGCCACCTGCGCATCAACACGAGCAGAATTTCTTATCCACAGCTGTTACAAAAATTTCTAAATTCACTTGTAAAAGTCCTTCAAAACACTCCCACAGGGGATGTTGGTTTCAATCTCATTTTGAAGAGCTGGAACCTGTCATAGCCGCTAAGCGCATTGCACTGTTGAACTACAAGAAAGCTCCCAGCGAGTTAACATCCGTAGCACTTAAAGCAGCCAGAAGCACTGCATAAAGAACAGCCAGGCGCTGCGCAAATGACTACTGGCAACACCTATGCAGTTATATTCAGCTGGCCTCAGACACTGGAAACATCAGAGGAATGTATGATGGCATTAGAAAGCTTTTGGGCCAACCATCAAGAAGATCGCCCCCCTCAAATCTAAATCAGGGGACACAATCACTGACCAACGCAAGCAAATGGACCACTGGGTTGAGCACTACCTAGAACTGTATTCCAGGGAGAATGTTGTCACTGAGACCGCCCTCAATGCAGCCCAGCCTCTACCAGTCATGGATGAGCTGGACGTACAGCCAACAAAATCGGAACTCAGTGATGCCATTGATTCACTAGCCAGCGGAAAAGCCCCTGGGAAGGACGGCATTACCCCTGAAATAATCAAGAGTGCCAAGCCTGCTATACTCTCAGCACTCCATGAACTGCTTTGCCTGTGCTGGGACGACGGAGCAGTACCTCAGGACATGCGCGATGCCAATATCATCACCCTCTATAAAAACAAAGGTGACCGCGGTGACTGCAACAACTACCATAGAATCTCCCTGCTCAGCATAGTGGGGAAAGTCTTTGCTCGAGTCGCTTTAAACAGGCTCCAGAAGCTGGCCGAGCACGTATACCCTGAGGCACAGTGCGGCTTTCGTGCAGAGTGATCTACCATTGACATGCTGTCCTCCCTTCGTCAGATACAGGAGAAATGCCGCGAACAACAGATGCCCCTCTACATTGCTTTCATTGATCTCACCAAAGCCTTTGACCTCGTCAGCTGACGTGGTCTCTTCAGACTACTAGAAAAGATCGGATGTCCACCAAAGCTACGAAGTATCATCACCTCATTCCATAACAATATGAAAGGCACAATTCAACATAGCGGCACCTCATCAGACCCCTTTCCTATCCTGAGTGGCGTGAAACAGGGCTGTGTTCTCGCACCCACACTGTTTGGGATTTTCTTCTCCCTGCTGCTTTCACATGCGTTCAAGTCTTCAGAAGAAGGAATTTTCCTCCACACAAGATCAGGTGGCAGGTTGTTCAACCTTGCCCGTCTAAGAGCGAAGACCAAAGTACGGAAAGTCCTCATCAGGGAACTCCTCTTTGCTGACGATGCTGCTTTAACATTTCACACTGAAGAGTGTCTGCAGACTCTTATCGACAGGTTTGCGGCTGCCTGCAACGAATTTGGTCAAACCATCAGCCTCAAGAAAACGAACATCATGGGACAGGACGTCAGAAATGCTCCATCCATCAATATCGGCGACCACGCTCTGGAAGTGGTTCAAGAGTTCACCTACCTAGGCTCAACTATCACCAGTAACCTGTCTCTAGATGCAGAAATCAACAAGCGCATGGGAAAGGCTTCCACTGCTATGTCCAGACTGGCCAAGAGAGTGTGGCGCAATGACACGGAACACAAAGGTCCGAGTGTATCAAGCCTGTGTCCTCAGTACCTTGCTCTATGGCAGCGAGGCCTGGACAACGTATGTCAGCCAAGAGCGACGTCTCAATTCATTCCATCTTCGCTGCCTCCGGAGAATACTTGGCATCAGGACCGTATCTCCAACACAGAAGTCCTCGAGGCGGCCAACATCCCCAGCTTATACACACTACTGAGTCAGCGGCGCTTGAGATGGCTTGGCCATGTGAGCCGCATGGAAGATGGCAGGATCCCCAAAGACACATTGTACAGCGAGCTCGCCACTGTTATCAGACCCACCGGCCGTCCATGTCTCCGCTTTAAAGACGTCTGCAAACGCGACATGAAGTCCTGTGACATTGATCACAAATCGTGGGAGTCAGCTGCCAGTGATCACCAGAGCTGGCGGGCAGCCATAAAGGCGGGGCTAAAGTGTGGCGAGTCGAAGAGACTTAGCAGTTGGCAGGAAAAAAGACAGAGCGCAAGGGGAGAGCCAACTGTGTAACAGCCCCGACAAACAATTTCTTCTGCAGCACCCGTGGAAGAGTCTGTCACTCTCATATTGGCCTTTATAGCCATTCCAGGCACTGCTCCACAAACCAGTGACCACCTCCAGGCGCTTACCCATTGTCTCTCGCGACAAGGAGGCCAAAGAAGAAGAAGATGAAGGTGCTATATAGATACAAGTTGTTGTAAATATTGCATTTGAATGTACCTGATTACAGTTTAGAGATCATGTTGAGAAATGACCTATTATGATCTGCAGAATCTTGTTAAAAATGTGTTTACTTCTGACACTCTGTGTCACTCTCTGAAACTCTCTGACACTCTTTGACACTCTCTGTCACTCTCTGATAATCTGAGACACTCTCTGTCACTCTCTGACACTCTCAGACACTCTCTAAAAACTCTTTGACACTCTCTGTCACTCTCTCACACTCTCAGACACTCTCTGACACTCTCAGACAATCTCTGACACTCTCAGACACTCTCTGACACTCTCTGTCACTCTCTGACATTCTCCGACTCTCTCCTTCACTCTCCGACACACTCAGAGACTCTCTGTCACTCTCTGTCACTCTCTGACCCTCTCAGACACTCTCGGACGCTCTCTGTCACTCTCTGACACATTCTGTCACTCTCTGACACTCTCTGACACTCTCTGTCAATCTCTGACACTCTCTGACACTCTCAGACACTCTCTCACACTCTCAGACACTCTCTGACACACTCAGACACTCTCTGACACACTCAGACACTCTCTGACATTCTCTGTCACCCTCTGAAATTCTCTGACACTCTCAGACACTCTCCGACACTCTCCGACACTCCGTCACACTCCGACACTCTCAGAGACTCTCTGACACTCTCTGTCACTGTCTGACACTCTCTGACACACTCAGACACTCTCCGACACTCTCCGACACTCTCCGTCACTCTCCGTCACTCTCCGAAACTCTCAGAGAGTCTCAGGACTCTCAGACACTCTCAGACACTCTCTGACACTCTCTGACACTCTCTGATACTCTCTGACACTCTCAGACACTCTCAGACACTCTCTGACACTCTCTGTCACCCTCTGAAATTCTCTGACACCCTCAGACACTCTCTGACACTCTCAGACACTCTCTGACACTTTCAGACACTCTCTGATACACTCAGACACTCGCTGACACTTTCAGACACTCTCTGATACACTCAGACACTCGCTGACACTCTCTGTCACTCTCTTGAACACTCTGACACTCTCTGACACCCTCTGACACGCTCTGCCACTCTCTGTCACTCTCTGAAACTCTCTGACACTCTCTGTCACTCTCTGAAACTCTCTGACACTCTCTGACACTCTCTGACACTCTCAGACACTCTCTGACACTTTCAGACACTTTCAGACACTCTCTGACACACTCAGACAGTTTTTTTAGTCTGTGCAGGAAGTCTCCCTCAGATGTTTAGAAACTATAGGGTGAATTTAGTGCAGCCATTTGGAGTGGGATTAGAGGCGTGGGGGGGGCTGGAGAATAGTGTTGGACGTGCTCGTCCTGAGATCCGACGTCGTGACGTCGGTTCCGGATTTAGTCAGCGGCGGGAGTGTAATTTAAATTGTAGAATAGTTAGTTTTAATGCATTTGCATGTAATTTTAAGCGATTCAATGGGGGAGCTTGGAATTAAGTGGATGGCGGGTGGCCCTCAGGTGCCTTCAGATTCCCAGCTGTTGAAAACTGGCAGCACCGAGGTGAGGCCTCAGTGCCACGATGTGTAGGCAGCACTGGATAGGGGAAGAAGGGGGAAAGAAGGCCATTGTTGACCTGCAATGTTGTGCAGTCTGCATGGGTGGCTTGGTCTCAGGTGGTAGTACCGGATGAGAAAGGTTTCGGGTGGCATTATTCAGTGAGTAGGGTCTCAGGTTCTGCAAGGGTGAGCAGATCTCGGGTGGTCTACAGGGGTGAGCAGGGTCTTGGGTTCTACAAAGGTGAGCAGGGTCTCAGGTTCTGCAAGGGTGAGCAGGGTCGGGTTCTGCAAGAGTGAGCAGGATCTCGGGTGGTCTGCAAGGGTGAGCAGAATCTTGGGGTTCTGTAAGGGTGAGCAGTGTCTCAGGTTCTACAAAGGTGAGCAGGGTCTCGGGTTCTGCAAGGGTGAGCAGGATCTCAGGTTCTGCAAGGGTGAGCAGTGTCTCAGGTTCTACAAGGGTGAGCAATGTCTCGGGTTCTGCAAGGGTGAGCAGGATCTCGGGGTTCTGCAAGGGTGAGCAGGGTCTCGGGTTCTACAAGGGTGAGCAGGATCTCGGGTTCTACAAAGGTGAGCATGGTCTCGGGTGGTCTACAAGGATGAGCAGGGTCTTGGGTTCTACAAGGGTGAGCAGGATCTCGGGATTCTGCAAGAGTGAGCAGGGTCTTGGGTTCTACAAGGGTGAGCAGGGTCTCGGGGTTCTACAAGGGTGAGCAGGATCTCGGGGTTCTGCAAGGGAGAGCAGGGTCTCGGGTTCTACAAGGGTGAGCAAGTCTCGGGGTTCTGCAAGGGTGAGCAGGGTCTCGGGTTCTACAAGTGTGAGCAGGGTCTCGGGTTCTACAAGGGTGAGCAGGGTCTCGGGTTCTACAAGGGTGAGCAAGTCTCGGGGTTGTGCAAGGGTGAGCAGGATCTAGGAGTTCTGCAAGCGAGCAGGATCTCGGGGTTCTACAAGGGTGAGCAGGATCTCGGGGTTCTGCAAGGGTGAGCAGGATCTCGGGTTCTACAAGAGTGAGCAGGATCTCGGGGTTCCGCAAGGGTGAGCAGGATCTCGGGGTTCTGTAAGGGTGAGCAGGGTCTTGGGTTCTACAAGGGTGAGCAGGATCTCGGGTTCTACAAGGGTGAGCAGGATCTCGGGTTCTACAAGGGTGAGCATGGTCTCGGGGTTCTGCAAGAGTGAGCAGGGTCTTGGGTTCTACAAGGGTGAGCAGGATCTCGGGTTCTACAAGGGTGAGCAGGATCTCGGGGTTCTGCAAGGGTGAGCAGGATCTCGGGGTTCTGCAAGGGTGAGCAGGATCTCGGGTTCTACAAGGGTGAGCAGGGTCTTGGGTTCTACAAGGGTGAGCAGGGTCTCGGGCTTCTACAAGGGTGAGCAGGGTCTAGGGTGCTGTGCAAGGGGGTGTTGGGTGGTCTGCAAGGGGGGGCTTGGTTTCAGGTGGCAGTATCAGGTGCCCAAACTGTTGGGTGAGAGGTTTGTATGCCCATACTGCTGGGTGAGAGGGTCGGCTATTAGCAAGGATGGGCACTAGGGAGGGCATTATGGTGTCTGCCGAGTGACGTAGCAAAAGAAAAGCTGCCAAGACAGGTTCATATCTGCAAGGACAATGCTCTGGAACCCTACTGATCACCTGGCATGGGTCTCATACACCCAGTATGTGGATTACTCTGGGAGGAAGCTGCGCCTGGCCATGAAGCTCCACGACAAGAGCAGCACCAGCTGACAATGTCAAGAAGGGCCCACCTGAGCCAGAGAGTTTACTGAACTCAAATCAGCTACCTCTAAATGTCCGAGCAGCATTGTCAGTGAAGACTACGCCTCTCCAGGGAGGCTGTTACCAACTTATGCGCCATGCTGCAGGACGATTTATGACCTATGAGATTTGATGGGTATCCTATGCTGCTGGCATTGAAAATCACCTTCTCAAATTTTACGCGTCTGGATCATTCCAAGAATCCACTGGGTACATGTGTGGTGTTTCCCAGGAAGCAGTCCACTGCTGCATCAAGGAGGTGACCAATGCCCTATTCAAGAGGGCCAGCGACTATGTGCACTACTGGATCAACCCTGACAGTCAGATCGAGAGGGCCATTGGATTCGGGGCCATGGCTGGATTCTCCCAGGTGCAAGTTGTGATGGATTGCATGCATGTGGCATCAAGGCTCCCACAGACCAGCCAGCCACCTTCATCAGCAGGAAGGGCTTCCATTCAATCAATGTTCAAGTGGTCTGCGACGACTGAAAGCATTTCCTGCAGGTGTGTGCCCGCTTCCTGCTTTGTTTTGTGGGATGTGGGTGTCACTGACTAGGCCAGCATTTATTCCCTATCCTTAATTGCCCTTGAAATAAGTCGCTGAACACCACTGCTCCACCGATGAGGAGAGTGATGAGCAAGCAGCACTGGATTTTAAACCCCTTGCACTGGAGGCCAGGGACATTGAGCAATGGGACAAAGAGGCAAGAAACAATCTCATACTTACCCATTTCCAGCCACCATGATGGCCTCTCAGAGTAAAATCAATAAAGACTCACCTCAATGCTTGCAGTCTGTTGCCTCCTTTCTATTTGTGTTCCGTGCCTAGCGCCCAGCTAGTGCCCATGGGAGATCATATACAAATGAGGGCTGTGCCTACATTGGCATTCCACTAAGGGGAAAGGGGGAAGTCAGCAGCTCACAGTTAATACATGATAGAGTAATCACTTTTACACAATGAAGGTATTTGCTTGAACAAAAGAACTTTATATGTTGCAGTACATGTCAAATGCCAAACACCCGTGAACCCCCCAAGTGTCTCTAAGTGCTTTTCTTTACATGTTTACAAGTGTCTTTATGAGGTGTGAACCCATCGCTAGCAGCTGGGCTGGAGGCAGGCTGCTGATCAGGCTAGCCCTTGGCCTGAGATGACTTTGGCTGCCATCCTCTGGCTGCCTGAGGCCTGGAGGGCCCCGGCTGCCTGAGGGTTTCTTGCACAGGTGCAGGACCCTCCTCAGGTGTCGTGGCTGCTGGAGCTGGGCTCACTGTCCATTGTCAACACTCAGAGGGCTCTGAGGGAAGCCTCCCTGCTGTGGAGGTCAGCCTCTCCTCCTCCCTTTCAAGGTTTACTTGAATCTCCCTGCTGACCAGAGAAGGACAAGTTGCTGGAGAAGACTCCAGGCACCTTGTCCTTCTCTTGCCTTGCCACTGCTGCATCGAGCTCATGGCCAAGGCGATGGTGTGCAGGTCTGCATGTATTTGTAGGATCTAGCTCTCCATGAGGGATGCCAACCTCTTGACAGAGAAAACCAAGCACTCACACGCTTGAGACATGGCAGCACTCATGGCATGGATGGACTCCTCCATCATTCGCTCATGGCTGTGCATGGCTTCTGGCATCTCCACTAGATGTTGCCTTACCTCTCTCTGCAACTCCAGCACGCCCTGTGCTGTCGACACCAGAGGCTCATCATGAGCCTGGGACTCAGCATGAGCCTGACCACCTACAGTCCTCCGACTGTTAGTGGCCTTGGCTGTCTCAGCCTCAGCCAGCTGCTCAGGCACGCGTACAGTGCTCTCAGCAGCTTGTGACCCTGATTCTACAGCCAAGCGGAAACCCACCGAGGTGAAAGTATCTGCGCTGGTGGAGGAGGTTCATGGGATGGTACATTCTCTGACTCTAGATCCTCCTCAAAGGTAGAAATATGTTCCCTTTTTGTTGGAGCCTCCTGATGCTGACTTACGTGAGAGAACACAAACATGGGCTAGGATGAGCAGAGCTCATCCTGACAACCGTGCATGATGTGCATCTGCAGAAGTGCGTTGAATGTCGATTGAACACAATCCTCACTCTCTTGTGCCGTGACTCTAATCTCTCCATCTGCAATTGAGCGGCCTTGGTGCCTGCTAATTCACGTGCATCCTCCTCAATCAAGAGAGGCCGTATGTTTGCAATTCCTCCACCAGTCTGCAAGGTCTCCCTCCTGTTATAGGCTGCTGTTATCTCTGAGATAGTAAGACTTTGCAGGAAGCACGAGATAACAGTTCTGTTAGTGGCAGTCCCTCATCTCCTGCTGAGATTTCCTTTGTGGCTCTTTCCCATGTCCACTCTCAGGGGAGGTAATGGGGGTAAGGTTTGAAAGAAGGTGGCCTGTGGCCGAGATGCAGTCATGCATCTGGCATGATGTGGTGATGCCTAACCCCATCTCCTTTGTGTTGCCTCCTTCCCTACACCTGCTGTGTAGCCACATGCAAGTTTCAACAGGAGAGAGGTGTGGAGCACTCACCTTGACAGACTGAAGGAGGTCATTGACTCTCTTCCTGCACTAGACCCATGTCTGGGAGGCGATCCCATGGCTACTGACCTCCTCTGCGATCTCTGTCCAAGCTTGCTTGGTCAGGCAAGAGGGTCTCTTCTTGCCATCCCTGGGGAAGAGGACCTCCCACCTTTCCCTTGCAGCCTGGAGGAGAATTTGCAGGGAGGCATCGCTAAATCGTGGGGCCACCTGGTGTCTTGCCTCGGACATGGTCCCATTTCTATCAGGCTCTCTATTCCGACGGTCTGACTTCCTGGTGCAGTCACAGGAACCAGCAGCTACAGTAGTGCAGGGGGGTCCAGCAGTTCAAAGTACAATCCAAGGGCTCCAGCAGCACTTCAAGTTCACTGCCTCACTGAAAGGCAGCAATACAAGCAGGGCTGGAAGTGCTTTAATAAGGTGCCAGCTGAGGGGTCAGTTGATGGCATAATCTGCCCCTTGGAGCTTGCCCTCGCTGCATAATTGGACAGGCTCCGTGCCTCCATTATTGTAATTGGCTGTGTGCCCCGTGATTGCAGTTGGCCCACCTATATGTGACGAGCGGAGATGGTGCTCACTTCCAGGTCTGCAGCTGGGACCCACGACAGGGTCACTAAATTCAGCCCTACCTGTGCGCTATAAATATATTTGCCCAATTAAAATTCATATAAACAGTAGCACAAATACTTTATTTCCATTCCAACTTTTACCATAGGGGTGTATGTACAACGAAATAAGTGATGACAGTTTAAAACATCTCAAAGCCCTTGAAAATAACTTCAACATTTCCTTTTTACAGTACCACACAGAAGAAATTTGGTTGTTGCAATTTACACTTCAGTATCAACACACAGCCAATAATCCTGATAACAATATATGTGCCACCACTTATTTAAGCATCACTTCCCTAAACTTTTAACTTTATTGTCAAACATATGAGGAAGTGATAAATAACTCTTGGCAAACAAATCTCTATTTCTCAATTTTGATATATCAGGTAAGTTCTTTGTCATTTCTGTCCAAACTGCTGACCACCCAACTTTCCCTCATGGTCTCCATGTTAGCTGACATTGTTAACATTTCACTCTACTGTCCCCCTGTCCTTTAAATGTACCATCATCACCCCTCTCCTCAAAAAAACACATGACCCCTCCATCCTTGCAAACTATTGCCCCATCTCCAACTTCCCTTTCCTCTCCAGAGACCTTCGAATGTGTTGTTGCCTGTTAAATGTGTGCCCATCTTTCTTGGAACTCCATATTTGAATCCCTCCATGCAAGTTTCTGTCACGCCACAGTACCAAAACAGCACTTACCAGAGTCACAAATGACATCCTATGTGAACCTGACAAAGGTAAACTATCCTTCCTCATCCTTCTCAACCTGTCTACAGCCTTGGACAAGGTTGACCACACCATCCTCCTCCAATGTCTCTCCACTATCACCCAGCAGGGTGGGACTGCCCTCATCTGGTTACATTCCTATCTATGCAATCATAGCCAGAGAATCACCTGCAGTGGTTTTTGTTCCCGCTCCTGCACCGTTACCTCTGGTGTCCCCCATGGATCTATCCTTGACCCGCTCATTCACGCAACGTTATCCAAAACTCTGCTTCCCGTTTCCTAACTCATACCAAGTCATGTTCCCCTATCACCCCTGTGCTCACTGACGTACTTTGACTCCCGGCTAAGCAACACCTCTTTTTAAGATTCTCATTTTTGTTTTGAAAACCCTCCATGGCCTCCCCTTTTCCTTTCTCTGTAATCCTCTCCTGCCTCACAACCCTCCAAGCTATCTGTACTTTTGCAATTCTGGCTGCTTGAGCATCCCTCATTTTAATCACTGCACCATTAGCGGCCACACCTTCAGCTACCTAGGCCCTAAGCTCTGAAATTCCCTCCCTAAAGCTCTCCATCTCTCTACAACTCTTTCCTACCTCTTTGACCAAGCATTTGGTCATCTAACCTAATATCCCCTTTTGTAGCTTGAAATCAAATTTTATTTGATAATGGTCCTGTGGGATGTTTAACTACCTTAAGGGCACTACATAACGATATGCTGTTGTCGTTGTGTACGCAAAATATTTGTATTTTTGTTGGGTAGCAATTGCAACATGAGTGGTAGTCACTCTGTACTTTCCCCACCTTATTTGTCACGAGGATAGAATCTTTATGGAGCAGGAAAGTTTAGAGTTTTTTCTGTAACCAAGTACTCCCAACATACATATAGCATTTAAAAATAAATTGATGAAGGTATGTTCAATTTTGTGACTCATTTTCCCTCAGTGTAGAACCACCATTTTGGCCTACTGCTCACACCTGGAGCTACTTGAAATGTGTCAATTATGGGACAGCCCATGTACATATTGGAATGGCTCCAATTGGCGTTTGGATTGGTCTTCAAGCAAGAGTCAAGGCTCCTGCTTTCTGTTTGTTATCCAGTAACTCAAGTTGGAAATTCATGAAGACATTTTGTGCTGAATTTTCTTGGGCCCCTGATTGTGGGCTTGGAGGCTGGGATGCTGGGAAAATAGGGACAAATCACATGGGGACATCTCCTGCACATTTCTACAACTGTTGAAGTTTCCCATGGGCAGGCAGGGACCCAAATCGGCTGCTCACACTATGGAGATGGGCAGCCAATTAAAGTTGATTATGAACTCAATTGGGTCCTATTTTGGAAGTGCTCTGGCATTTTGCCGCCGACGGAGTGGACTAACGGTTTTGTCCCTCAGAATTTGTAATCTAAATGTCTGCCTCTGAGGATGTCTCCATGTTGAAGTGCCCTCACGGTCCCCCACATGCCTCAGCAGCACCTATCTCTCCCAGCGGCCAATTAGGTGGCCGTCTCTGGGAAGAATGAACCATTGGGCACACTGCCGGTAAGTGCGGGCTTGGGACCCCCATTTGGTCCTGACATCAGGGTCCTGAAGCCTGTGAGAAAATCCAGCCCTTTAATTCCTTCATCCACTATCACAGGAATTTAAATCTTCAGGTAAAATAAAGATCAGACTATGTTGATCCCTTCAGTCAAATGATTCAGTGATACTCGTTCACACATGACAAATGATCATCTGGGTGAGGTACTGGAGGGTTATTACTGGCCATGGGACTGTGCTCTACTATGAATGGCTGCCTTTAGGAGAAGTGGGATAAAGGAGAAAATAAGGCACAAAAGAACAAAAAAGCTGTGGTGCAAACACATTGGGCACAATTTACAGGCCCAGCCAAGATTGGGAATGGAGGCGGACGGGGCCTGAAAATACCTGGACCGGCTGGCATGCGGCTTCCCGATCCTGTTCTTGGCGCTGGCCATTTTGGCCAAGGTAAAGTGGGCAGCCAATTAGACTCATTAAGAGCCTTGTGAAAGGTAACTTAAGGAGGCTGACTGGGAGTTTCCAGTTGGCCTCCAGTTTCCTGATGCAATGGGAGGGTGAAGATCAACTGTCTGGAGGTGGGCACCCAGTGGCAGGCCGGGGGCCAGCACTCTACAGGCCTACAGGCCCTCCCTGCCTGTCTGGGTGGGAGTGCAGCCAAAGGCTGCCCTGTAGAGGGATTTCTCACCCCCACCCCCATCCCCCCATCCTATCCACAGTGGTGGCATAGTTGCTTTCTCTATTTTATATTTACATTTTTAAAAGTGGCTTAGAGGGCACCTTCCTGTTGAAGTGCCCTCTCAGCTACAACTCATTGCAGCTGGTTGCTCCTCTGAACCTCAAAACTTTTTGATTGGTCCTCCAGCTTCGACAGTCTGTCCACAACCCTTAATTGGACAGGGAACTGGTCAAAATAGCACTGAATGACTGTTTGCACCTGCGGACGGGTTCAGGACCTGGAAACAGACCTGACTCCTGTTTGCTGCCCCCAAAGTGAAAATTCAGCTCATGAAGTATGTTTTACTCTGATTGATAAGTGACAAAGTCACTATGAGTATGAAACTGGCCAGCCACCCATTGTTTATAAACTTTAGCTCATATAAAACTGCTACCCATATCCTAACTCGCGCTATGTCCCTACATTGGGTCCCGGTCCAGCAATGCTTCAAATCTAAAATTCTCATCTTGATGTTTAAATCACTCCATGGCCTCACCTTTCTTTACCTCTGTAAGTTCCTCCAGCCCTACAACCCTCGGAAGAGTCTGCATTCCTCCAATTCTGGCCTCTTGGACATGTTGGATTTCCTTCACCCCACCATTGGCAGCCATGCCTTCAGCTGCCCAGCCCTAAACTCTGAAGTTCCCTCCCTAAACCTCTCTGCCTCTACATCTCACTCTCCGCATTTAAGATGCTCCTTAAAACCTACCTCTTAGACTTTTTGATCACCTGTCATCATGTCTCCATCTTTGGCTCTGTGTCAATTTCTTTTATCTGATTACTCTCCTGTGAAGCACTTTGGAACATTTTACGATAGTAAAGCTGCTATATAAATGCAAGTTGTTGTTGTTTGATTTCTCATTTTTACACTTGCACATCAGCGACTGGAGGAAAGCAAGTTCAATCAAAGTCATGAAAATGTTTTTAAAATCCTAAACTCATAATAAACTCCAGGCTGAAGATGAACTTGTCTTAAAGTGTTTGATTTTCATTGAAACACTCCCCTCCAAATATAAACACTTTAATAATGTGTCAATTTACAGCAAAGCCATTTTTCAGAGTAGACTTTTGTCTTCTCTCCTACATAAATCACATCCAAAACAGACTTTAAGGAAACTAAAGACATTTGTTGACCTTGTACTTGCAGACATGCAGATAATCACATGTATTGTCTATTTTTTCCTTCAGAAATGATTTAATAATTATCCATTTCAATTTTTCCCATTGGATGTTTCCTTAAGTGACATGCACAGATCAGAACCTGATACCAGTGTACTGATTACCCTTTAAAAGATATAACCTACTTGACCTCGTCCTCACCAATCTACTTGTCGCAGATGCATCTGTCCATGAAAGTATTGGTAGGAGCGACCACCACACAGTCCTTGTGGAGATGAAGTCAAGTCTTTACATTGAGGATACCCACCATTGTGCTGTGTGGCACTACCACTCTGAAAAATTGAATAGATTTCGAACTGATTTAGCAACTCAAAACTGGGCATCCATGAGGCGCTGTGGGCCATCAGCCGCAGCAGAATTGTACTGAACCACAATCTGTAACCTCATGGCTCGGCATATCCCCTACGCTACCATTACCATCAAACATGGGACCAACCCTGGTTCAATGAAGAGTACAGGAGGGCATGCGAGGAGCAGCACCAGGCATACCTTAAATGAGGTGTCAGCCTGATGAAACTACAACACAGGACTACTTGCATGCAAAACAGTGGAAGCAGCATGCAATAAACAGGCCTAAGTGATCCCACAACCAACGGATCAGATCTAAGCTCTGCAGTACTGCCATGTCCAGTCATGAATGGTGGTGGACAATTAAACAACTGACAGGAGGAGGAGGCTCCACAAATATTCCCATCCTCAATGATGAGGAAGCCCAGCACATCTGCGCAAAAGTCAAGGATGAAGCATATGCATCCATCTTCAGCCAGAAGTGACAAGTGGATGATCCATCTTGGTCTCCTCCTGAGGTCCCCAGTATAACAGATGCCAGTCTTCAGCCAATCCAATTCACTTCACGTGATATCTGTATAGCTGTATAAAATGCTAGTTAGGCCACAGCTGGAGGACTGCGTACAGTTCCGGGCACCACACTATAGGAAGGATGTAATTGCACTGGAGAGGGTGCGGAGGAGATTCACCAGGATGTTGCCTGGGCTGGAGCATTTCAGCTATGAAGAGAGACTGAAAAGGCTAGGGTTGTTTTCCTTAGAGCAGAGAAGGCTGAGGGGAGATATTATTGAGGTATACAAAATTATGAGGGGCATTGATAGGTTAGATAGGAAGAAACTTTTTCTCTTAGCGGAGGGGTCAATAACCAGGGGGCATAGATTTAAGGTAAGGTGCAGGGGGTTTAGAGGGGATTTGAGGAAAAAAAATTTCACCCAGAAGGTGGTTGGAATCTGGAATGCACTGCCTGAAGAGGCGGTAGAGGTAGGAACCCTCACAACATTTAAGAAGTATTTAGCTGAGCACTTGAAACGCCATAGCATACAAGGCTACGGGCCAAGTACTGGAAAATGGGATTAGAATAGTTAGGTGCTTGATGGTCGGCACAGACATGATGGGCCGAAGGGTCTATTTCTGCGCCTAATAACTCTATATCAAGAAACTACTGAAGGCACTGCATACTGCAAGGGCTATGGGCCCTGACAACATTCCGGCAATAGTACTGAAGACCTGTGCTCCAGAACTAGCTGCGCCCCTAGCCAAGCTGTTCCAGTACAGCTACAACACTGGCATCTACCCAGCAATGTGGAAAATTGCCCAGGTATGTCCCGTGCTCAAAAAGCAGGACAAATCCAACTTGGCCAGCTACCGCCCTATCAGTCTACTCCCGATAATCAGCTAAGTGATGGAAAGAGTCATTGACAGTGCTATTATTTTTTTCCCATTGAATGTTTCAATCTCAGCAATAACCTGTTCACTGATGCTCGGTTTGGGCTCCGCCAAGGCTACTTAGCTCTTGACCTCTTCGCAGCCTTGGTCCCATGGACAAAAGAGTTGAACTCCAGAGGTGAGGTCAGAGTGACTGCCCTTGACATCAAGGCAGCATTTGACCAAATATGGCATCAAGGAGCCCTAGCCAAATTGAAGTCAATCGGAATTGGGGGAAAACCCTCCGCTGGTTGGAGTCATACCTAGCACAAAGGAAGATGGTTGTAGTTGTTGAAGGTCAAACATCTCAGTCCCAGGACATCACTGCAGGAGTTCCTCAGGGCAGTGTCCTAGGCCCAACCATCTTCAGCTGCTCATGAATGACCTTCCCTCCATCATTAGGTCAGAAGTGGGGAGGCTCACTGATGATTGCACGATGTTAAGCACCATTCACAACTCCTCAGGTACTGAAGCAGCCCATGTCCAGATGCAGCAAGACTTGGACAACATCCAGGCTTGGGCTGATAAGTGGCGAGTAACATTAGTGCCACACGAGTGCTAGGCAATGACCAACTCAAACAGGAGAGAATCTAACTATCTCCCCTTGACGTTCAATGGCATTACTATCACTGAATCCCCCACTATCAATATCCTAGGGGCTACCATTGATGAGAAACTGAACTGAACCTGCCACATAAATGCTGTGGCTACAAGAGCAGGTCAGAGGCTGGGAATTCTGTGGGGAGTAACTCATCTCCTGTCTTCCCAATGCCTGTCCACCATCAACAAGGCACAAGTCAGGAGTGTGATGGAATACTCTCCACTTGCCTGGATGGATGCAGCTCCAACAACACTCAAGAAGGTCGACACCATCCAGGACAAAGCAGCCCACTTGATTGGCACCCCATCCACCACCTTCAACATTCACTCCCTTCACCACCGACGCACAGTGACAGCAATGTGTACCATCTACAAGATGCACTGCAGCAACTCACCAAGAGTCCTTCGACAGCACTTTCCAATCCTGCGACCTCTACCACCTAGAAGGACAAGGGCAGCAGATGCATGGGCACACCACCACCTGCAAGTTCCCCTCCAAGCCACACACCATCCTGACTTGGAACTATATCGCTGTTTCTTCACTGTCGCCGGGTCAAAATCTTGGAACTCCCTTCCTAACAGCAGTGTGGGTGTACCTACACCCCACGGACTGCAGCGGTTCAAGAAAGTAGCTCACCACCACCTTCTCAAGGGCAACTAGGGATGGGCAATAAATGCTGGCCTAGCCAGTGACGCCCACATCCCATGAATGAATAAAAAGAAACTCACATTTTCTCCCTTGGCAAACAGCATCTCACTCTTTGTGATTTAAAACATGATATGATGTAAGTAAAATGACTTCAAAAAAACTCCTCTTTCCCCGCCACTCCAGTACTGTCATCTTGTCACATCCTATCAGCCCATTGCAACTGTCCTCCTCTCTCACAATGACTGAGACAGCAATGCAATTGACAAATGAGCTCAACTCATTACAATTTCTTCACTTTAACCTGGACTGACTGAAATGAACTTTGACAGCAGGGAACGATTCTTGCAATGCTTTCAATGGCAGGAGCAACTGTTTGTCATTGTTGCCCTAACTGACTAATAAGAACGAAGAAAACCTCCACTACTAGCTTGCTAAACTCAAAAGCTGTAAAACTGGCTGGAATTTAGAGCAAATAAACAGAATATTCCTTTCTGATGGATCCCAGCTCTCCCATACATTTGAGGTAATAGTATTCCAAGTAAATTCTGAAAAAGCTGAGAGACTTGCCAAGTCCACAATATATTTCATTGTAACATTCAAAGTGAACTTTCAGAAAAACATCATGGTAAGTTTCCTAATAGCTGAATTGTATAATAAGATATAATAGGAAAATGTTAATTTAAAAACAGTAAACATAAAAGAAAATGGGCTCAGTCTCTCAAAACTGAGCTTTATACTTCAATGTTGTGGCAGTAGTAATGGCATTTTTCAAATAAAATTGACATCCTAGCTTGGATGGAATTGCAGCTATGCAAATTCAGGGTTAAGAGCGTGCCCATCTGTTATCCCCAGATGTGTGTTTAAAAAAGGTGAACTCTTGTCACCTAGCAAGCTGAGGCTACGTTTATTAGGCAGCTGAGTATTAGTTAAATGTCTTTCACAGCTAAGGTTGCACTGTTAATTTCAAGGAAAATGAAGTCTTCTTGATCATGCAAATCCCACTTCACTGCTGCAGCATTGGAGCAGCTGTTACAAAAGTTCAAGGAAGGAGGGCTTCCTACGTGACAGAAGGGCATCATTTTCAAAATTAGACCAATACAGCAAATCTGGCAAGAGATTGCAGTCAGGACCCTGACCAGACCTGAGTCTGGTCTCAATGCTGGAGCAGTGGGATAGGAACGAGCTTAATTCTTACCAACAAAGTGATGGCCTGACTTTATGGGATTTCCCAAGGTCAGAAGCATGAGCGCCAGGCCCTGATTGTGCTTGCTGGTAAGAACTTGATGTTGTGGGTATTGGGGTGAAAATAATACACAGCTGCAGCTCTTTAAACTTCAAAAGGTTGCCTACAATGCTAAATAGCATCATTTTCAAAAGCTACTTTGGAGGTGCTACTGCAAGAAATGCAGCAGAAGGTTGCCTTGTTTAGGGCCTCATGGTAACCAACTGAACTGACTAATGCAACATCTGATCAAGAACTAAATAAAGACTTTACTGGTGAGTGAAACTGTCACCTCCCTTCAAAAAGTGTACTTGAGCAGACCAGGTTCCAAGAATTCAGATCAGTCATTTATTTGGGTGAGGTGCACATGGTCACCACGTTCCTGGTCAAATGGAACCCGCAATGTCCATTTTTCTTGGGTATCCTCAGGTCGGTGCACTTGAATCAGTCATCATGGTTGCATAGGGAAGGGTGGGCACTGGCAGTCCATCAGCTGCGCAAGTATCTATGCAGTTATGGATGAATGATTGCTTCAACTGTCGCCTGCTGTGGTGCTAGCAACCCTGCCTCGCACCTGTTCTTTCATCCTGTTCTTCAAATAAAGTAAGGAATATCCATTGCAGCAATGAAAAATATAACTGCCAAAAATCTGAGACAAAAGCCTTCAAAGATAAACTGCACAAAAAAGTGCCAATCGTTCCAACACTTGCAATCTCAAAGTTAAAGTCTACCTTTATTTGTGCTTTAAATGAAAATGCAACTGTTTCTCCTTTAAACATTAACGTGCTGTCAGTTCAGAAGGTGCCTGACCACAGTCATTGGTATTATATGGGTGTAAAGATCCAAATGAATTTCCGGATGAAAAAAAGCAATAAATCACAGGGCCGATTTTAACCCTGTCTGTCAGGTGGGTGGGCAGTTAAAAATGAGTGCAGCAACTTATCGCCTTTGATCCCACTGGCATCCTGCGGCTTGCAATTGTAACATGTTCTTTTCAGCAGGCAAGTGGGACACCCACTGAAGGCAGTGGGATCCTTTCTTAAATATGCCAATCAGGCTCCAAAGACCTGGCTAGATCCTTTGAAACCCCAAAGATAAATGATCTGGGACCCATACGTTCTGTGCTAATGGCAGTAGCATATTCTGTGCGTCCTTCTGTGGGGGCTGTTGTGTTCCTGCACTGTGAACACCCCTTCCTCTTCCGGCATCTCATTTAACTTAGCGTTGGATGCTGCCCATGCTGATACAGCCAGTTAAAAAAAAATTGTCATTAAAACTAATTCACTGCTGGAATTTCCACATAACTACTAGCAGCAATCAATACAGACCTAGGGCCAGCTCATTTTTGGAGAATACACAGAATAACAGTAATTGCTATATGGCTGCTGAATTTTGGAAGATCTCTCTTATTTGACATTTCAGAGGCACCTAAAAATAAAAACAGTATGAAAACTGGAACATAATGTACAGCAAAAACCCTCCAGCAATTTGTGCTGTGAGCAAATTAACGTCTTCACAGGAAAACCCTGCATTACTCACCAGTAATGCAAAAATAACCCCCATCTTGTACTCAACAACCAGAGTAGTTTCTCTTCATAAACACTCAAACAATGCCCAATGTAAGATTCATAAATGTTTATTGGACTATTTAGCAGGGTAAATCATAGGAAATTAAATGGAAAATAAAACTGAAAATGCAGTCAAAAATATGTGGAAGATAACATCCTTTTTGATTTCCTAAATGAAAGTAAAACATTTTCTATAAAACTCATTCACACTAACTTAAAAAATTTGAATTCACATCACATTGTTTAATTCTACTTTTAATGTACATGGTATAAATCACTTAGAGTGATCTTACTTGGAACTCCCAGACTGATCAAAGAAGACATTTTTTGTTCCTCTGAGGATTTGCTATCATTGTTACTGTGCCATTGCATTGTGCAATTTAAATATGCAATTATTTTTCACATTTTCTGCAAGTTAGATAAAGAATACTGGTATAAAACTTGGTTTAAATAAAATACTAAACCAGAAAACCTCTATCAGCTGCAAAATGGAGAGCACAAATGTTCATAACAAAACATGAATTTGATGCAACTTTTTGACAGCCATTTCACTCTGAACCTAAGCATTCTGCAAGCAAAACTGTTTTTTATGGAAATGATCAGAATGACTGAACATGTCCATGATGGTCACGTGTTCTACTGGCAATGATTTTGATTTGTTATGAGACATTTGCATGATTTTGAAAGACCAATAGTGCATGAGTACTTTTCATGGTCTTATTTTGGTGAAAGTAACCTCTCTAAAAAGTTTTGTTTATTGTACAACTCTTGAGGTTTATGAAACATATTCTATCCCAAGATTAAAATCATCAGGAGATGGGTGAAGACATCAATATGCTGCTCTCACTCACAGTACTTCAACATGCTCTTTCCATCCATGGTCCTTCAATATGCTTCTCCCATCCCCAGTTCTTCATACGAACATACACATGTATGAACGAATTAGGAGCAGGAGTAGGCCACTCGGCACCTCGAGCCTGCTCCACCATTCAATAAGATCATGACTGATCTGATTGTAACCTCAACTCCACATTCCCACCTACCCCCAATAACATTTCACCCACTTGCTTATCAAGAATCTATCTACTTCTGCCTTATAAATATTCAAAGAGTCTGCTTCTACTGCCTTTTGAACAAAAGTTCCGAAGACTCACAACCCTCTGAGAGAAAACATTTCTCCTCATCTCTGTCTCAAATGGGTGACCCCTTGTTCTAGATTCTCCCACAAGAGGAAACATCCTTTCCGCATCCACCCTGTCAAGACCCCTGAGAATCTTATATGTTTCAATCAAGTTGCCTCTTACTCTTCTAAACTCCAGTGGATACAAGCCTAGCCTGCCCAACCTTAAGACAACCCGCCCATTCCAGGTATTAGTCTAATAAACCTTCTCGGAACTGCTTCCAATGCATTTACATCCTTCCTTAAATAAGGAGGCCAATACTGTACACAGTACTTCAGATGTGGTCTCACCAATGCCCAGTAGAGTTGAAGCTTAACCTCCCTACTTTTGTATTCAATTCCCCCTGCAATAAATGATAACATTCTATTAGCTTACCTGTATACTAAACTTTTGCGATTCATGCACTAGGACATTCAGATCCCTCTGCATCTCAGAGCTCTGCAATCTCTCACCATTTAGATAATATGCATCTTTTTTATTCTTCCTGCCAAAATGGACAATTTCACATTTCCCACATTATACTCCATTTGCCAGATCTTTGCCCACTCACTTCACCGATCTATATCCCTTCGTAGCCTCGTTATGTCCTCTTCAAACTTACTTTCCTACCTATCTTTGTGCCATCAGCAAATTTAGCAACCATACCTTCGGTCCCTTCATCAAAGTCATTTATATAAATTGTAAAAAGTTGAGGCCCCAGCGCAGGTTCCTATGGCACACCACTCATTGCATCTTGCCAACCAGAAAATTACCCATTATGCCTACTCTCTGTTTCCTGTTAGCTAGCCAATCTTCTATCCATGCCAATATGTGACACCCTACACCATGAGCTTTTATTTTCTGCAATAACCTTATCAAATGCCTCTGGAAATCTAAATACAGGACATTCACCGGTTCCCCCTTATCCACAGCACGTTACTTTTTCAAAGAACTCCAATAAATTGGTTAAATATGATCTCCCGTTCACAAAACCATGTTGACTCTGCCTGATTACTTTGAATTTTTTGAAATGCTCTGCTATAATGTCTTTAATAATTACTTCTAATATTTTCCCTATGACAGATGTTAAGCTAACTGGCCTGTAGTTTCCTGTTTTCTGTCTTCCTCCCTTTTTGAACAAAGGAGTTACATTGACTATTATCCAATCTAATGGGACCTTCCCCGAATCTAGGGAATTTTGGAAAATCAAAACCAACGCATCAACTATTTCACTAGCCACTTCTTTAAAACCCAAGGATGAAGTCCATCAGGACCCGTGACTTGCCTGTCCACAGTACCAACGATTTGCTCAGTACCACTTCCCTGGTGATTGTAATTTTCTTGAGTTCCTCCCTTCCTTCCATTTCCTGATTTACAGCTATTTCTGGGATGTGACTTGTATCCTCGATGGTTAAGACTGATGCAAAATTCCTGTTCAATTCATCTGTCTTCTCCTTATTTTCCCTTATTAATTCCCCAGACTCACTTTCTATAGAATCATGCTCACTTTGTTAACTTTTTTCTGTTTTAAATATCGATAGTAAATCTTACTATTTGTCTTTATATTTCTCACCAGCTTTCTCTCGTATTCTAATTTTTCCCTCCTTATTAATATTTTAGGAGTTCTAGGCTGCGTTTTATGTTCTGTCCAATTTTCTGACCTGCCACCCATCTTTGCGCAATGATATCCATTTTCCTTAAGTTTGATACTATCGATAACTTTTTTAGTTAACCACGAATTTTTCTTTCTCATTGGAACGTATCCATTCTGTGTAATCTCAAATATCCCCTTTAAATGTCTGCCACTGCAGCTCTATTGACCTATCCCCTAACCTACTTTGCCAGTTCACTTTTGCTAGATCTGTTTTCAATATGCAACTCCCATTCCCAATCCTTCAATATGCAGGTCCCATCCCCAATCCTTCAATATGCTTCTCCCATCCCCAATCCTTCAATATGCTTCTCCCATCCCCAATCCTTGGAGATGCTTCTTCCATCCCACTCCTTCAATATGCTTCTGCCATCCCCACTCATTCAATATGTTTCTCTCATCCCCAATCCTTCAATATACTTCTCCCATCCCCAATCCTTCAATATGCTTCTCCCATCCCCACTCCTTCAATATGCTTCTCCCATCCCCAATCCTTAAATATGCTTCTTCCATTCCCACTCCTTCAATATGTTTTTCCCATCCCCACTCCTTCAATATGCTTCTCCCATCCCCAATCCTTCAATATGCTTCTCCCATCCCCACTCCTACAATATGCTTCTCCCATTCTCAATCCTTCAATATGCTTCTATCATCCCGATTCCTTCAATATGCTTCTCCCAGCCCCAATTCTGCAATATGCTTCTCCCATTCCCAATCCTTCAAAATGCTTCTCCCATCCCGATTCCTTCAATATGCTTCTCCCACCCCCAATCCTTAAATATGATTCTTCCATCCCCACTCCTTCAATATGCTTCTCTCAGCCCCACTCCTTCAATATGCTTCTCCCATCCCCACTCCTACAATATGCTTCTCCCATTCACAATCCTTCAATATGCTTCTCCCATCCCGATTCCTACAATATGCTTCTCCCAGCCCCAATTCTTCAATATGCTTCTCCCATCCCGATTCCTTCAATATGCTTCTCCCATCCCCAATCCTTCAACATGCTTCTCCCATCCCCAATCCTGAAATATGATTCTTCCATCCCCACTCCTTAAATATGCTTCTCTCATCCCCACTCCTTCAATTTGCTTCTCCCATCCCCACTCCTTCAACATGCTTCTCCCATCCCCAATCCTGAAATATGATTCTTCCATCCCCACTCCTTAAATATGCTTCTCTCATCCCCACTCCTTCAATATGCTTCTCCCATCCCGATTCCTACAATATGCTTCTCCCAGCCCCAATTCTTCAACATGCTTCTCCCATCCCCACTCCTTCAATATGCTTCTTCCATCCCCACTCCTTCAACATGCTTCTCCCATCCCGAATCCTTCAATATGCTTCTCCCAGCCCCAATTCTTCAATATGCTTCTCCCATCCCCACTCCTTCAATATGCTTCTCCTATCCCGAATCCTTCAATATGCTTCTTCCATCCCCACTCCTTCAACATGCTTCTCCCATCCCGAATCCTTCAATATGCTTCTCCCAGCCCCAATTCTTCAATATGCTTCTCCCATCCCCACTCCTTCAATATGCTTCTCCCATTCCCACTCATTCAATAGGCTTCTCCTATCCCCAATCCTTCAATATGCTTCTCCCATCCCCAATCCTTCAATCTGCTTCTCCTATCCCGAATCCTTCAATATGCTTCTCCCATCCCCAATCTTTCAATATGATTCTCCCATCCCCACTCCTTCAATAAGCTTCTTCCATCCCAAATCCTTCAATATGCTTCTCCCATCCCCAATCCTTCAATATGCTTCACCATCCCGATTCCTTCAATATGCTTCTTCCATTAACAATCCTTCAATATGTTTCCCCATCCTCACTCCTTCAATATGATTCTCCTGTCCCGAATCCTTCAATATGCATCTCCCATCCCCAATTCTTCAATATGCTTCTCCCATTCCCAACCCTTCAAAACGCTTCTCCCATCCCGATTCCTTCAATATGCTTCTCCCATCCCCACTCCTTCAATATGCTTCTCCCATCCCGATTCCTTAAATATGATTCTCCCATCCCCACTCCTTCAATATGCTTCTCCCATCCCCAATCCTTCAATATGCTTCTCCCATCCCCACTCCTTCAATATGCTTCTCCCATCACGAATCCTACAATATGCTTCTCCCATTCCCAATCCTTCAATATGCTTCTCCCATCCCAATTCCTACAATATGCTTCTCCCAGCCCCAATTCTTCAATCGGCTTCTCCCATTCCCAATCCTTCAATATGCTTCTCCCATCCCGATTCCTTCAATATGCTTCTCCCATCCCCACTCCTTCAATATGCTTCTCCCATCCCCAATCCTTAAATATGATTCTTCAATCCCCACTCCTTCAATATGCTTCTCCCATCCCCAATCCTTCAATATGCTTCTCCCATTCCCAATCCTTCAATATGCTTCTCCCATCACGAATCCTTCAATATGCTTCTCCCATCCCCACTCCTACAATATGCTTCTCCCAGCCCCAATTCTTCAATATGCTTCTCCCATCCCGATTCCTTCAATATGCTTCTCCCATCCCCACTCCTTCAACATGCTTCTCTCATCCCGAATCCTTCAATATGCTTCTCCCAGTCCCAATTCTTCAATATGCTTCTCCCATCCCCACTCCTTCAACATGCTTCTCCCATCCCGAATCCTTCAATATGCTTCTCCCAGTCCCAATTCTTCAATATGCTTCTCCTATCCCCAATCCTTCAATATGCATCTCCCATCCCCAAACTTTCAATATGTTTCTCCCATCCCGAATCCTTCAATATGCTTCACCATCCCGATTCCTTCAATATGCTTCTTCCATTAACAATCCTTCAATATGTTTCCCCATCCTCACTCCTTCAATATGATTCTCCTGTCCCGAATCCTTCAATATGCATCTCCCATCCCCAATTCTTCAATATGCTTCTCCCATTCCCAACCCTTCAAAATGCTTCTCCCATCCCCACTCCTTCAATATGCTTCTCCCATCCCCACTCCTTCAATATGCTTCTCCCATCCCCAATCCTTAAATATGATTCTCCCATCCCCACTCCTTCAATATGCTTCTCCCATCCCCAATCCTTCAATATGCTTCACTCATCCCCACTCCTTCAATTTGCTTCTCCCATTCCCAATCATTCAATATGCTTCTCCCATCCCGATTCCTTCAATATGCTTCTCCCATCCCCACTCCTACAATATGCTTCTCCCATTCCCAATCATTCAATATGCTTCTCCCATCCCGATTCCTTCAATATGCTTCTCCCAGCCCCAATTCTTCAATATGCTTCTCCCATCCCCACTCCTACAATATGCTTCTCCCATTCCCAATCCTTCAATATGCTTCTCCCATCCCAATTCCTACAATATGTTTCTCCCAGCCCCAATTCTTCAATCTGCTTCTCCCATTCCCAATCCTTCAATATGCTTCTCCCATCCCGATTCCTTCAATATGCTTCTCCCATTCCCAATCCTTCAATATGCTTCTCCCATCCCGATTCCTTCAATATGCTTCTCCCATCCCCAATCTTTCAATATGATTCTCCTATTCCAAATTCTTCAATATGCTTCTCCCATCCCCAATCCTTCAATCTGCTTCTCCTATCCCGAATCCTTCAATATGCATCTCCCATTCCCAATCCTTCAATATGCTTCTCTTAGCCCAAATCCATCAATATGCTTCTTCCATCCCCACTCCTTCACTATGCTTCTCCCATCCCCAATCTTTCAATATGATTCTCCTATTCCAAATTCTTCAATATGCTTCTCCCATCCCCAATCCTTCAATCTGCTTCTCCTATCCCGAATCCTTCAATATGCTTCTCCCATTCCCAATCCTTCAATATGCTTCTCTTAGCCCAAATCCATCAATATGCTTCTTCCATCCCCACTCCTTCACTATGCTTCTCCCATCCCGAATCCTTCAATATGCTTCTCCCATTCCCAATCCTTCAATATGCTTCTCTTAGCCCAAATCCATCAATATGCTTCTTCCATCCCCACTCCTTCAATATGCTTCTCCCATCCCAATTCCTACAATATGTTTCTCCCAGCCCCAATTCTTCAATATGCTTCTCCCATTCCCAATCCTTCAATATGCTTCTCCCATCCCGATTCCTTCAATATGCTTCTCCCATCCCCAATCTTTCAATATGATTCTCCTATTCCAAATTCTTCAATATGCTTCTCCCATCCCCAATCCTTCAATCTGCTTCTCCTATCCCGAATCCTTCAATATGCATCTCCCATTCCCAATCCTTCAATATGCTTCTCTTAGCCCAAATCCATCAATATGCTTCTTCCATCCCCACTCCTTCACTATGCTTCTCCCATCCCGAATCCTTCAATATGCTTCTCCCATTCCCAATCCTTCAATATGCTTCTCTTAGCCCAAATCCATCAATATGCTTCTTCCATCCCCACTCCTTCACTATGCTTCTCCCATCCCGAATCCTTCAATATGCTTCTCCCATTCCCAATCCTTCAATATGCTTCTCTTAGCCCAAATCCATCAATATGCTTCTTCCATCCCCACTCCTTCAATATGCTTCTCCCATCCCGAATCCTTCAATATGCTTCTCCCATCCCGAATCCTTCAATATGCTTCTGCCATCCCGAATCCTTCAATATGCTTCTCCCATCCCCAATCCTTCAATAGGCTTCTCCCATCCCGAATCCTTCAATATGCTTCTGCCATCCCGAATCCTTCAATATGCTTCTCCCATCTCGAATCCTTCAATATGCTTCTGCCATTCCCACTCCTTCAATATGCTTCTCCCATCCCGAATCCTTCAATATGCTTCTGCCATCCCGAATCCTTCAATATGCTTCTCCCATCCCGAATCCTTCAATATGCTTCTTCCATCCCCACTCCTTCAATACGCTTCTGCCATCTCGAATCCTTCAATATGCTTCTTCTATCCCCACTCCTTCAATATGCTTCTCCCATCCTGAATCCTTCAATATGCTTCTCCCATCCCGAATCCTTCAATATGCTTCTTCCATCCCCACTCCTTCAATATGCTTCTGCCATCCCGAATCCTTCAATATGCTTCTGCCATCCCGAATCCTTCAATATGCTTCTCCAATCCCGAATCCTTCAATGTGCTTCTTCCATCCCCACTCCTTCAATATGCTTCTGCCATCCCCACTCCTTCAATATGCTTCTTCCATCCCCAATCCTTCAATATACATCTCCCATCCCCAATCCTTCAATATGCTTCTCCCATCCCCACTCCTTCAATATGCTTCTGCCATCCCCACTCCTTCAATATGCTTCTCCCATCCCCAATCCTTCAATATGCTTCTCCCATCCCCACTCCTTCAATATGCTTCTCCCATCCCGAATCCTTCAATATGCTTCTGCCATCCCGAATCCTTCAATATGCTTCTGCCATCCCGAATCCTTCAATATGCTTCTCCCATCCCAAATCCTTCAATATGCTTCTGCCATCCCGAATCCTTCAATATGCTTCTCCCATCCCGAATCCTTCAATATGCTTCTTCCATCCCCACTCCTTCAATATGCTTCTCCCATCCCGAATCCTTCAATATGCTTCTCCCATCCCGAATCCTTCAATATGCTTCTTCCATCCCCACTCCTTCAATACGCTTCTGCCATCCCGAATCCTTCAATATGCTTCTGCCATCCCGAATCCTTCAATATGCTTCTCCAACCCGAATCCTTCAATATGCTTCTGCCATCCCCACTCCTTCAATATGCTTCTGCCATCCCCACTCCTTGAATATGCTTCTCCAATCCCGAATCCTTCAATGTGCTTCTTCCATCCCCACTCCTTCAATATGCTTCTGCCATCCCCACTCCTTGAATATGCTTCTCCAATCCCGAATCCTTCAATGTGCTTCTTCCATCCCCACTCCTTCAATATGCTTCTCCAATCCCGAATCCTTCAATATGCTTCTTCCATCCCAGATCCTTCAATATGCTTCTCCCATCCCCAATCCTTCAATATGCTTCTCCCATCCCCAATCCTTCAATCTGCTTCTCCAATCCCGAATCCTTCAATATGCTTCTCCCATCCCCACTTCTTCAATATGCTTCTCCCATCCCTAATCCTTCAATATGCTTCTCCCATCCCCACTTCTTCAATATGCTTCAACCATCCCTAATCCTTCAATATGCTTCTCCCATCCCCAGTTCTTCAATATGCTTCTCCCATCCCCAGTTCTTCAATATGCTTCAACCATCCCTAATCATTCAATATGCTTCAACCATCCCTAATCCTTCAATATGCTTCTCCCATCCCCAATCCTTCAATATGCTTCTCCCATCCCCAGTTCTTCAATATGCTTCTTCCATCCCCACTCCAATATGCTTCTCCCATCCCCAATCCTTCAATATGCTTCTCCCATCCCCAGTTCTTCAATATGCTTCTCCCATCCCCAATCCTTCAATATGCTTCTCCCATCCCCAGTTCTTCAATATGCTTCTCCCATCCCCAATCCTTCAATATGCTTCTCCCATCCCAAATCCTTCAATATGCTTCTTCCATCCCCACTCCTTCAATATGCTTCTCCCATCCCCACTTCTTCAATATGCTTCTACCATCCCTAATCCTTCAATATGCTTCTCCCATCCCTAGTTCTTCAATATGTTTCTCCCATCCCCACTCCTTCAATATGCTTCTACCATCCCTAATCCTTCAATATGCTTCTCCCATCCCTACTTCTTCAATATGCTTCTCCCATCCCCACTCCTTCAATATGCTTCTCCTATCCCGAATCCTTCAGTATGCTTCTCCCATCCCCAATCCTTCAATATGCTTCTCCCATCCCCACTTCTTCAATATGCTTCAACCATCCGTAATCCTTCAATATGCTTCTCCCATCCCCACTTCTTCAATATGCTTCTCCCATCCCCAAACCTTCAATCTGCTTCTTCCATCCCCAATCCTTCAATATGCTTCTTCCATCCCCACTCCTTCAATATGCTTCTCCCATCCCCACTTCTTCAATATGCTTCTTCCATCCCCAATCCTTCAATATGCTTCTTCCATCCCCACTCCTTCAATATGCTTCTCCCATCCCCACTTCTTCAATACGCTTCTCCCATCCCCAATCCTTCAATATGCTTCTTCCATCCCCACTCCTTCAATATGCTTCTTCCATCCCCAATCCTTCAATATGCTTCTCCCATCCCCACTTCTTCAATACGCTTCTCCCATCCCCAATCCTTCAATATGCTTCTCCCATCCCCACTTCTTCAATATGCTTCTTCCATCCCCAATCCTTCAATATGCTTCTTCCATCCCCAATCCTTCAATATGCTTCTTCCATCCCCACTCCTTCAATATGCTTCTCCCATCCCCACTCCTTCAATATGCTTCTCCCATCCCCAATCCTTCAATATGCTTCTCCCATCCCCAATCCTTCAATCTGCTTCTTCCATCCCTTATCCTTCAATACGCTTCTTCCATCCCCACTCCTTGAATATGTTTCTTCCATCCCCACTCCTTCAATATGCTTCTCCTATCCCGAATCCTTCAATATGCTTCTTCCAGCCGCACTCCTTCAGTACGCTTCTGCCATCCCGAATCCTTCAATATGCTTCTCCTATCCCGAATCCTTCAATATGCTTCTCTCATCCCCACTCCTTCAATATTCGTCTCTCATCCCCACTGCTTCAATATGCTTCTTCCATCCCAGATCCTTCAATATGCTTCTCTCATCCCTAATCCTTCAATATGCTTCTTCCATCCCCACTCCTTCAATATGCTTCGCCCATCCCCACTTCTTCAATATGCTTCTCCCATCCCCAATCCTTCAATATGCTTCTCCCATCCCTACTTCTTCAATATGCTTCTCCCATCCCCAATCCTTCAATATGCTTCTCCCATCCCCATTTCTTCAATATGCTTCTACCATCCCTAATCCTTCAATATGCTTCTCCCATCCCCATTTCTTCAATATGCTTCTACCATCCCTACTTCTTCAATATGCTTCTTCCATCCCCACTCCTTCAATATGCTTCTCCCATCCCCAATCCTTCAATATGCTTCTTCCATCCCCACTCCTTCAATATGCTTCTTCCATCCCAGATCCTTCAAAATGCTTCTCTCATCCCGAATCCTTCAATATGCTTCTTCCATCCCCACTTCTTCAATATGCTTCTTCCATCCCAGATCCTTCAATATGCTTCGCTCATCCCGAATCCTTCAATATGCTTCTTCCATCTCCACTTCTTCAATATGCTTCTCCCATCGCCAGCCCTTCAATATTCTTTGTCATCCTCATTCTGTGTTACTGTGCTTCTCCCATCAGCAGTTGTTTTGTTTCTCGCATCTCAAATGTTGACTGTATTTGCTCTAGCTCAAGTTCCTCAATGTGTTATTTCTTCCTCTGCAGTTTTCAGTGTGTATTTGCATCTTGAATACTTATATTGTATCATCACTGGCTGTTAACAATTTTTATTTCCAGTCCATTAGTATTCTTCCTATCACCAGTCCTTCGACTTATCTCCTTTCTAGTCCCCAGTGTATTTTCCCTTGGCTTCATTTCTCATCATCTTACCTCCATGTCCAGCTCTTCAGTGTCTTCATCATATGTTGCTTCAGTTATAAATTTGAGGTCCACCATAGATAGCTTTTTATATTCAGTAGTGGCAGTCACTCCTGTAAGTGGATCGCATATCCCTTATGTTCAGGATTTGACTCAAATGGCCCAATATCTACTTATATGACAATGTGCGATTGAACAATGTATCTTCCTTCGCATACAATATGATAGCATAAACTTGCATCTGTCCCCACATGAGCTCTTCCAACCTTTTAGTAGGCAGCACTGAATACTCTAGTGAACTGGGGTTGATTAATATCTCGAAATTGGGTTAGTTTGCAGATTATATGAAAAAGTAGAAATTTCAGATTTAAAAAATCTTCTCCTAAAATTTTTCCTATAATAGACAAAATAACACAACCATGCTGCATTATCCCAAATAATGGACAAAGAATTCACTTTCTGTTTTATTTCCTTTTGGGTCGGCTTCTAGCTGGGAAAATTGACCTCTTCTATCTTCATTCTCAGCTCAGGCCAAAAGCTGTTTTGTCAGAGCCTTTGTCAGACCTGACCTGAGCTTGTGGCTCTTTGTATGTTAATTTTGACCTCGGTAGTGGAATCTCACTACATCATCCTGGCAACCACACAAGAAGCTAAAAACTGCAGATATTAAGATGCATTTATATCGTGCAGTTCATGACTTCAGAATCTCATGACCTCAGAATGGGACCTCAGATCCCAAAGCACTTCACAGTCACTGAAGTACTTTTAAAGTATGATCACTATCGTAACACAGAGAAAGGTAGCAGCCATTTACATGCACCATGGTCCCAGAAACAGCAATGAAAAGAATGACAGTTCATGCCATCTTAACTCTTACTACTCAATTTCAAAATGTTGAATACCAAGTACCATCACATTGATGGTCCCGTTCTCATTTGTAGTCTCCAAACTTATTTATTGAATACAACTTCCTTCTGCTGGATCAGTAGAGATTAAAGTTTCAATTTAATTTGAATAGATTAATAGCAAAGTTTAATTTTTTTGTTTTTTAGTGATGTTGGTTGAGAGATAAGTATCAACCAGGATATCATGAAAACTCCCGTACTCCTCCTTGAATAGTACCTTGAGATCTTTTGAATCCACCTGAAACGGCAGATCGGACCCTGGTTTAACATCTCATCTGAAAAGTGCTAGAAATCAATGAAACAGTGAGTTCAAAATAGTTCTACCCACTTAACCTAAAAATCTGCAATCAATTAAGTTAATTTAGGGCATTATTGGATTGGATTTGGAGTCAGGAATTTGGTCTTTGTTGGGGATTCCTGAAGCATTGGAGGTGGGTGCTTGGAGTTCACATCCTTTGCTGATGGCATCATGAAAAAAGGCAAAAAAAGGATGATATCATCCAGGGGAATTCCTCTCAGGTTCATGCATGCTGCACCCCTGCCCCACACCCTGGGCTGAATTTTATCCAACATGGAAGTGCCACTGCACAGCCCCCGCAATATTACGCATGAGGGCTGATTTAAATAGAGGGAGCGGAGCGGCCGGCCTCGAAGACGAAGCAGGGGCGGCCATCGTGCCCCCAGCAACGGCGTCTGGCGCCACCACACGCAGGTGCCGGTGCCATTTTTAAAGGGCTTTAAGCCCTTAGCAAAGATTTACATTTTTAAAGTTACAGTAGACGTGACTTTTAAAAAATAAATATTTAGGAGATGGAGGCCCTTCCCCAACACCCCCCAATGGTCTTTTCATTGCCTGATATTAACAAAACTTACTTTATTCCCTACCTGAACCTTCCCCGCCAACTTTCTAACATTTGCCCGTCAACCCCTTCCCACCATCCCCACAGCCAATAAAAGGTGTTTTCCCATTCCCCCACCCCTCCTGCCCTGAAAATTTTATTCCTCCCCCCTCCCCACCAGTGTCTCGCCTGGGACCTCCATGCGGAGTTTCGAGGGTGTGCTAGTTGCGATCGGTGCCCTTAAAATCGGCATGGGACGACTGCTGCCAACAGGTAAGTTTATTTGCATCTGATTTATGTAACTTTACATATCTAGATGAAGGCCCCGCTACCTAGCGGCAGGGAGGCCACACCGAGGTCCCCCTGCCGCCGGTAATATGCGGTGGGCCCTTCTTGACGTCGGGGGTCGAGGCGGGCCCTCCCGCCGTGACCCACGACGTCAAGGGGCTGGTAAAATTTAGCCCCCTGTCAACTGTACATCTGCATGGTATTTGTCAAGTCGACAGCCTTTCAAAAGTGGTGTCTGCTGAATTGATGAATGGCAGGTTCCCTTGTATCCAATCACAAAGTGCAAGAAAGCCAGACTTTCTAGAGAACAGCTACAATGTATACTAGATTTCCTCTTCTTCCTGATTTGCCACCAATCCTGCCTAGTGGCATGCAAGCACCACAAGCTTACTGCTCCCTACTCCTAACAAGTAGCCCAGCTTTACTGCTAATGGCGCACAGGCCTGTTCACTTTATGGTAATGTTCTTCAGCCCGGGCATTTGACACCGGACAGAATTCCTGCTCTGCCGTGGCTATAGTAGTAGAGTGGGACATGTTTTTTTTGGGAGCTGTAACTTTAAGATGGCAATGAAATCAACCAATAACTCGAATTGAAATGATTTAGTCAAATATTTGGATCTACCAAAATATTTTTGTAAATGTAAAGCTGAATTTGGTACCTTGATCAAGGGCTGGATTTTCAGATCCCACTTTGGGGCGGGAACGGAGACGGAAGGGGCCCGCAAATACCAGCATTGGCTGGTGTGCCGGTTTCCTGATGCCATTCCTAGCGCCAGCTATGTTCACCAGGATGGGGTGAGGGTGGGATTCCACCAGATTCCCCCATTAAGGCCAAATAAGGTGCTTGGAGAGTTCATTAAGATCTGGGTAATGGGGGGTGTGGAGAGTTTCACGGGGGTGCATGGGTTACTTGCACTATCTGGGGCAGACCAAGTGAAGGGAGATGGTTACACAGTAGGCAGCCAGTTATGTCCACCTCAGGGAATTACCATGGACACATAAAAGTTTAAACGGCACAAAGGCAGACTCAGCCACTGACAAACAGAAGCCCTTGGCGCTGCCCTGGGGAAAATAGACAGCAAGTGCTCAGGTAGTGCAGGGGTCGTCGCCTTCCTGGCATCATGGGAGCAGAAGAGCAGGAGGAAAGGCTGCCAAGGACAATTGGACAACCAGCTGACCACAAGGAAGGCAGCAGCTGGCAATAAGGCCTTGACTTTCAGATTTTGGGTCCAGTGGCAGTGAGGAGCCACACCATCTGCAGGAAAGGTGGAGACCTAGGCATCAGGAGAGGAGGGGAGAGGAATGAGGGACAGGAAGGCCACGGAGGCTATACCTTCCCCATAGGATCTATCGCCTGTTACAGACAGGTGGGAAGTGGTGTGGGTGACTTCCACTTTTCACCTCTGAACTGACTGCAGTTTGTTTTGTTTTTTTAAAAATAGTGTTTCAGTCCCTGAGTGTCTTAAGGGTCAAATAAACGTAGGTTTAAAAAGAAAGATAACTATTTATTGAACAATACCCGAAAATGTTTGCAACCTCACCCACTCACACAGGCACATAGATGCACTCACACAAGAAGAGATAGAGATTTGAGGATAGCATCCATTTAAGACCAATTATTGTCAAAAGAGTTCACTTTGAAACCTTCTTGGTTTTTCAGGAGGAATTTTTAACAGCGCTACAGGCCTGATGTTCCTTTTCTTGGTTCACTGAAGTATTGCAAATTCCTTTGTTTAAGGCTTAGTCAAAGTTGGTGAACAACTTGTTAAAATTTCTCAGATGGGGAGTTTTCAAGGTCACCTTTGTCAGACTCTGCCTCAGTGGTTTAAAGATGTTACAGGCAGGATCTTATTCTTGGCTGGAATGGATCTCTCAGTTTCTTTGCTGGCTTGCTTTTTCTCTCTCTCCCCCTCTGTCAGAAAAATCCCTTTTTTTTTTAAGGAAAAGCCTTATTAGGCTTGGTTTTGGCCAGGTGACCATGGATGCTCCCCCCAGGTGTGTTCATACAGAGGAGCCACTGTTACACAATGAGGCTTGAATGTGGCTTAACTTGATAAAGTGATGCTATGTGCCACCTATTATCTTGGCTTTGAATCTGGAGTTGTCCTGTCTGTGAAAGTCTTTGTTACCTAATTCTTGAAGATAGTGTTGAATGGCCTCTTTAGCATTTTAATTTGCCTTCCCTAGAACTAGACAAATGTAATGATGAGTTTATTCTCCAACAGTCACAATGTATATTTACAGTACAGGAGGGTCATCTGACCACTTACTCCATCTTGTCTGCAGCAAAATGTGTCCACTTTTTGGAGTTTAATTCACCAATCATTTTTACAGTTCATAATTGCTGCAGTTCACTTTAGTTTATTACCATTCCTTTTGTGAACATGACATGCTGAAGAAGGAGCTACCTGGAGATTATCAAGACCCTGTGTCATGGGAAACTGTGACTTTCCAGGCAGATGATCACAGACATCTGTGCCCTTGTTGCCAAAGACCTCACACTTCGCAGCACAGGTCACCATGCCCTGCCAGTAGCCATCAAAGTCACTGTGACCTTGAACTACTTCGCTTATGGCTCCTTCCAAGGATCAACTACAGACCTTGATGGCATCTCACAAATGGCTGCACACCACTGCATCTTGCAGGTCATTGTTGCCCTATATTTCTGAGCTGGACAGCACATTCATTTCAGGACAAATGAGGCCTTGCAAGCACAGAGGGCATTGCATTTTGCTGACATTGCTGAATTCCCCTAGGTGCAGGGCATCATCGATTGCACCCATGTGGCCATCAAGGCACCCAGCGACCAGCCAGTGAGATTCATCAACACGAAGGGCGTCCACTCCCTCAATGTTCAGCTGGTCTGGAACCACAACAAGTGTTTCCTCCATGTGTGTCCATGACTCCATCATCTGGTAACCCAGGCTGCCGCAGCTACCCCAAAATTCGTGGATGGATCCTTGGGGACAGGGGAAATCCCTTGAAAAGATGGCTACAGACCCTTCTATGAGAGCCCCAGAGAGAGGCACAGAGGTAATACAACCAATTCCACCTGCTCAGTAGGACAACCATTGAGCAGGCCATCAGACTTCTCAAAATGCTATTCTGGTGCCTGGATCAGTCGGGTAGCATCCAGCAATACCCTCCTTCAAGGGTTTCGGTGATAGTCTGCTGTACTCTGCATAACATGGCCCTTCAAAGAAGTGAGGACCTTGAGGTTGGTGAGGCCCTGGAACCAGATAGCTCATCAGAGGAACAGGAGATGAGAGAGGAGGAGGAAGTGGAGGTGGAGGCCGAAAGGGTGGATGCAGAACACCGAGGTGCCCTGGCTGCACAAGAAAGTGGCCAGGCACAGTGCGGGGCATGATCATTAGGATGCCATGAATGTCAGGGATCATTTAATTCAGGAACATTTCAACTGAGTCCCTCTGACCTCGGATGAAAGGCATGGGATGGAAGTCAGTCTGAGGTACCTGTGCTAACACATCCATTCAAGCCACAGCCTGGAACATCTAAACACTTACCACCAGTGAAGGATGGTTTTGCTCTCACTGTGGAGGAATCCTTGATCTCTTTCATCACCTCATGCCATTTTTCTTGTCACGCCAGCAATGAAAGGAGTCTCAGACGTGTGCCTTAAAGTTTCATTATTTATACAGTATTAAGAAAGGGAAATAGTGCACAGAGACAGTAAGAGGACACGCCAGTGACCCACTCAGTGCTCCATGCAATTCTCCCCTTGTGGCCTCGGAGGAAGTGGAGCAGCCTACTCACTTACCTCTGCTTATGGCTATGATGCATGTGGCGGTCATCCTTGTTATGGAGGTGCCTGTGGGGGCATCTCCAGAGGCTGCTGCACCTGCATCATCCCAGGGCCAGCCTCCATCACTTGACCCTTCTGCACAAAGGCTCGCACTGTCAGAGGGGCCAAGGAGTCCTAGGATGATGAAAGTGTTCCATGGGTGGTGGCACCCTCTTCCTCCTCTGTGACATTCTCAGCACTTGGTGGATGCACTGGATGCATGAAGGAAAACACCAGCTGGGGCACAACTGGCACACAGTCCAATATCTCTGCGCCACCAGTGCCATTGACTGGTCCATGCTACACAGCGTCTCATGCATCCTGTGGACATCAGTGCGCAGTTCCTGCATACGGTCCAAGTGTGGCCGCATATGTCTCTCCATGAGATTGACCAGTTTCTTTATGGAGGAGCTCATGCGCTCATAGCCCTGAATGGCACACATGAACTGGATAGAGTCCTCCATCTTCTGCCCATGGCCCCACACTGCCTCAGGGAACTCTGACATGTGGGAACATATCTCCTGTTCTAGGTAGAGCCTCCTTTCTTGTGACTCTTGAGGTCCTACATCTGTGCCCAGCTGAGCAGAGCTGTGCCTGTTCTACCTCCTCTGAGGGGGACTGTCCACAGTTCCCTCTGCCTCTGGCACAACCTCCTGACCACTAGTGCTGTGCTCCTCATCCAGTGACCCGCTCTCTAACTGAGGACCCACCACCAAGGTTGAGAATATCTGCGCTGGTGGACAGTGAGCTTGCAAGGTGTGACAGTGCTTCTTCTGTTTCTTGCTGCTGCTCTTGGGTGACTGTTTGGGAGGGAGATGTTTTCCGTGAATTGATATCTGCACCTGTGGGAGACACAAGAAAAGATCATGAGAGCTAACCTTGGAGAAGAGAAGCCTCTGCATGCAACTCAGTGATGGGTAGGTTGTTGGACATGGCAGAGTGCGATGCACCCCATTAATGAATGCATTGCCTCTGTAATCACCATCGCCACCATGAGTTCCGATTTTTCCAGGGCCAACTTCCTCATGCTCCGTGATCCTGACTATTTCCATCGCTTGATCCTCCATGGGTGTTACCACCTGAATGTAGGGGACACCTCCTCCCTTTTGGGCCCTCTCCCAGGCATTGTATGCCCATTTCTCCTGCAAGGACAAAACAAAATGAGATAAGGCACGACTGTGCTGTATGGCTAATGTTGTCTGACTCCTATTCATCAGCAGCTGCATGTTTCAGTGGTGACAGGTCCTCAGCAGCATTATGGCTCTGAGCCTTTCTGAGAAGTCAGTAGGTGCCCTGAGCACACACTCTTCCCATGTTCAGGGGCAGCATACAGCCTGGAACTCCTCAGCAGGTGCTCTGCTGGAGGAATACCTAAGGACCTGTCCTGAGGGTTGGAGTTGGCACTCATCTTGTCAGAGTATATGAGTTCACTGAACCGCTTCCAGCACTGGATCCAGGACGTCCGAGTGACACATCTGCCACTCACAATTGCAGCGATGTCCTAAAAGGCCTGTTTCATCTGTGTGGGTGGTCTCATCCTGCCTCCCTTCAGGAACAGGACCTCCCCCTCTCCTTCATGGCCTCCAATATAGCCTCAATGTCTGCATTGGAGAAATGAGGGACAGCCCTGGCCCGGGTTTCAGACCTCTGGCTCTCCTGAAACATCTTGGAGACGACAATAGAATGCATTAAACAGCAGCCATAGAAATGGCTGCCGTGGTCCATTTAAATCAGCTCCACACTTGAACAGTCCTGCCTCTGTTTCCTCCCCTGCAGCCTCTAATCGGATGGCCCATATCAATTAAGGGGTTGCCCCCATGAATATTGTGCATCATTTCCATTTTCCACCGGGGGCAGGCTCATGACTCAGAAACAGTTCCAACTCGTGTTTCCCACCCCCTACATGAAAATTCAGCATCTAGTGTCAGTATTTGACTGTCTTGTTCATCTGACTGATTTGCTGCAAAACTGGCAAAGAAATCATTTAATGTGCAATAGATACAAACTGTTTTGCTGATTGGGTATATAATTTCCCAGTAAACACTTTCCTGTTACTTCTAGATAAACTTTAATACTGTTGCTATTGTTTATTATTTTGAGCAAATATCATTATGCATCATGGAAACAAAGCACAGTGACATATGGTGGTATAAAAAAAGACTTTTGCTCTCACAGTTTATCTCAAGCACTGGGTTCTATTATTGTAGCATAATCACTCCATAGCTATTCATTATTCTTTATCTGATTGATTAATCAGAGGAACCTAACTCGTAACCTGCTGAATAACAGCAGCAATTACGGGACACAACAAAGACAGCTCCTGGTGCTTTAAGAGTGAATATTAATTACACTACACCAGGGAGTAAAGTTAATTTGAAACAATAAAAGTCCATGTACAGTTTGGCAATATTTCGATAGCCTTTAACTTTTACAAAATCAAAGTCTTGGTTTCATAAAGTATATTGTAACCATTTCTGTTGTTTCCAATTATTGTGTTGGCTACTATCATATTCTGAGCTATGTTATTTTACATTATGTTCTAAACAAGACAATTTTCCCTGGTATTGGGATCACTCAATGAAAAATTAAGCCATTCAAAATAACCTTAATAATTATATAAATAACGAAGCTCAGACTTTGGGTGGTCAAGAACACCAATTGCAAACAACAACATAAATGCTGGATATTTTAATCACTATTTCTTGGAACATCATTACTAGATTTTCATTCCATGATCTGTGCTGTGAAACCACTCTAAAGTATTCACTTAATCAGTATTTACGCTGGAAGCCATACTAGATATAAGGTTAAAGAAATAACCACCTTTTATCAAATATTACTTGTTAGGACAGCTTATCCATCTATGTGCTCTGAATTCTCACCCAGATTTTCATGTTACACAGCAAGGTATCAGGGACTTTCCTCCAAATAATGCAAAACACAAAATTACTTACTTTTTGCAGTGTCCACAGAAGACCAAACTGAACTATTGCACCAATGAATGTTATTACACACTTACACACACTAATCAAGATTTACCCAATGTGACTTCCTTTGAGTGCAGTATTTTTCTTTCAACAGGATGATGTCAAATGCGAAGATTACAGTTGTTGTGTACTCAGTCTCACATCTGCAACATTGTGTGATTCAAATATCTATTTTCTTCTGGTAGGCTAGTGTGTGGGGTGTGACAATGCCCTGTGCCATAAAATGGAGGATGATGGGCTCAATTTCATAGATATGACTCCTGACCTTGACAAACCCATCTGCCATTGGCACTGATTAGATGCCAGGTACTTCCTCACAGGGAGAATGGAAACATGAATGGAAAAGTTAACCGTCCTAATCTTGAGTATCCCCTTAAAGCTAGTTACAGAGCAATATTAGCAGAAACCTGGAAGCACACGGATTGGCTGCTGTCTCAGCTAGAGAATGGGATCTGATGCAAGGCAGAGGAGAAAAAGAGAGGAGAAAGCAACATGAACTTGCTTTAAACAGCTGTAGCATCAGGATCAGAGAAGCATGACTAATAAACTGTCCCCAAAGGCTGACTGTATGGTATACTACAAAATGTAATTAATGGTTTTTGAAATTCATATTCCTTCATTTATTAACATTATTAGTCGGGTCAGATCTTCTCAATTACTTTATGGAAACAATTTGAAAACACTTCCAAAAGCTCGTTTTTTGTTTTCACAAAATGCTTTAAACTGCAAAATGAGAGTAAGTTATTGGCTTAGTGGCAACATCCTGGCTCTGATTCGGAAGATGCAGCGCTCTAACCCTGCTCAGACAGTCCTGCCAAGTGGAGACTCTAGTTCTGAATTCTGGGTTGACATCCAGCAGGGTAATCCTGTCCAGTGGCTGTGGATGGTATGCACCCCCTCCCAATCATTGTATGGGATGTGGGAGCCTATAAAACTCTCCTGCTATCTAGGATTGTCCACCCTATTGGCAGTAATAATGGCACTTATGGCCATGGAAGGAGAATTTACATTGTGGTCTGTCATACTGTTAATTAACCTGGAAATCCTTCCACTACTTCACACTGTTCTCCAAGGGTAGAATGTGGAGATACAAAAAGAGCATGACAATGTCACTTATAAAATACTGAAGGACAATGACACTTGTTAATAAGATTGAAATACAAATATAAAATTATTATGATTTTAGACATCAGTATTACTAACAGCATACCATTCACAAAGTAGTTGTGGTCAAATATTTCTAGATTTACAGTGTACAAAGAACAAAGAAAATTACAGCACAGGAACAGGCCCTTTGGCCCTCCAAGCCTGCACCGATCCAGATCCTCTATCTAAACATGTCGCCTATTTTCTAAGGGTCTGTATCTCTTTACTTCCTGCCCATTCATGTATCTGTCTAGATACATCTTAAAAGACGCTATCGTGCCCGCGTCTACCACCTCCGCTGGCAACGCGTTCCAGGCACCCACCACCCTCTGCGTAAAGAACTTTCCACGCATATCCCCCCTAAACTTTTCCCCTTTCTCTTTGAACTCGTGTCCCCTAGTAATTGAATCCCCCACTCTGGGAAAAAGCTTCTTGCTATCCAACCTGTCTATACCTCTCATGATCTTGTACACCTCAATCAGGTCCCCCCTCAACCTCCGTCTTTCTAATGAAAATAATCCTAATCTACTCAACCTCTCTTCATAGCTAGCGCCCTCCATACCAGTACACCAGAGCTAATACAAAACTACCAAACATATAGTGGGGGCCACTTCTAAAAACATCAGTTGTAACAACATCCCTGTTTAAAACAACATTTTAAAGTCCTTATTTTGTTTCCATTAACCTTTACTTTAACATCCCACACACCTTGTAAAATATCCATAAACATTATAATAGAAATGATTTTGTTCTTGCATAAAATATATAATTGAAGTCAGGTTTTATCTATCTATTTGTTTGTAATATTTAGTGAGCAAGGTGGAGGTTTACACTGGGTTACCCCATAATGGAAACAGATTGGGTAAAGCACTGCTGTCTCACATGTGATAGCTGTAGTGCTGTTATAAGTGCATAGACCAGTCTAATATGGTACCATTTTGGCATTGTACACCTTGTCATGCTCACACAAGGAGAAATTATGAAATATAAAATGAACGGATGAATTGAACTCAAAATGGACATCTTTTGCTGCAAAACAAGATGGAGTAAGAGATCAGGTGACCTCTCCTGTACTGCAAATGCACATGGTAACTGCTGGAACTGAACAAATCTTCATGTTTGGTCAAGTGTTAAAGAAAACATTATAGAAATGTAAATGACCCATTCAATGTTAATGCCTACCGCTCTTCAAAAGGTTGAGGTAACAATGACTTTTCAGACACCAGACTCAAACACAGGATAAAGGGTGTGAAAAACACCACTTTGTCAAAATGGCATAGGGATGAACAACATCCAAACTCATTGTCTAACAATGGCCAAACCATCAAACACCATTTATGAAAACACAATGGGGGAGAAACTTTGGTCACCTGACAGAAACTAAGTCTCTGATGGGGAATTTTAGTAAGAGACATTTTCTGTGAAGCAAGATATAAAGCCAGAAGCCAGAAGGAAGGACCCTGCCCGAATACCATCTTTAAACTGCCTAGAGGTAGAGACTAAAGGTGGCATTTGAAACTCCCTTCCCGAGAAACGGTAACAGGATCATCTTCATTGAACTGCGACTGAGGTTTGACCAAATAAGCCTGCAACCAAAGCATCCGCCCACCGGAAAATTTCCAAAGTTTGGCATCAGTGAACCAGGAAAAAAGAAATACAGGCCTGTACCATTTTTGAATGTTCCTCCTGGGAAAACAAACAAGGTTTCACAATGAATTCTTTTTAAAAACATCAGACCTAAATGTATGCTATCATTTAATCGCTATCTTTTCTTGTATTTGTATGTGTGTGTGTGTGCGTGTGTGTGCCTGTGTGCATGTGGGTGCAGTTGCAAATATTTTGGGTATTGTTTAATAAACATTTATCTTTCTTTAAACCTACGAGAAAGTCTGTCATTTGTCTGTTTATTGGCCATTAAAACGCTCAAGAGTTAAAACACAATATTAATAAAATCACACTGGGCTGGATTTTATAAGATTAAATGGCGGTCCACCCACACAGACCGGATGTCGCAGAGCTGCCACGGTATTCAGCGCGGTGGCTCATTTAAATGGCTGGGATAGACTGCACCCCCTGATGAAGTGGGGGGGGGGAGGGGGGGAGGACGGTCCGTCCCCAGCAACAGCGTCAGGCAACATTGCGCAGGCCCCGATGCCATTTTTAAAGGGCTTCGAGTCCTACATTACAATTTTAATTTTTAAAGAGATATTGAATTAAAATGTATTTAAAAAATTAAACAAATGTATCTAGACCCTCTCCCATCCCCCAATAACTATACAATTCATTCCTTGCCCTCTCCCCCCCACCAAAATACTTACTTTGTGTACCTGACCGTCCCCCCCACGAAGTTCATAAACTTTTAACTTCATGCCTTCCCACCATCCCCTACACCAATCAGATTATTTTGACCCTGCTACCCCCACCCCCCACACCGCACTGAAATACACACCTGCTCCCCCCTCCCCACCAGTGTCCTGCATCGGATCTCTGGACTGATATCCGATGGTGCGGGAGTGCCGGCCACCGGCAGCAATATCGTTACGGAATGGGTGGCAGGAGCGGGTGAGTACTTAATTAATTTATTTTAATAAATTAACATATTTAGATTTGGCTCCCGTCACCAAGCGGCAGGGGTGTCTGCCACGAGGCCTTGCTACCACCAGCAATATCGGGCCAGGCCTTCCCAGCATTGAAGCCTGTGGGGGCCTCTCCCAGAGGCATTTTCCACACCCGCCACCCTGCCACGATGTCAGGGGGTTGTGGGGGGGGGGGGGTGGGTGGGGCGGGCGTGGAAAATGCCTCTGGGAGAGGCCCCCACAGGCTTCAATCCAGCCCACTGTCTTCAGTCTGCTGAGAGGTGAAAAGGGAAAGCACCCCGACCGTTTCCCACCTGTCAGTAACAACCTAGATAGGATGGAGTTACACTCTCTCCTTACAATTAGTCAAATCAGAGCCCTGTGCATTGATGGAGCTCTGCTCAGTGGCCTCCAACTGTCATGAACATTCTTGGAGTTAAAAACTGGCTGACTCTTTCATTGGCTCTTCTCATATTAATACTATTAACCTTAAACTTTAAAGCGGTTTAGTGAACTACCTGAAAACTTTCAGAATTTGTGATTCAAAGTAACATGGTACAGCTTTTTCTGCATGATCTCACACTGGTATAGAAATTTTGATTTGTTGGCAGTTGAGTACCAGAGAAACTGCAGTTATACTGTGTTTCTTTTACTCATGCAATATATTGACTGGGTCATGTTGATACAGGATGTGAAGCATAAATGCCCATGTATTGCCATAGTTTTGTTATATGTATATTTATTAATGCACATATTGTATTGAATTCTCATTGAAGTACTAACACTCTCGCCTTTGAGTCAGTGGTTGTAGGTTCAAAGTCCTACTCCAGAGACTTGAGCACAAAAATCTAGACTGCCATTCTAGTGCAGCACTGAGGGCCTGCTGAACTGTTGAAGATGCCATCTTTTGGATGAGTCATTAAACCGAGGCCCCCATCTCCTCTTTCAGGTGGATGTGAAAGATCCCATGGCACAATTTAGAGGAAGGGCAGGGGAGTTATCTCCAATGTCCTTGTCAATATTTATCTCTCAAATCAACATCACAAAAACAAATTACCTGGTCATTATCCCATTGCTGTTTGTGGGATCTTGCTGTACACAAATTGGCTGCTGCATTCCTACATTACAACACATCAAAAGTATTTAATTGGCTGTAAAGTGCTTTGGGATGTTCTGAGGTTGTGAAAGGTGCTATATAAATGCAAGTCTTTCTTTTTCTTTACCTTTTTAAAATCGGCATTTTTCTCTCCTTCCCATCATGCCTGAAGGTTTTGGAGCTTTGGCAAATGATATATTTCCATGGGCATCTGTAACCTTCAGTTACCTTCACAAAATGCCTATTATTTATCTGTAAACCTTAAAACTGAGGCTGTTCTTGTTCTCACCCGACATTGAGCAGGTGATACCAGATAGCAATCAGAAGAACCCTGGCTGACCAGGGCACTGAAGCCAATTACAGTGCCATAACTACTGTGCCAACTGAAGTCAGGCAACTCAGTATAAACATCAGAGATAGGACCTTTTTTGCTCTGAATGGCTCATTGGAGAAGCTTTCTCTGAGGGCATCACAGCAGTGCAATGCAAGATTTGTCTTTTTATTCAAATAAATGACCACAGAAGTTGATAAATTGATAAAACAATTAATCCCTTTTCAGGATTGGATCAATCTTTTCTTTCAGTTTTTTCCTTTTCAGCCAGTTCAATCTCTGCAATGTTTGCTATAGAATCTACTCACACACAAGAACCAACTATCTTAACTTTGTCTGTATCCTTACCAGTGTTTTGCATTTTCAATTCTGTTTGGTTACAACAGAAATAGTTACAATTACAGAGACCATAATGTGGACAGAAATAGATAGAGAAAAAAGGTAAATCTGGATACAGAGACACTATCAGACATCAACAGAGAAATGTAGGCTGGCAGAAAAAAACACACAGAGGGATTGTTAAATGTATGAAGAAAGCACTGGTTTCCAGTTTAATCTTTGCCAATGACTGCACCAGGTTTATAAGGTCCTCCAAATGTCAAAATATTGAAACTAACAGATGGTTTTATGTACAGTATTTTACAGATAAATTCTTCTCTTGTAATATGGATGAAATGTACTTTATTAAATGGGCTGAACAACAGCAATATTATAAAGTTACTCAGGAACAGCTCATAACAGAACACGTCAAAGACAGTCAATTGTGGTAAAACGGAACATTTAGTAAATATAAACGGACTAGGGAAAGAAACTAGTTTCTTGTTATGCCTCAAGAGCCTCACTATACACTTTTTGGAGTGAAAAAATTAACTTATTCAGTTTTACTGTATAAACACAGCTGCTCTGTTGAATCATGTTTCAATCATATGTTGCACATCCAGAATATATTCAGTGGATTATATCATTAAATGGAAAGTTTTTTAAAATTATAATTCCTATTTGTCTTTGAGCCCTTTCTCAGTATTTGTTAGTTAAAATAAAATAAAAATAAATGCGACAAAGCTTCGAGCAAGATATCTTTCTATCCATTTTTTCAACAATTCAAAAATGTTAAAAGCTCAGGTTTTGAAATCACTTAACAATTACAAAGTGTCTCTCTACATTTTTTCTTCTATATATTAATCTTTATTAACTTTTAACAGAAAAGGCACAGAAAGAAATGGATTTTAAGGAGGGTCTTAATGAAGGAGAGTGAGTTGGAGAATTGGAGGGGCGAAGAAGGGGGAATTGCAGAGTGTGGGGTCTAGGTGACAGAAAGCATGGCTGAAAATAGGAGCACACTGGAAGTGCTCAGCACCCAAACCTCCTCTTAGGCTTAATTAGCATGAAGGAGGGACATGTGAGCACATTTTTGAGGTACACTGTTGGCCACAACCATGAAAAGAAGAGGAGGTCTGGACATTCCTAGGGCTGTACAGGCAGCAATAATTTTAGAAGAGCAGTACAATGGAATCCCATAAAATAAAAGCACAATTTTTCAGTATATCCTGGTGCATGGAACATAAGATATTAAAGTGACAGCTGCAGATGAGTATTGGTGGCTGTTGTAATTAATTATAGCCAAACGTTCTGATAATCATTTCTGAGGTCTTCTCCTTTAGTGAAATAGGACAGGTCCTGTCCATGCTGCTGTACTGTGGCTAAGTTGGCAGCAGCACCCCTGGCAGTAGTGGATTGATTACTCAATATACACCTCACCCCCAACCCCGTTCCCCCCCCCCCCGCCACCCCACCCACTCACTGGATAGAGAAATTGGTTGGAGTGTAGAGTGGATGGTCGATCCACTAATCCAGTTTCCTGGCTAATGGTGAAAGCTAAAATCTACCTATTTACCCCCCTAATGCATTAGTTTTTAAAAATATACTTTACATCTTATGTTCCATGCACCGTGATATCCTGGAAAGCCATTACTTGACTGGAGTTACATTTTCCCACCCATGATTCCTCTCTGGGATTGCCTTTTTAAAAAAATGCATATTTTTCCCTCTCCTTTTTCTGTTTCTTATAATACATTAATATCCAGCTTAGCTTTCAGTGTTGAAGAAGGGTCTGCCCATTTTCCTCTTCTCATCAATAGATGTTGACTGATCATTTTCTGCCTTGGCAATATGTTCATTTATTGCTTTTAACCACATGAATAAGACTGAATGGATCTTCTATGCAAAATATTTTGGGATATTCATTCTCTTCATTAATGTCAGGGATGTCAATACCAGGAAATTAATTTTTTCCCACTTTTTGTTCCTACTTTCAGTATGAAATATGTTCAGGTCACACACAGCACAGATAATATGCAATTCCGAACACTCACTTGACTTATACATTTGTAAGGTTTAACATTCAGTTCAGAAGACCATTTTCCCCCTCCCCCCACCTAGTATCTCACGTATCAGCTACCTTTATGATTTTATGGATTGACATTGACTAATTGTCACCAAATAGATATTAGAATTATTAAATTATATTGCATTAATTAATTTAATTTTCTTACTTCACCATGCAGCTTTATAGATATCTTACAATATGCTGCTAAAAACCTAAATTGTTAGACTTAGTTAGAAATTAAGAATTGAAAATGGTTTTGGACAGATACAGAAAATAGCACTTCAGGCTCTTTTATACATAACATACTGTCCTCAGAGAATAACTCACAAATGCCGACTGATGTGGTTCCTCAACAATTTTACCGCTAAAAGGTAAGTGAGATCAACAACAACTTACAGGATCCAGAGAAATGCCGTTCAGTCACTGGGGATTAGCAGGTTTGTACTAAAACATCGTTGATGGTGGAAGAACTTTCCATCCATTGCAGCGACACATCATTGGTGTAAAAAGTGCATTTAGACAAACAGCACTAAAATATGAACATTGACACAAGTGTCTTGGGTAATGAGGATAGGCTTTAAAAAGTCACCATAAAATTTCTGTTTGCTCATCTTCCACTTCCTAAGTGCACATGCTTATGAATCAGAAGTAGTAAATGCAACAGAATGTTATTTGATTTGTCATGCAGACCCCCACCTGCCAAGAATGAGGCATATTAATTTTGTCACATGAACATTGATTTTTAAACTGTTGCTGGAGTGAAGAAAGGAGGTGTTAAAAAAAATCACCAGACACTTGGCTGGAAAAACATTTGCATACTAACAGACAGTGCTTGGAGAGACAAAGGACTATTCCCTGGTCCACTTAACCCAAAATGGACTTTGATCACCAGACATTGAAGGTAAGGAAGCTCACATTCCAGAATGACTGCTAAGATGGCAGAATCCACAAACAGAAGTGGTCAAACCAGCTAGTCACATGACTAACCTGCTGGGCAACCTGTTTTTTAAAAATTGTGTCAGAGAGAAAGGCAGAAGGCAGTTGAAACTGAAGCTGGAGCAAGGAAGCCTCTCTCTCTCTCTCGCTTTCTCCCAAGCCGCCGGACCCACGGAAGACACGTAAACCTCAAGAGAGAAAAGACTTCGACCTTGAAACAAGTTGAAGCGTGAACTGGGCCCCAACGAACTGCAGGACTGACTGGCAACCAAAGACTCCACATTGAATTTAAAGGACTGTAGCTACCAGAGATTGCCTCAAACTTTTCCCCTTTATTCCTTCTACTTTTTCTGCCTCTATCTGCTTGTGTGTTTATTGCATATGAATGCTTGCGTGGTCGCATCGCATACTCGTAGTCGGTAACTGGATTAGAGTTTAAGATTAATAAACTTCTACCTTTCTCGTTTAAAATCTAAGAAAACCTATCTGAATTGATTTCTTTGCTTTACAATTGGAAAGCGGTGAACAAGGATTCACTAAGCGGGAGCTAAAAACACAGTGTTTCTAAAATTAAACCTTGTTACTGTTAAACCAGGCAAAGGCTGAGAGGGACCGCCTAGACTCCTTCTCACCTGGTCGTAACAGATTCTTATAGCTGTTTCATTTTGATTTAGTAACGGTTCTGGGGAACTTCTCTATGGTATATCTTATAACTATCAGCTTCAGTGACAGGCAGCTCTCTTATGTTTCCTGAAATCGCCACAATGTGGGTAATTCCAGTAGCTTTGCCCATCACGCCATCTGCTCGCTGTGTGCTTGTCTCCTACAACAGTGTACAGCTCCAGCGACATTCTGCAGTTTAGTTGCAGCATAATATTCTTCTGGCTAACAGCATATCCCCCACCGAGTGGGAAGATAAAATTGAAAGCTACTGAAGAGCAGCTTTGTGCACGTGATGTTCTTGAAATAATAGCTGAACAACTCCCACGCAACCAAAATTTAACTCATGAAAATGTAAAGGAAAAACACAGTTTACAGGAAATTTAGGAAGTTTGTACAATGTCAAATATAATGTAGCAATTACTGCTGCATGGTGCTTCACACACAAGGTCATTATCTTGAACCAGTCCTATATTGGAATTTTTCAATTCTTTTAAAGGGAAATACAAATTAAACATGTTGCTAGCTTGTAAACACCTATTTATGCTCATATCGGTAGCAGGTTAATTCTGACCTAGATGCAGGACTGCCTTTCTCCGTAAAAGCACATAATTCATTTTTTAAGAATGTCTTGTACTTAGCTTTGGTGGTTGTGAAATTCGGATCAGTAGCTCCACTCGAGGCAGTGATACTGAAGCCAAACACCTTCGTGGGGGTGCACGCTGAGCTTCCAACTGCTTATGGCGTGCACACCATCATGAGCGTTCCCACATGAGAAGCAGCTGATGCGTCTTATCCTGATGTCACACAACCCTACCAGCTAATGTGATGCCCATTTTCCAAATTTGAACCACGCACATCCATCCAACGAATTTACATGGAACTTACAAAAGATTGAACGTTCAGTTGCAAGAGGGCCCAGCACTACTGTTACTTAAAGGACTAGGCACCCAACTTGCAGGCAAAATAATTTTGAAAAACTCCTGTTATTGTCAAGTGTCTGAAAGTATTCTGGAGTGTTTATGGAGGTGTTGAGGTGAGTTCTTAGATTTGGCTGAGCGTGTTGCTGCATTCGCACAGGGAGGTCAGTAAAGTAGATGACCTGTCCACACAAAGGCTGCAAAAGGTATGGGGGCTACACTGCAATGCCTCTGGCTTTGCAGCACACAGGGAGATGGTGCAATGGCTGCAGAAAGCGATGGCTCTGCCAACTTGGAGACAGTCTCTCCCATGCTTCTTGACAATGACTGGATGCTGTCTGGCAAGACAGCCAATGCACTGAGCATCTCCATGTGCATTTCCATCAGTATTCTCCTGTATGTTGCCCCATTGAGGTCCTCATCTGCCTCTCCTGTAGTAGAACTCATCTGTGACCTTGCCCTCCAGTACACAAACCATTCATTATCCCTGGCCTGGCTGCAGCCCAATCATGCCCGGTGACTCACCACGTGCTTAACTCTATACTAGCCTTTAAGGTAAGTGCAGTTGCAATATCGTAGCTGGTGGCTGTGAGTGTCAGATCAAGTGATGGGGTCTCTTTATCAGTGCTGTGCCTGTTGCTCTGTTTCCTCCTCCTGGGGCTGCTGGGCTGCTGTGACCGGGCAGGCGGAAGTTCTTGGGTGTCTAAAAGCAGGAGACCAGAAGGAGAGGGTTTGAGTGAGGGAGGGAGGTGGGTTGGAAAGAAAGGGGTCTGTGGTCATCAGCAGCTTGCTCATCATGCCAGATAGCAGGACGGAGGTGAACTGGGAGTTGAGTAGGGGCATAAGGTAGGAACATACAGTCAACCTGAATGTTCTCAGCTATGCCAGATATCACAGTCTCTGTCGCAGCTGCCCCATGATGTGAAGAACCATCTCCCACATAACAAAGAACAAAGAAAATTACAGCACAGGAACAGGCCCTTCGGCCCTCCAAGCCTGCGCCGATCCAGATCCTCTATCTAAACATGTCGCCTATTTTCTAAGGTTCTGTATCTCTTTGCTTCCTGCCCATTCATGTATCTGTCTAGATACATCTTAAAAGACGCTATCGTGCCCGCGTCTACCACCTCCGCTGGCAACGCGTTCCAGGCACCCACCACCCTCTGCGTAAAGAATTTTCCACGCATATCCCCCCTAAACTTTTCCCCTCTCACTTTGAACTCGTGACCCCTAGTAATTGAATCCCCCACTCTGGGAAAAAGCTCCTTGCTATTCACCCTGTCTATATCTCTCATGATTTTGTACACCTCAATCAGGTCCCCCCTCAACCTCCGTCTTTCTAATGAAAATAATCCTAATCTACTCAACCTCTCTTCATAGCTAGCATCCTCCATACCAGGCAACATCCTGGTGAACCTCCTCTGCACCCTCTCCAAAGCATCTACATCATTTTGGTAATGTGGCGACCAGAACTGCACGCAGTATTCCAAATGTGGCCGAACCAAAGTCTTATACAACTGTAACATGACCTGCCAACCCTTGTACTCAATAGGGCTTAGGAGATGTAGGTGGCCTTGTCCTCCACTGGTTCTGCTCTGCTCCCTTCTATTTCATGTGACCTTTTCTTGCAAGAGATGGGGCAGAATATCAGTGACTGTGTAACATTGTGTTTGGGTGATGTGCCTACCATTGCTGGAGCTATGTAGAGGCAGCGAGATAGGGGTATGAGGCTGGGAGCATTGTAGGTGTGCATGGGTGAGATGGAGTATCTAGATGTTAAACAGAAGTCTTGCATGATGGGGGTATGGTAATTTAAGCAACAAAAGAGGCTGGTGGAGTGGTCGGGATGATGTCATGCGAAGATGCATTCACTGACGTTGCCAACTTCTAATGTCATTAGATTTCTTGTGGCACTGATGTCAGGTCCTCCCTGGCCACCTGTTCCAATCCCTTTTGACAATGGTCCTTGAGGGCCTCCTGGACCTCCGCAGAACCATGGCATCTTTCCTCCTGTCTGCCTCCACCACAAATGCTCACAGCCCTGCATCCGTAAACCTGGAGTCCTCTCTCTACCCTGGTGTTCCATTTTCCTTGTTTACAATTGTATCAATAGCAGTCAGCAGCACTCTGCTGTTATTCTGTGCAGCTTGCATTTAAGAGACAGACTGCCTTTAAGAACAGAAGTCTGGTTGCACCACAGGCTATCAGTGAAGCTGCTCGGCTCTCTGCTGAATGCCCCATGGTACAATCAGGTAAATATGGTGGCCCACCTCCACTGGAACTGGTGCAGGCAGGGTATGCATTGCGATCCCCGCACCCAAATAACAATCCAATCCAACTTTTATCCCAGTGTAATAGGCTATACATCCCAATTGTCCCACTTTTTGTGAGAGACCACAGGCTGGATGTTGTGTTGGTGGTGGGGCGCCTGGTGCTGGGCTGAAAAGGCTGGGAGAACCCCGCCTCAGCTTTTTCGCGCCCCGCTGGAGCAATCCTCTGGCCTTTTAACCTTCAAGTTTCACAAGCCAGGATCCCCATCCCTTTAAAGACAGGGATACCGCCTCCAAGACCTGCCAACCAATCAGAGAGCTGGCAGCTCTGCAGTATCGGCAGCGCCACTGGGAGCTCAGATACAGGCCCAGTGCTGGAACACTGGACCAGAGGCAGGTGAGGTGGGTCGCTGGGGCCAGTCCAGAAGGCCCTGGTGAGGGGAGTGCTGCTCTTGCAGTCAAGAGGGAGGGGGATCTCAGGGGTAAAGCGGTTCCGGCAGGGGTCCTCTGTGGACCACAAATTGCCCACAAAGGAGGGACCTCTCCCCCAACCCTTCAGGGAGGGTGCCTTGTGTTACAAGGCATCCTCCCTGTGTGGTGGAGGCCCCCCAGCCGCTTAAGGGCCTCAACTGGCCTCTAGGCGGGAAGGCCATCGTCGGTTTATCCCACCCCAGGAAGATCGCTTGGTGATGGGGAGGCAAGGAACCCTCTGCCCCACCCCCACCACCCCCCCCCCCCCCCCCCGCCACCCGTCACAATACTCTGTGCCCCCTGCCTCTGGCCTTACCTCAGGGGGGCCACATAAAATCCCAGCCCCCATATCCAGAGCCACAATTCCAATTAGCTCCTATTTTGAGCTTATCTCAGTGGCAACACACTTACCTTAAAGTTATAAGAATGAGGGTTCAAGTTCCACTCCAGCCCTGGAAGATATATTCTAGGCTGAAAGTACTGGGGGAATACTGCACTGTCAGATGTGCTGCCTTTTGGAGCAGATGTTAATGTGAGGTTTTGCAGTGTCCTACATTCAGAGTCTCATCTTGACTGTTGCCACACATTTCCTGCTAAAACTATCAGATTAGGTTAATATTACTAATGCACAAAGACCTTTGAAGAATTCTGTAAATCAAATGCAAGACAAAGCAGAAAAACATTGTGATGCTTCACAGTGAAAAGCAGTGAACTATCACGTTTTAGGTCATTTATCTTAGCTCTTTGCCCCAAAGTTACTGATTAAGAGATTGAAGTATTTGACATATTGATCTGTTATTCTGAGAAAGAAGGAAATGCATGAAAAACATGTTTCCAAATAAGCTTGATACCCCAAATAGCACTTTGTAAAATTGCACACATGCACCACTACAGCTCTCACCTTTCTTCAGAATTTAGCTTTGAATGTTAACCTTATTAGTAGCAAAGATTCTTTGAAGTTTCATAGCAGCACAAATGCTGTGCAAGAAATCAATGAAACTTTGAAGTCTTTTATTACCACCTTTCGTGGTTTCTTTTTTTAAATGGCATTCTTGCAGTATGGCCTGACGTTTTTGGTGAATGGAACATATTTCAGCTCTGTACCTATGCACACCAACATAAGGTCACATATGTGGTACAATCAGGCATTTGTCTGTTCTGGACACCAACTCAGATTCCTAAACTTGCAGTGGCCCCATCTGCATAACCCCTTGATTCAACAGAGCGAGTCTAAGCATTTAATTATATGCTGAACAATAAATTTTCCCAACAGCTGTCTAAGAATTTTGCCCTCCAGGTATTGCTCTTTTCAATATCTGCCCTCCTTGAAAGTGTCCAACAAGTTTTATATAGCTTGCCCTGATGGTTCATTAGGTAAATGTACATCATAAATTAGGTGAAACTAAGCCATTGAAAACAGGACAGTCTTGGCTATGTGTGAAGTCAATGAATGTCATCTGCATTGAAACAGCTACAACAGCCTTCAATGTCCTTGAGCTAAATTGGGGGAAAGTTCCAGGGATTGTTCTCCAGTGATCCCTGTTAGAATATGCACATGTATAAACATCAAGTGAAGACTTGATTTTGATGTTTCCACCCCACACAGCAAAGCAGCAGCTGATACTAACTATTCAAGTTGCAAATTCCTACATGCGTCACTGCCTTCAAAAAGAAACTTAGAAATGCAAATAGGGGGAGGAAGATAAAGTACTATGCGGCCTGCTTCACCTTTTTGATTTAATAGGGTGACTATTATTGAGAGAGAGCGATTATGATCACTCCTGACAGATGGACATCTATATGAAATACTCTGCATCACTACATCAAGCGTGTAGGCAAACATTGACTATTTGTGCAAGCCAAAACAATGCCAGGTATCTCAGTGTTCAAATCAGTCTTCTCATTTAAAGCTTGTTCACAAAAATACACACTTTTAGTTGTTTTGATTAATAGAAAAATAAATTTCTAATGCCTTTATCTTTCCAAAATTGGCTCACTGGTCCCCAAGTAGGATAAAATTTGTAATGTGGCCCCTCATGTGAAAAGGTTGGACATCCCTGTTCTAACAACTCACCTTTGTCATGAAAACGTGTTATGTTGAATGATGATTTTTAATCCACCGACTGGAAACTGAATTGACTCCAACCCCCCACCCCCCTCCATGTTATCGGAGGGGTAAGTGGGGGGTGGTGGTCCACCCTGGCCATGTAAATAAGCCACCACACTAAATATTGCAGTGGCTCTGCGGAGTAAATCACGCGCGTGTGCCCCGCCATCTTTGAAGCTCACCGCCTGGTAAAATACAGCCCCATATATTAGTGCTGTTACCAATGTATGGCTGAAAGGCCGGCTCAGTGGCCCATACAGTAAAGAGGATTAGCGAGGTGAATTATTTACTTGACTCCCCAGACCGTAGAAAAAAGCAAAGGCTGTGCCACATCACAGCCGGGAAGGAGACAAACAAACACAGGTATGTCAGGCAGTCAGGAAAGAGGAGGGTGAAAGGGACAGTCAGGACAAGTTAGATTGAGGCCTTGAGGATTCCCAAATTGAACCCCCTACCATCCGGTTAGCTAACACCGAAATGCTAGGGTGATTAGACACTGTACTCTCCTATTTAAATGCAGAACAGAGAGGAGACATAACAAGGCTGCTCACAGCATTTAAAGGGATCTGCAGGTACAAACCAGGGTGTACAAACCTAACCCTACATGATGCGGATGTATGAGAGACCCCTCCCATAAAACAAAATCCCTATTGCCTAGATCCTGGGAAACTGATCCAGGTTCGGGAGGAACTTCAGTATATGCTGGAGCACAAGCTGATTGAGCCCAGTCAGAGTAGCTGGAGTTCCCCAGATGTGCTTGTGCCTAAGCCCAATGGCTCAACAAGGCTCAACATTGACTACAGAAAGATTAATGCAGTGACCAGAGCTGATTCCTACCCAATTCCCTGCCTGAAAGACTGTATCAATAGAGTAGGAAATGCCACCTATGTAACAAAAATAGACTTGCTAAAAGGACATGGGCAGGTTCCCTTAATCACCTGAGCTAAAGACATCTTGGCTTTTGTCACCCCAGATGGCTTATTCCAGTGCTGGATGATGCCCTTTGGATCAAGAAATGCCCCAGCCACCTTCCAAAGGCTGATGAACCAGGTAGTGGCTGGCATGCCCAACTGTGTAGTGTACCTGGATGATCTGTTAGTATACAGTGACACCTGAGGGACCACCTAGATCAGTTCGAAGCCCTCTTCTGAAGGTTACAGTCGGCTGACCTAGTGGTAAATATCACAAAGAGCGAGTTGGCTAAAGCTCAGGTTACCTACCTAGGACATACTGTGAGTCAAGGGTGGGTGCTGCCCAGAGCAGCAAAGCTCCATGTACTGATGGATTTTCCCATCCCCATGTCCAAACAGGAAATAATATGATTTTTGGGGATGTGTGGGTTTTACCACAGGTTTGTCCCACACTTTAGCATTATAGCTGCCCCATTGACAGACTTGTTACAGAAAAGAGTGAAGGTAGTGTGGTCAGGGAGGTGCCAAACAGCTTTCGAGAGGCTGAAAGCCATCTTAACCAATGAACCGGTGCTGGCAGCTCCAAACATTAACAAACCATTTAAAGTGGCAGTTGATGCTAGTGACTTAGGGGTAGGTGCCGTCCTGCTCCCAGATGATGAGTCAGGTATTGAAAGGTCAGTTGGGTATTTCTCCAAAAAATTAAACAGACATCAAAAGAGATACTCTACTGTGGAGAAGGAAACTCTGGGACTGTTACTGGCTCTCAAGCACTTTGAAGTATATGTCCGAAATGGATAAAGAGAGACCATAGCTTATATTGACCACAATCCTTTGACATTTGTGGAGAAATTCAAACCCTGCATGCAAGGCTATTTCAATGGAATCTGCTTCTGCAAACTTACCACCTAGAGATTACCCAAATTGCAGGGAAAAACAATGTGATAGCTGATGCTTTATCCAAAGTCTAACTCAGCACAGAATCCTCCTGGATGAAAACGTAACCAGAGCATAGCTATGGTAGTGTAAGATTGATAAGTGAGTGTTTGAGGATGAATGTGTGTGTACAGTTTATTTTTTAAAATTTATAATCTTATAATGAAATACTCCTGTCATCGCATTTCATTTCACGTGGTGTGGAGGTGTTATGAAAACGTGCTCTGTTGAATGATGATTTTTAATTCACCGGCTGAAAACCTGAATTGAATTCTTTTCAAAAATCAGATAAAAGGTGCCTCGATGCTGGCAACTAAAGATGGCCAACCCAATTTGCATCACTGTTCTTTCCACATTACAATGCATTGAGATGGAGACGGCATGTCTGCACAGACCCATCAAGAACAATGACCTAGGGAATCTGAGTGAACCATCTATTCTGTTCCAATTAGCAAGGTGTCAAGGCCATTAACTGAATATTCAACTGGTAGAAATAAACCACTCAAACCTAATACCTTGAACAATAATATAAAAGCAAAATACTGCGGATGCTGGAAAACTGAAATAAAAACAAGAAATGCTGGAACCACTCAGCAGGTCTGGCAGCATCTGTGAAAAGAGAAGCAGAGTTAACGTTTTGGGTCAGTGACCCTTCTTTGGAACTAATACCTTGAACAATGGGACCCAAGCTGAGAGAAGGGAATTCCTAGACATGGACTGATTAAGTTGCAAGAGGGAATACACACTAGTAACCAACATGCTTGAATCACTGGGTGATAGTCATGTGACCTGCCCACCCTTCATGTCCTTAAGCTGGTGTTTTCTCTGCAGCAAAGAGACAAGCAGCTAGATGCTGAAGAGAGAAGACCCGAGTGAGGTCCCTCCTTCCTTTCTCTCCAATCCACCTTGCAAGCTTCGAACCCTGCCTGCTGACCATGACCACTCAGGCATACCCCTTCAGCAGACAGAGATTCCTAGAAGGAAATCATCTGCTTTGCTGTCTCTCGGAGAACCACCGAATCAGCCATCCACATCTTTAAATCAGAAGCCTCAGGAACACCAAAGGAAAGTCGCATGGCCACCGAATTCAGCCTGAAGCCAGCTGAGTCACCAGCCTCCACAGACTGTATGCCCCTTTTATTTCTTTGGAAACTAATTGACCAATCTATCCTTCCCTCTGTAATCTATTTGTGTATGTGTGTGAACTTCAAGTCTGTGTGTGTGTATGTGTGAAAAAGTTGGAGCGTATTTTCTTTATTTTCACTTAGATTGTTTAAGTATAATAAAGCTAACCTTGTTCTTTGTTAAACTCAAGAAAACCTGTCCGATAGGTTTTTTCTATGATCATGGTGCATAACGGTTAAACGTTCACTGAATTGGCAAGTCGATCCACTTAAAAAAAAACAGTTGTGGTCAACCCCTCCTCATCTGATCAGAACAATGTATAAAGACATTTCTTCTGTCCTCTCTCCCCTCCCTCTTGATGCCAATTCTAAATAGATGATCCTTTATTATTATCTTCCAATCAGAACATGAAAACATAAAAAATAGGAGTAAGAGTAGGCCATACAACCCCTCAAGGCTGCTCTGCAATCCAGTGAGATCATGGCTGAACTTCTACCTCAACTCCATCTTCCTGCACTATTCCCATATCCCTTGATTCCCTTGCTACCCAAAAATCGATCAATCTCAGTCTTGAATCTACTTATCATCTGAACATCCACAGTCCTCTGGGGTAGAGCATTCCAAAGATTCACAATCCTCTGAGTGAAGAAATGTCTCCTCATCTCAGTCTTAAATGGCTGACCCCTTATCCTGAGACTATGCTCCTGCATTCTGGACTCTCCAACCAGGGGAAACAGCCTTTTTGCATCTTAACTGTTAAACTGTCTAAGAATTTTATACATTTCAATCAGATCACTTCTCATTCTTCTAAATTCCAGAGACTATAGGCCAATTCTACTCAATCTCTCCTCATAGGATAGCCCTCTCATCCCAGAAATCAAAGCAGTTAACTGTTGCTGCAACCCCTGTATATCCTTCCTTAGGTAAGGAGATCAAAACAGTACACAGTACTCCTGGAGTTGTCTCAGTAAAGCCCTATATAATTGCAGCAAGACTTCTGTAGTCTTATACTTCAACCCCCTTGCAATAAAGGCTAACATACCATTTGCTTTCCTAATTGCTTTCTGTACCTGCATGTTAACTTTCTGTGATTTGTGTACAAGGCCACCAAAAATTCCCTCTGAATTCCAACAATTACTAATCTCTTGCCTTTCAAAAACTATTTTGCTTTTCCATTCTTCTGATCAAAGTGGATAATTTCAACTTCCCCATATTATACTCCATCTCCCATCTTCTTGGCCACTCACTTAGCTGCTCTATACCCTTTTGCAGCCTCTTTTCATCCTCCTCATAGTTTATTTTCCCACCCAGCTCTGTATCATCAGCAAGCTTGGATGTATTATACTTGGACCCCACATCTAAATTATTGATATAGATTGTAAATAGCTGAGGACTAAGCACTGATCTTTGTGGTACTTGACTAGTTACATCCTACCATCCCCAAAATGTCCCGTTTATTCCAACTCTGTTTTCTGTTTGTTAACAAATCCTCAATCCATGCTAATATATTACCCTCAATCCCAAGAGGCTTAATCTTGTGTACACCCTATCAAAAACCATCTGAAAATCCAAATATACAGCATCCACTGGTTACACCTTCAAAAAACTCTAAAAGGTTTGTTAAACATGATTTCCTTTTCGTGTTGACTTTGCCTAATCATGTGATTTTCCAAGTGGGGAGGAACCAGATGTCGGAGGAACTTTGATTCCATGAATAACCAATAGTAACTCACCAAAAGTGCACTGAAAGCTAATAGTAATACTGGTAAATCTCAGATTTCCCTCAACAATAAAAAGAGATTCAGTGATTACCTATATGTAACTGATAGTAATCAGTAATCTTGTAACCCATTGATACTCACCCTGAAACTACAGCCAGAATATCCCTGCACTGCACAAGTTCTGGTCAGTCCCCAAGGGCTGAATTTTCAGGGCACACTGAAGTCAGGAACTGCAGAAAGAGGGCCCTGAAAATACTGGCGCGGGCAGCGTGTTAATTTCAAGGTGTTGATCCAGGCAACGGCAATAACAAGCAGGGTGTGGGGGGTGGTGGGTGGAGGGCAGGACAGAATCTTGCCCTCCTCCCAATTGAGAGCAGTTAAACTAGTTAAAAAGCTCATTAAGAGCTTGTTGAAGGAGGAGGGTGGAATAATTAAAGAGGCAAATGGGTTTTAGGAGCTGTCATTTTCTGAACAGCTGATGGGAGGCAGGTACACAGCAGGGAGCCAGTCAAGGCCGCCCCTGGGCATCACTCTGGCCTCATAAAAGGGTCAGCAGGGCACAGGGAGACTCAGCACTTGGTAAATAGGTGCCCTTGGTGCTGTGCAGGTGGCAGGGAGAGTGGGCACTCAGAGCTCGAGCATCAAACAGGGTCATCATCCACTGGCATCATGGGGACAGAAGAGCATGGGGCAAGACTGGCAATCACAATAGGATGGCCACTTGTCTGAAAGGAAGGCTGCAGCTGGCATTGGGGGCACAACTGTCAGATTTTGGGCCCAGTGGCGATGAGGGGCAACACCCTCCGCAAGAAAGGTGGAACCCCAGGCATGGGAGAGGAAAGAAGGGCAGGAAGGCAATTTAGGCCAAACCCTTAACACAGGATCAACTGCTAAAGATGGAACTGCCTGGGGATGACCGAGACCCTGTGCCATTGTAGACTGTGACTCTCCAGGCAGGTGGTCACTGACATCTGTGCCCTTGTCACTGAAGACCTTGTACCTCACACTTCACAGCACTGGTCGCCATCCCCTGCCAGTAGTCATTAAAGTCACTGTGGCCTTGAACTTCTTTGCTTCTGGTTCCTTCCAAGGATCAACTGCGGACCTTGGCGGCATCTTGCAAACAGCTGTACACCACTGGATCTCGCTGGTCAATGATGCCTTCTTTGCCAGAGCTGGACACTACATTCATTTTATGATGGACATGGCCTCACAGGGGCAGAGGGCATTGGGTTTCACCTCCATCACTGGATTCCTAGGTGCAGGGCATCATCAATTGCACCCATGTGGCCAACAAGGCACCGAGTGACTGGCTAGTGAGGTCCATCATCAGGAAGGGTTTCCACTTCCTCAATGTCTGACTGGGCAGTGACCACAACGACAGCTCCCTTCATGCGTGTGCTCATTTTCCTAGCAGCTGACATGAATCCTTCATCCTCCCCAGTCCAGGCTGCCTCAGATCTTTACTCCATCCTCCAAGATGTGTGGATGGATCTTAGAGGAAAGGGGAAATTCCTTGAAGAGATGGCTACTGACTCCTCGACGGGAGCCACAGATAGAGGTACAGAGGCAATACCAATGCCACTTGCTCAGCAGGACAGCGATTGAACATACGAATTAGGAGCAGGAGTAGGTCACTCGGCCCCTCGAGCCTGCTCCACCATTCAATAAGATCATGGCTGATCTGATTGTAACCTCAACTCCACATTCCTGCCTATCTCCGATAACATTTCACTCCCTTGCTTATCAAGAAACTATTGACCTCTGCCTTAAAAATATTCTAAGACTCTGCTTCCATCGCACTTTGAGGAAGAGAATTCCAAAGACTCACGACCCTCTGAGAGAAATAATTTCTCCTTATCTCTGTCTTAAATGCACAAACCCTTATTTTTAAACAGTGACATCTAGTTCTAGTTTCTCCCACAAGAGGAAACATCCTTTCCACATCAACCCTGCCAAGACCCCTCAGGATCTTATATGTTTCAATCAAGTTGCCTCTTACTCTTCTAAACTCCAGCGGATACAAGCCTAGCCTGTCCAACCTTTCCTCATAAGACAACCGACCAATCCAGGTATTAGTCGAGTAAACCTTCTCTGAACTGCTTCCAATGCATTTACATCCTTAATCTTTGCCCACTCACTTAACCTATCTATATCCCTTTATAGCCTCGTTATGTTCTCTTCACAACTTACTTTCCTAACTATCTTTGTGTCATCAACAAATTTAGCAACCATACCTTTGGTCCCTTCATCCAAGTCATTTATATAAATTGTAAAAAATTGAGGCCCCAGCACTGATCCCTATGGCACATCACTTGTTACATCTTGCCAACCAGAAAATGCCTACTCTCTGTTTCCTGTTAGCTAGCCAATCTTCTATCCATGCCAATGTGTTACCCCCACACCATGAGCTTTTATTTTCCACAATAACCTTTGATATGGCACTTTATCAAATGCCTGCTGGAAATCTAAGTACAGTACATTCCTTTATCCACAACACATGTTACTACTTCAAAGAACTCCAATAAATTGGTTAAACATGATTGCCCTTTCACAAAACCATGTTGACTCTGCCTGATTACCTTGAATTTTTCTAAGTGCCCTGCTATAACATCTTTAATAATAGCTTCTAACATTTTCCCTAAGACAGATGTTAAGCTAACTGGCCTGTAGTTTCCTGCTTACTGTCTCCCTCCCTTTTTGAATAAAGGAGTTACATTGGCTATTTTCCAATCTAATGGAACCTTGCCCAAATCTAGAGCAAACTATCAAGCTTCTGAAGATGCGATTCCGCTGCCCGGCCCGGTTGGGTGGTGCCCTGCAATACCCTCCTGCAATGGTCTCAGTTATTGTGGTGGTCTGCTGCGCTCTCCACAACATGACCCTCCAGAGAGGTGTGGACCTTGAGGACAATGAGGCCCTAGAATGAGACAGCTCATCGGGGGAGGAACAGATGTGGGAGGTAAGAAAGGAGGAGGAAGATGAGGTGGAGGGAGATGACACTGAACAGAGAGGTGCCCCTGCATGACAAGGTGGCCTCCTCCCGCCACCCTCCCTCCGCTCCCTCATGGCCCTCTAACATCAGATCCAGGTTGGCATTGATGAAGCAAGGGCTGCCCTGTTCCAAGTGCCAGGCCTCCGGCTTGCCTGTGATATCTCAGTGATGGCTGTCATGGGGAGTCTAAATGAGTTCCAAATTTCATCTGACCCACCTCCATACCCGACCCGACTGGCTCTAGGTAGACAGGAAACCCATCTCCATATCAGTTAAGGGCTCATCCTTGTGAAAATCTGAACTTTACTCAGTTTCTACCAGGGGCGGGTTTCTGACCGAAAAACAAACCCAGGTCCTGTTTCCTGCCCCCATGTCGAAAATACAGCCCCGAGTTTCACTCACCTCTTTACTCCTTTTGTGGTGCTGCTCACCAAGTTGGTGCTGCTCTCGTTTCTACAGAAAATATTGATGTCCTAGCCATTCTACTGTCTTACTCTCATGCCCCAATCTGCCTGCCCGACTGCCAGTCTCCCTGTCTGCCTGAGTTCCCATTCTGCAGTCTGTATCTCCCTGACCTTCCACTCTCCAAACCCCAGGTCTCCCTCTCTCTTCCGAGCCCCATTTCATAGTTTCCTTATTTCAAAGCAACAGTCTCCCTCTCTCCCCAAATTCTGACTCCTGAGCTCCCCCCCAGCCTCCATTCCCAAGGACCCCCAATTCCTGACTCATGAGGTCCCCACTTCTTGAAACAAATGTAATCCAATTAAACGCATCGCTTTTTGTGAGCACAAAAAATTACGCATTGCCATTTATCTTTGCTCCTGTAGTATGTCAGTCACAAAATTTAAATCCAATTTGAAACCCTGGCAGGTGATACTCTAAACAGGGACTGCTACGTGGTTTTATAAGGCAAGGTGAACCTGTATGAAACAAATAAAATGTTGAGTGAGACAGGAATTCATTTCAAACAATTGCTTGCGCGTAGATGCCAACTTGAGTTGTTTATTGTCCGTCCTCCTCCGATCAAACAGCAGCTCCACCACATGCTGTAACTGCTCCTGGCTCATGTGCTTGGCACATTATGGTAGCAACTCTCTCAATACAAACTTCCCAAAATCTGGAAATGTGGCAAGCAGGCGCAGTAATGGTGGTGGGGTGGGGGCGGGTGTGGGTTATTCAGACACCACAACCCTCGTGCCAGTTGTCAGGGCAATCAGATTTTTAGCCCTTGACTCAAAGTCTCTGTTACCAACTTTGTAAACCTCACAACATATTATTCAATTTTAGGCCCTTTTTTCCCACAGTGATGGACAGTGCAGACTCTGAGTGTGTTGCATGTCTTTGACCATCATGATGTTCTGTTTTTAAGTGTTCCTGAGTTTCTAGAGAGGCAGATGAATATAAGTTTGCCAACAATAAGGCTTCTAAATAAGATCCAGTTTGTTTATGGATAAAGAAAGAATTAATATTTATACGGGGCCTTTTATGTCCTTAGGATGCCCCAAAGCACTTTAATTTAACGAAACAATTAATTACTTTTGAATAGTCATCACTGTTGTTATGTGGGCAAATACAGCTGCTAACTTGTCCACAGCAAAGCCGCACAAGCAGCAACAAGGTGAATAAGCTTTCTGCTCTTCTTGAAAAAAGCAGATTGAGATATTTTATGCTCACCTAAATAGGTAAATTGGGCTTCAGCTTAATATCTCTTCCAACACTCTTTCAATACTGCTAGCAAGTGCCAGACCAGATTATGTGCTCAAGTCCTAAAGTGGGGCTTGACCTCACAACCTACTGACTCAGGCATGAGTAAATTTTTAGTTTGGTACCAACTCCTGTAAACTGGAAAGTCCCAGGTGTGATGTGCAGTCTGTGTCGAGGTGGCTGATCTCAACTCAGCTAGCAATGGAGTGCTGCAGTTAGCCTTAATGCCTCTAGAGTAAAATCAACCAGGGACCCCACTCCAAACTGCTGCACATTTATGGATGTCAGATGAAGAAAGGATCAGGCCTTCTACTGCTGAATAGCTTGACAACATTCACAGTCTCAGTTCATACATGAAAATTGGCATTGTATGTTCATGTGGGAATCTGTTAGAATCATGGTATCATGGAATGACAATAGACTGGAGGAATGGTCCAGCCTCACTACAGTATTACCAACATTCAATATTAAAGATTCAAATATCAGTTATATAGATAAACCTCTTTCAATTTAAAAAACAATCATAGCACCACCTGATGTTAACGTAATTCAACTTTGTGGCAGGACGTCATGCAAATAAATTTTTTTTTAAAATATCAGCACTTGGATTACCAGTGCTGTATTTAACTGTCCCTTCTCCTATTTTCTTACAGAATACACTGAAATATTCTCTGATATGCACGTTAGAATTATACTGCTTCACACTGCATTTCAGCTTCAAGTAACAGTACAAATTTATGTTTACTTACAAAGAGGATCATTTGCATCTTTAAAAATGGGGCCCTGGGTCAATGATAATCACTAGTTGCTAATACCCTATCAGAATTCTTAAACTTCTTGTTTCTTCCTGACGCAATCTGCTTGATTTTACCCAAATCACTGTTCTGCTCTACAGCCCTGCTATTTCTCTTCAGACTTATACATTTGCTCTTACCTTGATCCTCCCTCCCCCTTCATTAATTTAAAACCCTATCTACCACCTGTTGCACGATTGTCTTTAAGAATTATGTCCCTTTAAGATCTTAATATGCGAATTAGCTAAGTACCAGAATGCAGTCATGTGACTCAGAGCCAGCATCACTCTGTAACTGTAACATCCAGAATAAGGTTCTGTAAATAGTTAGCTTTGTACTGTATATAATTAACTGTAATAAATCTGTTTAAGATCTTCAGCCAACTCGACTCCACACATCTCATTTATGTTGCATATAAAAGAGCTCATTATATGGTGGTAGCTCATTACATGGTGGCAGCTGTGGTGAGAAAAAATGTCTAATTTGAAGACCATAGGTAAAACAGCTTTGAAAACGATCATTCCTAAAGCACTAGAGAGAAAGTTCAAGAAAAATACTGGCTCAAATAGTGAAAAAAGAAGAACTTACCTAAAGCTGTAGAAGACAGGCTGCTAGGAAATTGGGTGAGTCATTGTGCTGATGGTGGAGGGATACTGCCTTAAAAAAAAGCTTTGAAGTCGTTCAAAAGATTGCCTTTTCTATAAGTTCTGTGTAAAATAAAGGGGAAGACCGGACTCCTCTCCCAGACTGATTGAGGTCGGCACCAGTACAGCAGGTGTCCATTAGAAAAAACACGGAAAAATCCTGATTACTGCAAAGCATTCATCCACGTAGCCAAAGATTGGGAAAAAACTATTAAACTACTCAAGCATGAATAAAAGCTTCCATCTAGGAAGCCACAATAAAATAAAACATTAAAACCACTCGAGCCTGAAGAACATAAGCAAACTCTAAAAAAAGCTATTGAACTGCCTAGTGAACATGCCTATTGAACAGCTGTGTAAACACACAAGCTTAAGTGCTGGAAGCAAAATAAACACAGATCACTAGCAAACACCTGCTTCTGTCAATCAAAGCAGCTAGTCTAAAGAACAGTTTTTTGAAGGGTAAACAGTGCAGAGTCATAGAACAAGTCTCGAAGCAAGTTTTAAGCAAAGAACAACAGAAAGCTGGATACCAAATTTCCCAGCATGAACTGGAAAGCTTTGGATATCCAACCGAGTTCCAACTATTCAAACAAAGAATGCTGTTATGTCTCACAAAGCAAGTGATTGCAGACCAGAAAAACAGGCTCTAAACATACTAATAGCAGTTGGAAATAAGGGATTACACAGAATCAATACCTCAGGCTTATTTGACAAGGACCAGAAAGATCTTACAAAGATATGGAAATTGTTAGAAGATCAGCTCCAGGCACGAGTTTATTTTAGAATTCACCACCTGGAATTGATGCTCTACAGGCAACAGCCACAGGAATCAATAGACCAGTTTGTCAGTAGATGTCGTAGCAAGGGCAACGAATGCGATTTCTCGGAAGCTGAGCTGTCAGACTGAATAATGGAGCTGATGATTGTATCAACACCCATTGAAGCATTTCAGAAAGACCTCTTGGAGGAAAAAGAAAGGTCACAGCATTGATGCACTGCTAGAAGATGGCAGGAAATACGAAGCCATTGTAGCTGGACAACAGCACCTGCAAGCACTAGCTGCAGCCAACAGTATTGGCACCATAAGCAGGTCAGAAAGAACAAGCAAGCTGCATGGTAAGTGTGGTTTGTCCCACTCATGGCAATGTTGTCCTGCATTTCAAGTCCTGTGCAAGGCGTGTGGTGCAAAAGGACACAGGGCCCTCCTATCCAAGATATCTGGCTCTAAAGACATGGCCAGAAGTCATGGTAGAACACAAGCAAACAGAAAACTGGGCAACAGCAGCAAGGAAAGCACTGGAGACCAGTGTAAACGCAAGCCATTACACAAAGACCACAGTGAAACACAGCTGAGACAGGACTCAGAAAGGGGTAATTTGCAGCCAGACAATGAACAGACGTTTCACATTGTGAAGCTGACACATCATGCTGATGAAGTCAAACAACTGGAAGCTTTCATATGCCCAAAGAAAGCTGGCAAACATACACTCAGGGTTAAGATTGATACCGTTATCAGTGCAAATATCCTAACAATCCAAATCCTCAAAGATATGTATCAGAGTCATTGGAGTTCGATGATACAACTGACAACGGCCAAGTTATCTGCATACAACGGGTCACCCATCCCTTGCTGTGGCACACTAACAATGCAATGCAGCTATGGCAAGTCGGCATGGAAACCACAAATATTCTACCTAGTAGACACGAGCAGACCAGCAGTGGCAGGACTATTAGCATGTAAGGACTTTGACATCATAAACATCCACAAGGTCACCAAGGTACCCATTACAGTAGAAGAGACCAAGGGGAAATCTCTGAGGACCGGAACCCGCTTGCAGACTTTGACCAGGATCAAACGGTGCAGTCTAGAAACCTAGCAACAGCACAACTATGCCCAGCCTTCACTTCTGCTCGCTAGAGAAATGCCAGCACCACAATGAGCCAGAATGGACAGGAGACCTCCACGAGACCAAGTACTCCTCCCCCAACAAGTCCTTGACCTTGAGCCCCAGGCCTTCAGACACGAGGATCAGGAGAGGCAAAGGACATGCAATGTCCTGAAAAGCAGAGGAGGAATGAGTTAAAGCATTGTCTGTTGGCTATTCGAGATGAGGTACCGGAATTTTCCAAGAATGACAAGGCCTCACAGGTGGTCATCTTGAGAAAAGCAATAGAGTATGTTAGCAGGCTGAAGGCAGAGCAACAGAAACTGAATGCGGAAAGGGAGAAACCTCAGAAAAAACAGCAACAGCTGAGACACAAATTGCTCGAGCAAGAGTTGTCAAACCTTCAAAACAATATATGGACTTTTAAGCCTCTATATTTGTAAATTTCACAATCTCTATCCATGTGTAAATAATTCTGATGTTATCTAATGTTCTGTGTTTTTAATTTTAGCATACAAGACTTATCTTTGGAAAGAAGTGGGATGTTGTATGATTGCCTTTAAGAGTGCTGTCCCTTTAAGATCTTTAATTCTATTGAACTAAGTACTAGGATGCAGTCATGTGACGCGGAGCCAGAGTCACTCTGTAACTGTAGCACCCAGAGTAAGGTTCTGTAAATAGTTTGCTCAGTACTGCATATAATAGTTTAGCTGTTAATTAATCTATTTGAGATCTTCAACCAATTGGACTCCACACATCTCATTTATGTTGTATCAGACAACATAAAATAACTCATTACCCCACCCTATTTAGTTAGTTTGCCAGGACACTGGTCCTAGTCCAGATTAAGTGGAGTTCATGCCAATGGAACAGCTTCCTCTTTCCCCAATACTAGTGCCAGTATCCAGTGAATTGAAACCCCTGTCTCCCACGCCACTCTATTAGCCAAGCATTTAAACCTTTAATACCAAAGCAAAATACTGAAGATGCTGGAAATCTGAAATAAAAAACAAAAAATGCTGCAAATACTCAGCAGGTGAGGCAGCATCTGTGGACAGAGAAATAGAGTAAACCTTTCAATCTGATGAAAGACCCTGATCTGAAACAGTAGGCTGAATCTTAACAGCCCTCTGGGGATGGACTGGCAGGTGGTGGTGGGGGGAGGGGGGGCAGTGGGGCAAGGCAGTCTGTAAAGTGCTGAGCGAAGGTAGGGGTGGAGTGCCCGTCATTTTCCCACCTCCAAGCCATCTTGCCAGTGGCAGTGAAGGTAGAGTACGCACTTTGGCCCAGAGGCCAATTGAGCCATATAAGTGGCCAATTAAGGGCCTCTTCCCACCGCCACAGGCATTTTACCAGCAGTGGGTGGGCCCTCCACCGCATGGGGAAACTGCCAGGTGAACTCTGGTGGCCTCCTTGCAGGCTCGGTGTGGGGGGAGGGGGGAACCTCCTGTCTGGGCACTCTTTGCCCCGCAGAGGCACTGTTTGCCCCACAGACGGGCCACCTGGTTCTATTGGACACCCCTCCCCCCCTCACCAGCCTCACCCAACCTCTCGCCAGGGCCTGCCTGACTGGCCCCGGCACCCCCAGTTCCCACTTACCTTGTTGGGATGGCGGCGTCCTCCCATGGAGTTCTCTTCTTCCAGGTGCAGTCCCAGCAGTGGCCACTGCTCCCAGTGGCACTGCTGGACTGCTAGCCCTCCGATTGGCCGACAGCTTCTGGGGGTGGGCGACCGTCTTTTAAAGAGACAACAGCCCTAACACCAACTAATTAGTTGCCTGACTCCTGTAAAATGAGGCCAGGGTCCCGCAAACACACAAGGCGGGGTCATCCCTAGCTTTGCGGCCCATCTGTCACGAGGATAAAATTCAGTTTGTTAACTCTATTTCTCTCTCCACAAATACTGCCTGACCTGCTAAGTATTTCCAACATCTTCTGCTTTATTTAGGGCGGCACAGTGGCGCAGTGGTTAGCCTCTCAGCTCCAGGGACCCGGGTTCAATTCTGAGTACTGCCTGTGTGGAGTTTGCAAGTTCTCCCTGTGTCTGCGTGGGTTTCCTCCAGGTGCTCCGGTTTCCTCCCACAAGCCAAAAGACTTGCAGGTTGACAGGTAAATTGGCCATTATAAATCGCCCCTAGTATAGGTAGGTGGCAGGGAAATATAGGGACAGATGGGGATGTGGTAGGGATATAGGATTAGTATAAATGGGTGGTTGATGGTCGGCACAGACTCGGTGGGCCGAAGGGCCTGTTTCAGTGCTGTATCTCTAAATAAATAAATAAATTTAACCCTCTAATCTGTTTGTCCCTATGCCAATGTGCTCATGGCTCAAATCGTAATGCAAAGATTATTTTCTTTGAGATTTTGATTTTTAATTTGTACCCTAGTTCCTTAAACTCACTCAGCATACCCTCATTTCTAGTTCTACCTATGTTGTTGGTTCCTATATGGATTATGACAACTGTGTCCTCCCTCTGAGAAATCTTCTCATATTTGCCCTATTAAAACATTTCATAATAAAAAAAAACTCTCTGCTGCAGATGAAAGAGATCCAGAATCTCAATTTTCTCCTCATAAATCTCATTTTTCGTCCATAGCAACATCCTGGTGAATCTGCATTGTGTGCATTCAATACCCTTTTTATAATGCATTGTTCTCTCACTGTGACCTAACCATTGCCCTCTACAAATTTATCATTACATCTTAATTCTTGTATTGTTTATAACACACAAAATATTATTGAGCTTTTTAAAGGCTTCGTCTGCCTATGCTTGAGCATTCATCAAATTATATATTTGCATGCCAAGGTGCTGCTCTTTCACAACCTTCAGCATCTTTGCATTGAGTGGATACTTCCATTTCTTGATCTTCCTCTCAAAATGCACTCTTATACTATTACGTAGTAAATTGCTTCTGATATCCATTTATCTGTTCAACTAGCCTATTTTCTTGAAGTGTCCTTCAGCCCTCCTTGCTATTAGCCAAACTCCCTACTTTTCTGCTATCATCAAATTTCAACAGCCTGCAGCTAAGCCCAAGTTCCCATTATTTACAGGCTGCTCCTATTAATTCGATGCCATTTTTTGTGCTAAAATAAATCAAATTATTCAGTTATTTGAATTAAGCAACTTAAGTAAAATTCTATATTGAAAGATAATATAAATTAAGCACTTTGAATTAGTACGACTGGACCTTTCTCCAATCTGAGCAACACTCATTTACCCTAACTCTTGTTTAATGTCTGTCAACCAGCTCTCCATTCATGCTGATACTTTTCCTCTCCGATACACACCTGACTTTTTGTAAAAGGCCACAGTCACAATTTATATATATGCCTTTTGAAAATCCATATACAACAACAAGCGTCTATAGAGCACCTTTTAATGGAGTTAAATGTCCTAAGGCTCTTCACTAGGGCATTATCAAACAAAATTTGACATCAAGCCACATAAGCAGATGGACAGGTGGCCAAAAGCTTGATCAAAGTGGTAGGTTTTAAGGAGCATCTTGAAAGATGAGAGAGAGGTGGAGAGGCTTAGGGAGGAAATTCCAAAACTTAAGGCCCAGGCAGCTGAAGGCACAACCACCAATGGTGGAGCAATTAAAATTGAGAATGCACAAGAGATCAGAATTGGAGGAAGATAGGAACATAGCAGCAGGAGTAGGCCATTCAGCCCATCGAGCTTGCCCCGCCAGTCAGTACGATCATGCCTGATCATCAGGAGCACCAAGATCTTGGAGTGTTGTAGGGCTGCAGGAGTTTGCAGGGATAGGGAGGAGCAAGGCCATGGAGGAATTTGAAAACAGGGATGGGAATTTTAAAATTGAGGTGTTGCTAGACTGGGAGCCAATATAGTGAACACAGGGATGATGGGTGAATGGGACTTGGTGTGAGTTAGAATACAGGCAGCAGAGTTTTGGATGAGCTCAAGTTTACGGAGAATGGAAGATGGGATGCCACCAGTAGAATGTTGGAATAGAGACAACAAAGGCATGGATGAGGGTTTCAGCAGCAGATAAGCTGAGGCAAGGCAGAGACAGGTGATGTTCTGAAGGTTGAAGTAGGAGGTCTTGATGATGGAGCGGAAGTATGGCCAGAAGCTCATCTCTAGGTAAAATAGGACACCAAGGTAGCAACTGGTCTGACAGTGACCAGCAAGATTGATGGAATTGGTGGCTAGGGAGCAGAGTTTGTGGCAGGGACCGAAGACAATGGTTTTGGTCATCCTAATATTTAGTTGAATGCAATCTCTACTCATCCAGGACTAGATGTCGGACAAGCAGTGTGACAGATCAGAGATAGTGGAGGGGTCAAGAGAGGTGGTAGTGATGTCGAGCTGGGTCCCATCAGGTACATGTGGAACCTGACATTGTGTCTTCGGGTGATATTGCCAAGGGGAAGCATGTTGATGTGAGAAAGGAGGGGGCTGAGGATAAATACTTAAGGACTCCAGAGTAATGGTACAGAAGTGGGAAAAGAAGACATTGCAGGTGATTCTCTGCCAATGACTGGATACATAAAAAAGGAACCAGGCGAGTGCAGTCCCACCCTAGACAATGAAGGAGAAGTACATGAGGAGGATGATGTGATGAACTGTGACAAAGGCTGCAGACAAGTCAAGAAGGTTGAGGACAGATAGGTTATCACACTCACAGTTACTTCATTGTCATTTGTGACTTTCAAAAGAGCCACTACAGCCCTGTGGCACTGGTGGAGGGCTTCAAACATGGAGTTGCGGGACTGATGGGCACAGCTTTGGGAGACAACAACACATTCAAGGACTTTGGCGAGGAAAGGGAGGTTGGAGATAAGTTGGTAGCTTGCAAGAACATAGGAGTCAAGGATTTTTTTTGAGGAGTGGGTGATGACGGCAGATTTGAATGGAAGGGGACAGTACCTGAGGAGAGAGAACTGTTAACAATACCAGCTAATATGAAGACCAAGAAGGGAAGTTGGTATTAATGGAAGTTACAGTTTGGTGGGAATTGGTTAAAGGGAGCAGGAATTGGGTCTCATGTACAAGTTATGCTTGGGAAGGGCATGAGGTGAGATGGGGAGAAATGAAAGAATAATGCAAGTTCAAGGCTCAGGCGGGAGGAACCTTAGAGGACATTTGGCTTGGTGGGCTAGGGGAATGGAGGGAAGCAGCTGATTGGCTTAAATCTTACTGTCCATGAGCACCTTGCACTTGTTGTTGGAGATGAGGGTGGAGGAGAAGGAGGAGGAGGAGAGGCAGTTTAGGAAGACAGTTTGTAGTGCGTAAGAGAAGCTGGGGTTTATCTTTGCATTCCATGATTATCCTGGAATAGCGAGCAGTTTTGGCAGAGAACATGCCCTGAAAGTGCTTTATGTGGTCCAGCCAGATCTGGCGATGAATGGATAAACCAGTTGTCTGCCATAAAACTCTAAGTCTGCCTATGACTTACAGGGGCAGAGATGAGGGCTGTACCAGGGAAAATAACTAGGGTGAAAGAAAGTAATGGTTGAGGTGTGGTGTACTACATCTCTGGATTTCCTTTATCTATACAATCACTTCTTCATAATATCCGATTAAATTCATCAAACATGGCTTGCCTATAATAAATCCATGCTGGCTATTATTCTCCCATGCAACTTCAAACTATTTGACATTAATTATGAACTTAATTTTATTAACCTGTATCCTGTTATTAGGGTATATTTACAAGGTCACATCGCTTGAAACAGTACAAATGAGAAATTTGTTGGGCGGGAGCACTGTCATCAGCATAGACGAGTACAATTACCTCCATGTAGTTGGCAATTGCAATGACAAATATTTTAAGGCACAGACATTAACTTACATAGCAGTGAAGTGATTTTACCAATAGTGATTCACAAAAGACTATCCTGTTTTAGCCATTAATGGGCATGAACATTTGTTTCCAAAATGATTTTAAAAACCATAGTTTAGCTGTTTAATAAACCTGTTTTGAGATCTTCAACCAACTGGACTCCACGCATCTCAGTTATGTTGCATCAGGCAACATAAAAAGAAATCATTATATGGTGGCAGCTGTGGTGAGAACACAGAATCTAAGATCGAAGACCACAGGGAAAACAGCTTCAAAAACTACCCTCCCTACAGCCAAAAGAGAGAAAGTTAAAAAGAAACATTAGCTCAAATTGTGTAAAGAAGAATAAAAAACTTACCTCCAGCTGTAGAGGACAAAGCTGAACAACAGGCTGCAAATCAATCACTGTGATCAGGTGAATCATTGTTCCGACGGTCGAGGGATAAAATTTTAAAAAAACAGCTTTAAAGTGCTTTAAAAATTGATTTTTCTCAAGGGCTCCGAGAAAAAAAAGGGGAGACCCGATCCCTCCCCCAGGTTGATCATGGTTGGCGCCATTACAGGAGGTGTACGATAGTGAAAAGCATGGGAATCCTCCATTCATGCAGCTCGCAGCTAAAGCTATAAAAAGAAACCCAATAAGCCACTCAGTCACTCAGCCAAAGTTTAAAAAAAATATAAAACCACTCAGCCGTGAAGAATTGACTATTAAAGGTCTTTATAAATAAACTCTAGCAGAGAAAAAAAGCACTTGAAATGCCTATTGCATAGCTGTATAAACAGACAGACTAGAGTGCTGGAAGCTAGATAAACAGAAAAGTACTGCTAAACACATTCTCCTGTCAATCACAGCAACCAAGAGAGCTTTTTAAAGGGAAGACAGTACAGAGTCATAGAACAAGTCTCACAGCATGTTTTAAAGCAAAAGAGCAGCAGGAAAATGGATACCAAATTTCCTGGAAGGAAACTGGAAGGCCATTGATATCCTATCTGAATTCCAACTTTTCAAACAAAGTATGCTGTTATGCTTCACTGACCAAACGACTGTATAACCAGAAAAGCAAGCTGGAAAAGTACTGTTGGAATTGGAAATGAGGGATTGCACAGAATCAATACCTCTGGCTTATCTGACGAGGACCACAAAGATCCCGAAAAGATATGGAGAGTGTTAGAAGACCAGCTCAGATTAAGAGTGAATTTTCGAATTCACCGCCTGGAATTGATTTCCTACAGGCAATAGCCACAGGAATCAATAGACCACTTCATCAGTAGATGCCATAGTAAGGGCGATGAATACGATTTCTCAGAAGCTGAGCTGTCAGACCAAATAATGGAGCTGGTGATTGTATCAACACCCACTGAAGCATTTCAGAAAGACCTTTTGGAGGAAAAAGAGAGGTCACAGCATTGATGCACTGCTGAAAGATGGCAGCAAATACAAAGCCATTGTAGCTGGACAACAGCACCTATGAAGCTCTAGGTACAGCCAACAGTATTGGCACCATAACCAGGTCAAAAAAAGAACAAGCAGGCTGCGCGGTAAGTGTGGTTTGTCCTACTCACAGCAAAATTGCCTGCATTTCAAGTCCTGTGTAAGGCGTGCGGTGCAAAAGGACACTGGGCCCGCCTGTGCAAGACACCTGGTTCCGAGGACACAGCCAGAAGTCACAGTATGGCGCAGACAAACAAACAACAGGCGCAGAAACAGGGCAACAGCAGCAAGGAGAGCTCCAGAGACCAGCATAAACGCAAGCCGTTATGCAAAGACCAAGGCGAAACAGACCTGAGACAGGACTCAGAGAGAAGCAATTCTCAGCCAAAAGACGAACAGACGTTCCACATTGTGAACCTGACACATCACGTTGATGAAGTCAAACAACAGAAAGCTTTCACCACTATTAACATCATGTGCCCAAAGAAAGCTGGCAAACATACACTCAGGGCTAAGAGTGACACAGGCACTAGTGCAAATATCCTACCAGTCTGAATTCTGAAAGATATGTACTGGAGTCATTGGAAATCAATGATACAACCGACAACTGCCAAGTTATCCACATATAATGGATCTCCCATCCCGTGCAGTGACACACTAACATTGCAATGCAGCTATGGCAAGTTGCCATGGAAACCACAAATTTTCTACCTAGTAGACACGAGCGGACCAGCAGTGGTAGGACTACCAGCATGTAAGGACCTCCACATGGTGACCATCCACGAGATTACCAAGGTACCTGTTACAACAGAAGAGATCAAGGGTACCTGCATTGAGTCAGTCCACAACCTACAACAAATGTACCAGGACAGGTTCAACGCCATAGGAAATTTCAAAGGTGATGCCGTACTGCACCTCAGAGAAGATGCAATTCTGTCATCGACCCTCCCAGAAAGTGCAGTGTGCACATACAAGAAAAGCTTAAGCGCGAGTTAGATGACATGGAATTCAATGGCATCATCCGTCGTGTGCATCATCATACAGACTGGTGCAGCTCAATCACATGCGGACTAAAGAAGGATGTAGCAATCAGGGTATGTCTAGATCCGAGGTATCTAAACCCTTCCCTAAAGAGATGCCGCCACAAGATTCCAACACGATAGAAATTGAATCCCAAGTTCACAGGAGCCAAATTGTTCTCCAAGTTGGATGCTACACATGGATATTGGTCAGTACCTAGCTAAGGAATCTCAAGAAGTCACCACCTTCGGAACACCATTTGGAAGACATTGCTTCCAGAGACATCCCTTCGGCTTATCTGTCTGTCAAGATCTGTTTCTGCAGCATATGGACAGAATTATAGAAAATGTGCCTGGATGTATATGCATTGCCGATGATATTGCAGTAATGGGCAAAACCAAAGAAAAGCATGATAGAAATCTCCATTCACTGATGGCAGTATCATCGTGAAGGGCTCATTTTTAACAGCAAGAAGTGCCAGGTGAACATAAGTCAGATCAATTTCTTTTGCTCCATCTATTCAGGTTGCAGAATCCGTCCTGACCCAGGCAAAATTGAAGATGTAAGGCATATGCCTACCCCACAAGACAAAGAAGACCTCCAGAGATGTCTTAGATTTTTCAACTTCTTGGCACAAGACATTCCAAATTTCTCTGACAAAGTATCATCACTGAAAGAGCTCTTAAAGAAAGATGTGCCATTTGTATGTTAGGAGGACCATCAGCATATGTTTGAATCTCTCAAACAAGCATTGTCAGCAGAAACCTGTACCCTACAGTTCTATGATCCAAGGAAGAAGACAACTCTGGAAGTCAATGCCTCACAGAAAGGGCTAGGAGCGTGCATCCTGCAGGATGGCAAACCCTGTAGGGTGGCACAGTGGCGCAGTGGTTAGCACTGCAGCCTCACAGCTCCAGCGACCCGGGTTCGATTCCGGGTACTGCCTGTGTGGAGTTTGCAAGTTCTCCCTGTGTCTGCGTGGGTTTTCTCCGGGTGCTCCGGTTTCCTCCCACAAGCCAAAAGACTTGCAGGTTGATAGGTTAATTGGCCATTATAAATTGTCACTAGTATAGGTAGGTGGTAGGGAAATATAGGGACAGGTGGGGATGTTTGGTCGGAATATGGGATTAGTGTAGGATTAGTATAAATGGGTGGTTGATGTTCGGCACAGACTCGGTGGGCCGAAGGGCCTGTTTCAGTGCTGTATCTCTAATCTAAAAAAAAATCAATTACATTTAGGTCCAAATGTTTATCCTGAGCCCAGTCCAATTACTCAAACATAGAGTGTTGAACACTTGCTCTCGTGTTTAGAATCACTAGATTCCACACCAACCTGTTTGGTAAGCAGTTCACAGTGGAAACTGACCACAAACCACTGGAGATGATCTGGCGCAAACCATTGACAAGCGCTCCACCTCAACTACAGCGACTTTTAGTGAAAGTTCAGGGGTAGGACTTCAACGTCTGCTACAAACCGAATACCAAAATGGTCACTTTGGATATGCTGAGCAGATTTCCAAACTCAAACAAGAATGAGACGTTCCACTGGAGTTACAAGTAGACATCATGGACATCGAGGTGGAAAATGTGCGCAAAATCGATTTATTGCATTTTGGTCAGCACAAATGTGACCAACTACAGTCAGAAACAACCAATGACCCACAACTGAAGGCACTGTGCAGAGTCATCATAGAAGGTTGTCCTGACATGGTAAAAGAGGTGCCAGAAACCCTCAGATGCTTTTGGCCTTATGAAGATGAACTCAGTATCTCGAACTGCGTCACCTTCAAGGGAAAACAAGTGATTGTGCCCAAAGCTGTCTGGCAGGACATCTTGTCACAACTTCACCGAGGCCATATGGTCATAGAGCGAACAAGACGACTGGCTCAAGACACTGTTTATTGGCTAGGGATCAATATTGACATCGGAAAATTAATGAGGATCTGTGAGGCATGCCAGAGCCACCAGCCACAACAATGCAAAGAACCTCTACACCCTCACGAGATTCCGTCAGTCCCTTGGTCCAAAATCATCACTGACCTATTTTCCGTTAATGGAGACAACTTTATCTCAGTCACTGATTATTTCTCCAAATTTCCAATTGTCAGACAGGTAAAAGACACTTCAAGCACAATCATCGCAGACACATTGAGTGCCATATTCAATCTATTCAGTGCACCTGAAGAAGTCATTTCTGACAATGGGCCACAGTATATGGAAAAACCTTTCAGGGATATGTGGGTCAAATGGGGCGTAAACAATGTGACGTCCTCACCACATTACCCTAGGTCTAATGGTCTTGCCGAGCAAATGGTTCACACAGTCAAATCACTTATCCTGAAGTGTAGGAGAATGAAACAATATTTCCGGGTTGCCCTGCTGCACCTCAGAGTTACACCTATGGATATGGGTTTACTGTCACCAGCAGAGATCATGTTTGGTAGACAAGTGCGGATGACTCTGCCAAGCCATCATCTGTCCAAATTCTCCGAGATGCGGGAGAAACTGCTCGAAAAACAAGGGAGAATGAAGATGGTGTGTGACTGACCAGCAGGGGCAGAACTACCTCAACTATACGTAGGACAAAAGGTCAGGGTCATACACCCAACAATGAGAACACGGTTACCCACAGAGGCGTCTGGAGTGTGCGGTGAGCCTAGGTCCTATGAGATTGCAACATCTAGCGGAGCACTGTTGAGAAGGAACCAAAGCCAACTGGGAGAGGTGTGCAGTAATCCAATTGTGCACAGTGGACTCGAGGGAGTACACTCCAATGGTGGGGGTGTGACAGATCCACAGGATGGCAGCCAACGCATTGACAACATGCCTGCAAACCCAGGACAACCAAGGGTGAAATCCACATCCCCAAAAGGTTATATCATAACCAGATCTGGAAGAGTTAAGAAAGCACAGAAATGATACATGGACTGTTAAGCCTTTACATTTGTAAAGTTTATAGTCTTTATTCATATGTAAATAATTTTGATGTTCTCTGATGTTATGTGTTTTTACTTTTAGCATAAGAGACTTATCTTTGGAAAGAAAGGGGACGTTGTATGATCGCCTTTAAGAGTGTTGTCCCTTTAAGATCTTAGTATGCTAATGAGCTAAGTACCAGGACACAGTCATGTGACTTGGAGCCAGAGGCACTCTGCAAATGTAATACCCAGAGTAAGGTTCCGTAAATAGTTAGCTCTGTACTGTCTATAATAGTTTTAGCTGTTTGATGAACCTGTTTTGAGATCTTCAACCAATTGGACTCCACACATGTCATTTGTGTTACATCAGACAACACAAAAGTACTCATTACAAGTGGGGGTCTGATCGCTGACCCCGGGGAGGGACAGATCACAAAGTGGGGGTCTGATCCCTGACCCTGGGGAGGGTCACATCCCAGAGGAAGTGTCTGATCCCCAATCTTGGGGTGGGGGAGAGGTTGCAATCCCATGGTGGGATCTAAACCCAGACCGTGGGGAGGTGGTGGCGTAGTGGTATTGTCACTGGACTAGTAACCCAGAGACCCAGGGTATTGCTCTGGGGACATGGGTTCAAATCCCACCACAGCAGAAGGTGGAATTTGAATTCAATTAATAAATCTGGAATTAAAAAGCTAGTCTAATGATGGCCATGAAACCATTGTCGATTGTTGTAAAAACCCATCTGGTTCACTAATGTCCTTTAGGGAAGGAAATCTGCTGTCCTTACCTGGTCTGGCCGACATGTGACTCCAGACCCACAGCAATGTGGTTGACTCTTACATGCCCTCTGAAATGGCCTAGCAAGCCACTCAGTTAGGGCAATTAGGGATGGGCAATAAATGCTGGCCTGGCCAGCGACGCCCACATCCCATGAATGAATAAATTAAAAAAAAAAACCCCAGGAAGGTGGCCTGATCTGCGATCCATGGGGAGGTGCTGGGATCCAATCCTGGGGTGGGGGAATTGTTTGTATGGAAGCGTGGGGTGGGTGGGTTTGGGGGGGGGCGGTGGTGGTGTGGATTAGCTTTGATAGCAATCCCACAAAGAACCTCGCCTGAAATCATAATGACACCAAGCTATGAAACGGAGCTGGGGTCAAGCTCAGGTCAAGACAGTGGGCAGAATTCAGCCCCTTATTTATGAGTAATTTGTATAGATGCACAAAACATTTTGCTTTTGTTTTGAGCAAATGGAAAATGCACAGAACAAGTAAAGAGTTTGAACCCCTCATTTTGTGTGACAGGCAAGATCAGGACTGTGTTACCCTACTGCATGGGCATACTTATGTTGTCAGTGGGAAGACCAGGTTTTGCTGGATTTTGCTGCTTAATTTCTGTATGGCATCTACACGTGCAAAACACACACAGGCACGTAGCTCGATTGGCTGAGATGCACAAACTCTGTTAAGACAATAACTCTAAAAGGGCTGGTGCTCATCAGTAAAGAGGATTGACTGTTTCTTGAATTAACTTGGCTGCAGCAAGAGAGATAAAGCAATTAGTGGTGGAAAATGAAAGTGGAAATAGGGTAAAGACCCCTGCTGCATCTCCACTCCTGGCTGCATGACCAGGAATCTTCCTCTCCCCACCCAAACAGAGTTGGCCACCTACAGCCACTTGCCACATGTAAATGACAGCAGGATCTGGAATATAGTCTATTTTCCTACCTCCTGCCTGTACTGCCACTAAGATCATAAGAAATAGGAGCTGGAGTAGGTAATTTGGCTCCTTGAGCCTGCTTTGCCTTTCAATAAGGTCATGACTGATCTGATTGTGGCCTTCACTCCACTTTCCTGCCTGCCCCCATAACCCTTGACTCCCTTGTAGATCAAAAATCTTTCTAACTCATCCTTGAATATAGTCAATGACCCAGCCTCCACTGCTCTCTAGTGTAGACAATTCTAAAGATTAAAGACGCTCTGATAGAAGAATTCCTCCTTGTCTCTTCATAAATAGGGGACCACTTATCTTGAAACTGTGTCCCCTAGTTCTAGATTCCCCCACGAGGTGACACATCCTCTCCGCATCTACCCTGTCAAGCCCCCTCAGAATCTTACATGTTTCAATAAGATCACCTTTCATTCTTCTGAACTGAAGTATAGAGCCAACCTGCTCAACCTATCCTCATAAGATAACCCCTTCATCCTAGAATCAGCCTCGTGAACCTTCTCTGTACTGCTTCCAATGCAAGTATATTCCTCCATAAGTAAGGAGACCAAAATTGTACACAGTACTCTAGGTGCGGTCTCACCAATGCCCTTTACAGTTGTACCAAGACTTCTCTACTTTTATACTCCATCCGCTTGCAATAAATGCCAACATTCCATTTGCCTTCCGAATTACTTTCCCTCTTCCTGATGCGTTGCAGTGTCCGCAACAGGACTCTAACTCATCAACTCTGATGCGAAGATCCTTGAACTGCCGACACTTACTGCAGATGTGGTTGCTGTGGATCATACTGATGTCCACCAGCTCCCGCATGCTACAGCTGCAACATACACCTGCCTTGCCATCTCTATTTCTTCAAGTTTAGAAATATCACTCAACGATTATTTGTAGTTATAATAAGTAGTTTATCTCGCTAAGCTATAAATTTAATACAATACTTTTATCTCCCTAATACCAGTTTAAAACTACTGTCCCAGTTTAGAGAAAACAAAAGAAACCTCTATACTCACCAACCAGTCACCTGCTTACCTAATTAATGCCTCAAGGTCTTAGCTCTCAGGTCTCACAGTGTCCAGCTCCTTCTCTTGGATCATTCCTTGTTCTGTAAAAGACCAGAACAGCACCTCCTCCCTCACTGCACTGAGTTCCCCGAGTTAAGCACTCGGTCTCACAGGACTCAGTGGAGCTGGACTTCGTGCTAATTAGACTCAGTACATCCTAAGGAAGCAGTGGGACTTTTCCTGCTCCCAAGGCCTAACCATCTTTAAGCCTTGGTGTAGTCTGAGGTCTCAATTAAAAATTCACATTCAAAGTCTTGGAAAATTCAAGCCCTTTTAAAACTGGCTTCTCTCTTTCTGGTGCAGTGATTGCGCTGGTGCAGCATTGGCACATTTCCCATAAATGCAGACTCCCACTTTATGCCAAGGATCTTGCTGGAGACTATTCTGCATAACTAATCCTCTGCAGAACTATGTGACAGTGTAGCACTTCCTCCGTACTGCATAAAAGTGATAGCCTAAATTATATCTCTGGAGTGGGTTTTCAGCCCGTCATCTTCTGACTCAAAGGCAAGAATGCTGAACAGTTAGAAGTGTAGATCTGATGCACAAGTCTCCAAGATAGTAGAAATTACCTCCGAAGTAATGAAATTACCTCCAAGTAGTGAAAGCACTCTCTCAGAACAAGTCCTGTGATCAAAGGCCTTTCACTTAGGTACCTCTGGGCCAAAGCTGAAGCTTATATTAATCATAGAATCATAGAACAGTACAGCACTGGTGGTGGGGTGCAGGGGCCTGACTGATGCAGGATGAAAGCATCATGGCAGCTCCCTGGGAATCTTGCACAAGCATGCATGATCGTTTTGCAAATATCTCCGGCAGACCTCAGAGAGCCAGAGAACAAAAAATTAAGGGCGATGGTGACCCTTACAGCCACTGGCGATGTGTGCCTACCTAGTCTAATTAGCAGGGGGTCTTCTTCCAGGAGGCTGCAAATGTCAGCCATCACCTGATGCAATACCCGGATCTTCCTGAGATACTGGTGCTCCGACATGTCCGGGAAGCTTATCCTCTGCCTGTAAACGCCGTGTTGGGGGTATTGCCTCCTGTGAACGGCACCTCTGTGCTCATCCTCTATCTCCTATGGAGCAGCAGGTACGTGAGACATTTAGCTGCTGATTCTGCTGCTGGTACTGCTGCTGCTCATCTTGGTCTGATCTGAGGGTCAAGATGAAGCTGCATAAGTGACACGCATGCTGAACAGTTAGAAGTGTAGATCTGATGCACAAGTCTCCAAGATAGTAGAAATTACCTCCGAAGTAATGAAATTACCTCCAAGTAGTGAAAGCACTCTCTCAGAACAAGTCCTGTGATCAAAGGCCTTTCACTTAGGCAAGGGAACAGGTGTGAGGTCTCAGTACTTAAAGAATTTTTTACCTGCCATTAGCTCAGCCCTATCATAATCCACTGTCCTCTCACCTAGCTTTTACTGGCAAGTTCCAGGAATCCCAGGAAACCCGTACACTAAGAGTAAAATTCCAAAGTCCCAGCTATCAATTGCCTTTTTGTATATTATAGTTGGCAACCCGTCTTTCCCAAGGGGGTTTCGCACACACAGCCAAACGTGTTGAAGTTACAAGAGGAAGTTGGTGGGTTGCTGCTGCCTTCCCAATGCACTGTCAATTTCAGTTCATTTAACCAGCTGCCCGCTCCCAAACCCATTCATATTTTAAGGTTAAAACTCCCCCACTGTGTTACCAGCAACTCAAGACATGGCGGGAGTATGAGGAGAAAAGAATTTTCATCCTATTAGATAAATAGCTTCAATGTGACAATGTCTTTTCATTGTTGCTTTTACAATGTTTCACATCTGAAATGGCTATGAGGAGATTGTATCATCAGCTCAGAAATCTTTAATGGGCGGCACAGTGGTGCAGTGGTTAGCACTGCAGCCTCACAGCTCCAGTGACCCGGGTTCAATTCTGGGTACTGCCTGTGCAGAGTTTGCAAGTTCTCCCTGTGACCGCGTGGGTTTTCGCCAGGTGCTCCGGTTTCCTCCCACAGCCAAAGACTTGCAGGTTGATAGGTAAATTGGCCATTATAAATTGCCCCTAGTATAGGTAGGTGGTAGGGGAATTGAAGAAAGGTGGGGATGGGGTAGGAATATGGGATTAATGTAGGATTAGTATAAATGATAATTTGTAGCTAGGAATATTGTTTGCAATTGATGCATCAGTAATTTAAATAGGGAAGGTAACTCAGAATCACTGAATTAACTGGAAGCATACAGTATTTATTCCCAATTCTACTGAGCAAAGAAAGGTTTATAAACTGCAGTTTACAATTGCATTATGGTCTTAGGGTAAGACATCATTGTTTTTAATGCTGAATATAATCGAGTTAGATGGATGCTACCATCTTCCAAAAAGTACTTGAACTTTAAAGGAAACCCTATCCTATAACATAAGAATTTTCTAGTGCTCCTCAGTTTCTGCACATCGCTGCTGGTTTATAAATATGGAAGTACATTAGCAATACATCACCAGAGACTGTTGACCAATTCTCTTCTCTCTCCCCACCAAGCCTGTGCATGAGTCAGGCAGAGAACATGCAGGCCTAGTCTGATCTGAAGCTGATTATGTCCAAATTGGGGCCTTATTATTATGGCTGGCCTACCCCATTAGGGCTTATCCCTTGTCAGAGCCTTACATGTGAAAGTGAGGAAAAAGGTTAACCACAGAAAAGTGTGCAGTAGCAAAATGCCTGCCAGCTTTAGGATATCCTAGCTGCCCTCCACAACAGCAAACAGAAGGCTTCCTACTGGCCCTGAATAAAGAAAGACCTTTTCAGGCCTTCCATATGTTTGCTACTCGCTCCTCTCTGCTCCTGTATGCAGTTGGCCTAGGGATAGCATGAAATGTTTGTCAACCCAGGTGAAAACAAGTAAAGAATTACAATGAGGACAGGGGCATCAGCCAAACTAGGCAGTGGGGGGATGCAGTGACATTTGCCAGAGTGAAGCTGGAATTTGGTGCACGTGGGAATTCGGTGCAGAGGAAGAGGGACTCCTTTTCGTATCTTTTTTAGCCTTCAGCAGCTAAGTCTTCTTCCTTTGACTCCAAGACAGGTGATTGGTTGGTGAGTGTTTTATCATTTATCTTTGAAAACTCAGGTAATTTTAGAAATTGTAAGGTTTTTATTTAGTAATACTAGTTAAGCTTAGTAGATTGGGAAACAGTGAGAGTTAATTGAGAAAGTTATTAAAAAGTAATAAAAGTAAATTAACTAATAGCATAAGTAACAATGGCAGGACAGGTGTTACGTTGCAGCTGTGGTATGTGGGAGCTTTTGGATGCCAAGGCGATCCAGGACAAACACGTCAGCAGAAAGTGTATGGAGCTAGAGGAATTCTGGATCAGGATGATTGAACTGGAAGCCGAACTGCAAACACTGCGCAACATAAGGGAGGGGGATAAATATCTAGACATTTTGTTCCAGAAGATGGTCACACCTCCTAGAACAGGATCATCTGTTCTGGTCAGCAGTGAGGGACAGGAGGATGTGACCATGAGTGAGGCAGGTAAAGAGACCTAGTAGACATTAGTGGAGGAGACTTTGCAGTTGCCAAACGGGTTTGAAGTGCTCTCAACCTGTGTGGAACAAAGCGAGGCCTGCAAGGTGGATGCGCAACTGGCCATGGCACTGTGGTGCAGGAAGCCATTCAAGTGGGGGGAGCAAAAAGGAATGTAGTTATTTGAGGGGATAGTATAGTGAGGGGGATTGACACTGTTCTGTGCAGCCGAGAGCGTGAGTCCAGAAGACTGTGTTGCCTAGCTAGTGCCAGGGTTTAGGACAGGAACTTGGAGTGGGAGGGAGATGATCCAGCTGTCGTGGTCCATGTAGGTACTGCTGACATAGGTAGGACTAGGAAAGAGTTTCTGCTTAGACAGTTTGAGGAGCTAGGGACTAAATTGAAGAGCAGAACCTCAAGGGTAATAATCTCTGGATTATTACCTGAGCCACATGCCAATTGGCAGAGGGCACATAAGATTAGTGAAATGAATACGTGGCTCAAAGACTGGTTTGGGAGAAGTGGGTTTCGGTTTGTGGGCATTGGCACCAGCACTGGGGAAAGTGGGGGCTGTACTGTTGGGATGGTCTGCACCTGAACTATGCTGGGACCAGTGTTCTAGCAAACCATATAAACAGGGAAGTAGAGAGGGCTTTAAACTAAACAAGGGAGGCAGGGTGGTGCTGAGGGGTCAAGTTTGAGTAGATGTAACAAATCAAGGGGTAGAGTCAAGGCAGGAGAGCAGAACAGTAACATGGGAAATGAAGGTCAGAGAATGGTAGGAAGCGAGAGAGAGAAAAAAATCTAAGAACACACCGAGACTAGATGTTACAAAGATAACAAAAAGACAAAACTAAAGATTCTGCATTTGAATGCACGTAGCATTCATAACAAAGTAGACAAACTGATAGTGCATGTTGAAGTACATAAATACGATCTGATAGTCATTATGGAAAAGTGGCTACAGGATGACAAGGATTGGGTCCTGAATATTGAGGGGTATATGATGTTCAAGAAGAATAGGAAGCTAGGTAAAGGTGGACAGGTAGCACTGTTAATCAAGGATGGCATTGGTGCAATAGTTAGAGATGACCTTGATTCAGGAGATCAGGATGTAGAATCGGTTTGGGTGGAGATGAGGAATAGTAGGGGAAAGAAATCGCTAGTGAGAGTGGTCTACAGGCCCCCTAACAGTAACCATAATGTTGGACAAAGTATACAAGAAGAAATATTGGATGCTTGTGATAAAGGGACAGCAATAATCATGGGTGATTTTAATCTACATATAAACATGAAAAATCAGATTGGCAATAGTAGCCTGGATGAGGGGTTTATAGAATGCTTTCGAGATAGTTTCTTGGAGCAGTACGTTCTGGAACCAACCAGACAGCACGTTAGATTAGACTTGGTATTGTGTAATGTCACAGGATTAATTAATGACCTCAGTGTAAAGGCACCTCTAGGTAGCAGCGACCACAATATGATTACATTTTCCATCCAGTTTGAAAGAGAGAAGAGTGAGTCTAAGACTCGTATTTTAAATTTAAATAAGGGCAACTATGCGGGCATGATAGCTGAACTAGCTGAAGTGAACTGGGTTACTAGGCTAGGAGATAGATCATTAGAGAAACAGTGGCAGACATTCAAGGAGATATTTCAGAATACTCAGGATAAATACATTCCTACTATAAAGAAAAATTCTAAGGGAAGGACCCACTATCCATGATTAACTAAAGAGGTAAGGAAAGCATCAAACTTAAGGAAAAAGCATATAATTGCGCAAAGATGAGTAGCAGGTCAAATAATTGGTCAAAATATAAAGAACGGCAGAGAATCAGGAGAAAGAAATTAGAATATGAGAGGAAGCTAGCTCGGAATGTACAAATGGATAGCAAGAGTTTCTACAGGTATTTAAAAAGGAAAAGAGTAAATAAAGTGAGTGTTGATCCACTAGAGAGTGAGAATGGGGAGTTAATAGATAATAAGGAAATGGCAGATAAAATTAACAAATATTTTGCTTCTGTCTTCACTATAGAGGATACAAAAACATTCCAGCAATAGCTATAAATCAGGAGATGGAAGGAAGAGAGAAACTTGGTGAAATTACAATCACCAGGAAAACGGTACTGACCAAACTGATGGAGCTGCAGGCCGACAGGTCCTTGGGTCCTGATGGGCTTCATCCGAGGGTCTTAAAAGTGGTGGCTAATGAGGTAGTAGAGTGGTGTTAATTTTTCAAAATTCGCTAAATTCTGGGAAGATTCCATCAGACTGGAAAATAGCAATATAACCCCTCTATTCAAGAAGGGGGAGGCAGAAAACAGGCATCTATAGGCCAGTTAGCTTGTTAGCATAGTTAGGAAGTTGTTAGCATAGATCATGAAGGAGGCTATAGCTGGGCACTTAGAAAAACTCAAGGTAATCAGGAATAGTCAGCATGGTTTTTGTGGCAGGGAAATCATGTTTAACCAATTTATTGGAGTTCTTTGAAGGAGTAACATATGCTGTGGATAAAGGGTAGCCTGTTGACGTACTGTACTGAAGACATTTGACAAGATTATTGCGCAAAGTAGGAGCTCATGGTGTATGGGGTAACATGTTAGCACCGATAAAAGATTGGCAGGCTGGCAGTAAACAGAATATGCATAAATGGGTCCTTTCTGATTGGCAGGGTATGATGAATAGAGTCCCACAGGGGTCTGTGCTGGGGCCTCAACTTTTTACAATTAATATAAATGACTTGGATGAGCGGAGCGATGGCATGGTAGCTAAATTTGCAGATGACACAAAGATAGGTAGGAAAATATGTTGTGAAGAGGACATAAGGAGGTTGCAGATTGAAATAGATAGATTGAGTGAGTGGGCAAAAATCTGGCCGATGGAGTATAATGTGGGAAAATGTGAAGTTGTTCACTTTGGTAGGAAGAATAAAAAGGCAGAGCATTACTTAAATGGAGAACAACTGCAGAATTCCGAGGTACTGAGGGATCTAGGTGTTCTAGTGCATAAGTCACAAAAAGTTAGTATGCAGGTACAGCAAGTAATAAAGAAGGCTAATGGAATGCTATCCTTTATTACGAGAGGAATTGAAAATAAAAGTAAGGATGTTATGCTTCAGTTATACAGGGCATTGATCTCGAAAACTGTGTGCAGTTTTGGTCTCCTTATTTAAGGAAGGATGTAAATGTGTTGGAGGCGGTTCAGAGGAGGTTTACTACATTGATATCTGGAATGAGTGGGTTGTCTTATGAGGGAAGGTTGGACAGACTGGGCTTGTTTTCACTGGAGTTTAGAAGAATGAGGGGAGACTTGATTGAAGTATATTAAGATCCTGAACGGTCTAGACAAGGTGGATGTGGAAAGGATGTTTCCTCTTGTGGGTGAGTCCAGAACTAGGGGGCACTGTTTTAAAATTAGGGGTCACCTTTTTAGGACAGAGATGAGAAGTTTTTTCTCTCAGAGGGTTGTGCAACTTTGGAACACTGCCTCAAAAGGTGGTGGAGGCAGGGTCATTAAATATTTTTAAGGCGGAGGTAGATAGATTCTTGTCAGGCAAGGGAATTAAAGGTTATCGGGGATAGATGGGAGTGTGGAATTCGAGTCACAAACAGATCAGCCGTGATCTTATTGAATGACGGAGTAGGCTCGAGGGGCCGAATGACCTACTTCTGCTCCTAATTCGTAGGTTCATATGTATGTTTGTATTATATATCATGCAAATCTTTAAAGGGGAGGCATTGCATATAAGGCAGGGAGGCAAAGAACAGTGTGAAGTGCACATTTTTACGATAAGGGGCAGCAATTTGTGCCCATTAATGAGAACCTGTTGAAGAACATTATTACAGCATAGAAATAGGAGGATAGAGCAGATGAATGCATGGTTGGAAAGATGGTGCTGGAGGGAGGGCTTTAGATTCCTGGGACACTGGGACCAGTTCTGGAAGAGATGGGACCTGTACAGGGTGGACAGGTTGACCTGAACAGAGCTGGGAACAATTTATTTGTAGGGCGATATGCTAGTGCCATTGGGGAGGTTTTAAACTAACTTGGCAGGGGTATGGAAACCAGGAAATAATACAAGAGGAACACCAAGGTGCACAGAGAATTGGGAGAAACAGATTGCACTAGAATAGTAAATAGTTAGGTATTAGGTAGTGTCAAAGTAAGAAGGAAAGTAATAAAGTCCAAATTAGGGTTACTGTACATGTATGCGAATGTGCAGAATGTGGTGAATAAGGTTGGTGAGCTGTAGGCGCAGATAGCCATGTGGAAGTATGATGTTGTGGTGATAACGGAGACCTGGCTCAAAGGAGAACAGGACTGGGTATTAAATATTCCTGGATACAAGGTTCAGGAAAGATAAGAAAGGAAGGAAAGGGGGCAGGGTGGTTGTTTTGATTAAGGAAAACATTGCAATGCTGGAGAGAGAGGATGTCTCAGAGGGGTCAAGGACAGAATCTACTTGGCTAGAGCTGAGGAACAAAAAAAGTGCAATTACATTGCTTGCTGTTGTCTATAGGCCACCAACTAGTGGGAAAGATGTAGAGGGACAAATTTGCAAGGAAATTACAGAGATGTGCAAGAGTTATAGCGTTGAGAACTTTAATTATCCGAACATAGACTAGGATAATAGTAGTGTCAAGATGCCACCGTCTCTCCTGCATCTGTCTTTATGAATGAAGAGGATGCTGCACAGGTCATGGTGAAAGACAGGGTAGTTCAGACTCTTGAAGGGTTTAAAATTGATATGGAGGAGGTATTGGATAGGTTGTCTGTACTTAAAGTTGATAAGACACCAGTACCGGATCAGAAGCATCCAAGGATACTGACGGAAATGAAAGTGGAAATTGCGGAGGCACTGTCCATAATTTTCTAGTCTTCCTTAAACTCAGGGGTGGTGCCAGAGGACTGCAGAATTACAAATGTTACACCCTTGTTTAAAAAAGCGTGTAATGATAAGTCCAGCAACTACAGCCAGTCAGTTTAACCTCGGTGGTGGGGAAGCTTCTAGAAACAATAATTTGGGATAAAGTTAATAGTCAGTTGGGCAAATGGGGGTTAATTGGGGAAAGTCAACATGGATTTGTGAAGGGAAAATTGTGTTTAACTAACCTGCTGGAGCTTTTTGTTGAGGTAACTGAAGGTTGATCAGAGTAATGCTGTTGATGTGGTGTACATGGACCTCCAAAGAACATTTGATAAAGTGCTGCACAACAGACTGGTGAGCAAAGTTATTGTTCATGGAATAAAAGGGCAGTAGCAACATGGATACAAAATTGGCTGAGTGAATGGAAACAGAGAGTAGTGGTTAATGGATGTTTTTTGGACTGGAGGAAGGTTTGTAGTGAAGTTCCCCAAGGATCGGTGTTAGGACCCTTGCTGTTCCTGATATAGGGCACAATTTTAAATTTTGCAAGTGATATGAAACTTGGAAACATTGTGAACCGTGAGAAGGATAGTGCAGAATTTCAAAAGGACATAGACAAGTTGGTGGAATGGGCAGACCAGTGGCAGATGAAATTTAATGCAGAGAAGTGTGAAGTAATTCATTTTGGTAGAAAGAATGCAGAGAGACAATATAAAATAAAGGGTCAATTCTAAAGGGGGAACAGAGGGACCTGGGTGTATATGTGCATAAATCATTGAAGGTGACAGCACAGGTTGAGAAAGCAGTTAATAGAGCATACAGTATCCTAGGCTTCGTTAATACGGGATCGAGTACAAAAGCAAGGCAGTTATGCTGAACTTGCATAGAACACTGGTTTGGCCTCAACTGGAGTATTGTGTCCAGGTCTGGGCACCACACTTTAGGAAAGATGTGATGCCATCAGAGACAGTGCAGAAAAGATTCATGAGAATGGTTCCAAGAATGAGGAATTTCAGTTATGTGGATAGATTGGAGAAGTTGGGACTGTTTTTCTTGGAGAAGAGAAGGTTATGAGGAGATTTGATGGAGATATTCAAAATCATGAGGGCTTTGGACAGAGTAGAGAGGAAAAACTGTTCCTATTGGCAGAAGGATTGAGAACAAGAGGGCACAGATTTAAGATAATTGGCAAAAGAAGCAATGGCAACATGAGGAAAAATGTTTTCAATCAGCGAGTGATTAGGATCTGGAATCTACTGCCTGAGAATGTGGTGGAGGCAGGTTCAATCTAGGCCTTCAAGAGGGAATTAGATTGTTATCTGAAAAAGAAAGAATGTGCAGGGCTACGGGGTGGAGGAATGGCACAAAGTGAATTGCTCTTTCAGAAAGCTGGTGCAGACACAATGGGCTGAATGGCCTCCTTCTGTGCTGTAATGATTCTATGATTCAGTGAGGAGAAGATGCATTTGACTGCCTAATCTGCTTAACTTGGTGCATTCTTGTTGGGTGCCAGGGTGCAGAACCCAGAAAATGTGGCAGACGCAGTGGCAACTTTGTCAGGCAGCTGGAAGTCCTATCCGATCACAGCTCACCTAGACTCAAAACTGAAGTTGAATCTCCTGCCTCAGTTATTTAAAAATGAAACTTACAGAACCTGTGCAGTTCTGTGTAGAAAAGAAACAACTAAATAGCAGTTTCGTCATTGTAAATGATATACCATGAATTGAGAAACTCACTTGTCTCTCTACTATAGGTGGCAATTGCCTAAAATTGTACACTTGCTCTTCCAGAGCTTGCAGCTGCTGTTTATCTAAGTCTATGTTGAAGTGTCTATCCATGGCAATAACTTTGAGACCTGGGGTGGAAGCTTTTGAGAGCTGCGGCATTCCTGATGGCAGGGCTGGAAGTTTTCATAACTTCCAAACATGCAAGTTGAAGGAGTTTGGAGTTGTCATGTACAGCTACAGACTGCTTGCTATGGAGTTGAGATGGGCAAAGGTTGGACCCAGCTCCAGTGATACCTCTCTGGATGTGCTGCTGGGAGCTGTAAGGGCCAGTCAATGATATTATTTTCTAGTAACGGAAGGAAAAAGACTGCAACTGGGACAAAGAAGTTGCGGTTGCAGGTTACCAAGGAGATCAGCAGCAGGAGCATGGTGCTATCCTCATGGATTCAATGCAGGAAGTGATTCAATGACATCAGCAGGGCTGGAAAGGTAAGAGAAATGAAATATTGCCCTTGATCCTGATGTGCATATCACCCGAACCCCCTCACTCAGCCTTCTCAAGCCTACTGCAGCACATCACTGCTCACACCAACTTACCTTGCAGGTCCACCCATTCCTCTGTCTATGCACTTCCTCACATCCCCATTGATCCATCCAGCACTGACACTCACCCTTAACAAATGCACTCTAGCCATCAAGTGAACGAATGCCATTATTCTCACTCATAGGTCTCTTCTTTCTCTTCTTGCAGAAGAAACCATCAAACTGTAGATGGCCCGACAGTACCTATTTGTACTCATTCATATCTTTAATCTCTCACAGGGCCTTATTGGACCCAACAACAGGTGGCCCATGTCACCCATGATGACAATGAGTCCTCGTGATTCTTTAGAGGAGCTCATTCCCACTGAGGGTGCACCATCACAGGACTTAAGCAGACCGTGCACCAGCTCAGATACGTGCACATCCATGAGACAAGTTAGAGAAATAGGTGGATTTTTACATGACAACTCATACTTCACAAGTGAGCAAGAGCCAATGGTGGAGTCCAGGGCAACAGTGGAGAGACCGTGTTGGAGGGTACAGGCCTCTCCAATCCCTGCTCAACTCGAGCAGATGCAGTACCTTGGGGGCCATCGACAAACAGGATACTTCTTGAGCAACAGCATGAATATGTGATGTATCGGCAAGTGTTCAAGCCACACAGTACATGATTGCAGAGAGATTGGAGAAGTCTGTTTCAAGCAGGAGTGACATGATGTTGCAGGCCATTGTGAAGATGTCTTTTTCCATGGAAAGAATGGCCAACTGAATGCAGCACCAAATGTGCAATCACACGAGTACAAGCAGACCTTCACCAATAGCTTGCATGTTATGAATACTACCTTAAATTGGATGCAGGGATTCTCAGTCCTATCAGATGCTGTTCCATGTGGGAACTCCGGGATACTTCCCATGTCCTGGACAACCACATGTGCAGAAAGTGTCATCAGCTCCAGCAGCTCGAGCTCTTGTTTTCAGATGTTGAGCAGCAGCTGGAATCACTGTGGTGCATCCGCGAGGTTGAGAGCTGCATAGATAGCACATTTCTAGAGGTGGTCACCATGTAGTTTAAGGGTGTGCAGGCAGAGAGAGACTGGATGACCATCACTCAAGCAGGACCAGGCAGGTAGTGCAAGAGTTCCCTGATTGCATCTCACTCCTCATTCACGCACCATGGGTGGCTCAATTGTGCATGGGGGGAGGAAGAAGCTCAGGAAAGCATTAGTGATAGGGAATTCAATAATTATGGAAACAGACAGGTATTTCTGTGGCCGCAGATGTGAATCCATGATGGCATGTTGTCTCCCAGGTGCCAGAGTCAAAGATGTCACTGAGTGGCTGCAGAGCACTCTGAGGGGGGAGGGTAAACAGCCAGAGGTCATGGTCAACATTGGTGCCAACGACATAGTAGATAAAAGGATGAGGTCCTGTAAGCAGATTTTAGGTAATGAGAAAGAGACTTACAAGCGGGACCTCAAAGGTAGTAATCTCTGAGGGAAGTAAGGAAGAAAATTATGGAGGTATTGGCCATAATCTTCGAATCCTCCTTAGATATAGGAGTGGTGCTGGAGGACTGGAGAATTGCACATGTGAACATATGAATTAGGAGCAGCAGTAGGCCACTTGGTCCCTCGAGCCTGCTCCACTATTACACCCTTGTTCAAAAAAGGGTGTAAGCATAAGCCCATCAACTACTGGCCGGTCAGTATAACTTCAGTGGTGGGAAGGCTTTTAGAAATGATACTCAGGACAAAATTAACAGTTACTTGGAAAGGTGTGGCTTAATTAGAGAAAGTCAGCATGGATTTGTTAAGGGCAATTCATGTTTAACTAACTTGCTTATATTTATTGTGAGGTAACATAGATAGTCGATGAGGGTAATGCGGTTGATGTGGTGCACCTGGACTTCCAAAAGACATTTGATAAAGTGTCACGTAAAAGACTGGTGAGCAAAGTTGAAGCCCCTGGCAGCAAGGATACGAAGTTGGCTGAGCAACAGGAAACAGAGTATTGGTGAACAGTTATTTTTTCGTCTGGAGGAAGGTATATAATGGGATTCCGCAGGGGTCAATTCGAGGACCACTGCTTCTCTTGATCTGTATCAGTGACCTAGACTTGGGCACAATTTCAAAATTTGCAGGTGACATAAAATTTGGAAGTATTGTGGATTTAACTGTGAGGAGGATAATGATGGACTTCAAGAGGACATAGACAGGCTGGTGGAATGGGCGGACATGTGGCAGATGAAATTTAATGATGAGAAGTGTGAAGTAATACATTTTGGCAGGAAGAATGAGGAGAGGCAATATAAACTAAAGGGTACAATTCTAAAGGAGGTGCAGGAATAGAGAGACCTGAGGGTACACAAATCATTGAAGGTGGCAGGGCAGGTTGAGAAAGTGGTTAAAAAGCAATTGGGATCCTGGGCTTTATAAATAGAGGCATAGAGTACAAATGCAAAGAAGTTATGATGACCCTTTATAAAACTCTGGTTCATCCTCAACTGGAGTATTGTGTCCAATTCTGGGCACGCACTTCAGGAAGGCTGTGAAGGCTTTAGAAAGGGTGCAGAAAAGATTCATGAGAATGCTTCCAGGTATGCGGGACTTAAGTTACGTGGATAGATCATAGAACCAGGCATTGTCCTCCTTTGAGAAGTGAAAGTTGAGAGGAGATTTGAGAGAAGTGTTGAGAGATGTCTCGAGAGAGTAGATAGAGAGAAACTGTTCCCCTTGGTGGAGGTGTTGAGAACCAGAGGACACCAATTTAAATGACTGGCAAAAGAACCGACAGCAACACAAGAAAAATCTTTTTTATGCAGAGAGCTCTTAGGATCCGGAATGCACTGCCTGAGAGTGTGGTTGAAGCAGATTCAATCGTGGCTTTCAAAAAGGATTTGCATAGCACCTGTAAGGAAAAATTTGCAGGATTACAGGGAAAGGGTTGGGGAATGGGACAAGCTGAGATACTCTTGCAGAAAGCCGCACAGACACTGCAGGCCGAATTCTATGATTCTGTCATTTTATGATATATTTCCATGAGCAGAGAGGTCAATAATGGGGGCACAGATTTAAAATTATTGGTAGAATGATTCGAGGGGAGTTGAGGAGTATTTTTTTCACCAAGAGGGTGGTGGGGGTATAGAACTCATAGCAGGAAGAAACTCTCAGGTCATTAAAAAAAAACTTGGATATGCACTTAAGGTGCCGTAGCCGACAGAACAGCAGACTAAGGAAGGTGGGGTTAGGCTGGAAAAATATTTCTTGGCCTGCAGTGTCATGGTGGGCCAAATAGCGTCCCTCTGTGCCATAAATGTTTCTATGTTGCTGTATTAACGATACCCTTGGCGTAGCCTTTCATTGGCACACTGATCTGCAGCAAAGTGTTCTCCCGTACATTACTAGTAGAGAAGCACGGCTGGGCCATGTGTGGGCTGATGGTCAAAGGGGGCGTGGAAGTGGGGATTCAGCTCCAAGCGCTTCCACTTCTCACCTGTTGCCCCCTGCCCAGTCAGTACCCTACATGCTGGCTCGATGGCTGAGTCTGCCCTTGCACAAGTGCAGGTAGAGCAGTCTTTGCAGGGCCCTCGCAGGCTCCAAAACCCAGAGGACGTTGGGCAAGAGCAACTAAGAGCAAGGATCTGAGCAGCCTACCTCTGCCTCTGCTGAAGGCACAAATGTTACACCACACAGAAGTACTAGAAAAAGCAAGAGTAAAGATTTGTAGTAGAAAAAGGGTACGCATGCATGGTTAGATTGTTAAGTTTCTGTTGTCTATTTGAACCTGTCTATTTGGCTCGGTAGCACCACTACTGACCGAGCTGGCCGAGTCCTAAAGGACAGAGCTACTAGACTGGGTCTGCCGCAGGTGGTGGGGGAACCAACACGAGGGAAAAACATACTTGACCTTGTCCTCACCAATCTGCCTGCCGCAGATGCTTCTGTCCATGACTGTATTGGTAGGAGTGACCACCGCACAGTCCTTGTGGAGACGAAGTCCCGCCTTCACATTGAGGATACCGTCCATTGTGTTGTGTGGCACGATCACTGTACAAAATGGGATAGATTTCGAACAGACCTAGCAATGCAAAACTGGGCATCCATGAGGCGCTATGGGCCATCAGTAGCAGCAGAATTGTACTCAACCACAATCTGTAACCTCATGGCCCGGCATATCCCCCACTCTACCATTACCATCAAGCCAGGAGACCAACCCTGGTTCAATGAAGAGGGCATGCCAGGAGCAGCACCAGGCATACCTCAAAAAGAGGTGTCAACCTAGTGAAGCTACAACACAGGACTACTTGCATGCCAAACTGCGTAAGCAGCATGCGATAGACAGAGCTAAGCGGTCCCATAACCAATGGATCAGATCTAAGCTCTGCAGTCCTGCCACATCCAGTCGTGAATGGTGGTGGACAATTAAACAACTAACTGGAGGAGGTGGCTCCACAAATATCCCCATCCTCAATGATGGGGGAGCCCAGCACTTCAGTGCAAAAGATAAGGCTGAAGCATTTGCAACAATCTTCAGCCAGAAGTGCTGAGTTGATGATCCATCTCAGCCTCCTCCTGAAGTCCCCAGCATCACAGATGCCAGACTTCAGCCAATTCGATTCACTCCGCGTGATATCAAGAAACAACTGAAGGCACTGGATACTGCAAACGCTATGGGCCCTGACAATATTCCGGCAATAGTACTGAAGACCTGTGCTCCAGAACTTGCCGCGCCCCCTAGCCAAGCTGTTCCAGTACAGCTATAACACTGGCATCTACCTGGCAATGTGGAGAGTTGCCCAGGTATGTCCTGTGCTCAGTGACGCTCAGTTTGGGTTCTGCCAGGGCCACTCAGCTCCTGACCTCATTACAGCCTTGGTTCAAACATGGACAAAAGAGCTGAACTCAAGAGGTGAGGTGAGAGTGACTGCCCTTGACATCAAGGCAGCATTTGACCTAGTATGGCATCAAGGAGCCCTCGCAAAACCGAGGTCAATGGGAATCAGGGGGAAAACCCTCCGCTGGCTGGAGTCATACCTAGCGCAAAGGAAGATGGTTGTGGTTGTTGGAAGTCAATCATCTGAGCTCCAGGACATCACTGCAGGAGTTCCTCAGGGTAGTGTCCTAATCCCAACCATCTTCAGCTGCTTCATCAATGATCTTCCTTCAATCATAAGGACAGAATAGGGATGTTCGCTGATGATTGCACAATGTTCAGCACCATTTGTGACTCCTCAGATACTGAAGCAGTCCGTGTAGAAATGCAGCAAGACCTGGACCATATCCAGGCTTGGGCTGATAAGTGGCAAGTAAAATTCGCACCACACATGAGCCAGGTAATGACCATCTCCAACAAGAGAGAATCTAACCATCTCCCCTTGACATTCAACAGCATTACCATCGCTGAATCCCCCACTGTCAACATCCTAGGGGCTACCATTGACCGGAAACTGAACTGGAGTAGCCATATAAATACCATGGCTACAAGAGCAGGTCAGAGGCTAGGAATCCTGCGGCGGGTAACTCACCTCCTGACTCCCCAAAGCCTGTCCATCATCTACATGGCACAAGTCAGGAGTGTGATAGAATACTCTCCACTTGCCTGGATGGGTGCAGCTCCAACAACACTCAAGAAGCTCGACACCATCCAGGACAAAGCAGCCCACTTAATTGGCACCCCATCTACAAACATTCACTCCCTTCACCACCGACGCACAATGGCAGCAGTGTGTACCATCTACAAGATGCACTGCAGCAATGCACCAAGGCTCCTTAGACAGCACCTTCCAAACCCGCAACCTCTACCAACTAGAAGGACAAGGGCAGCAAATACATGGGAGCACCACCACCTGCAAGTTCCCCTCCAAGTCACACACCATCCTGACTTGGAACTATATTGCCGTTCCTTCACTGTCATTGGGTCAAAATCCTGGAACTCCCTTCCTAACAGCACTGTAAGTGTACCTACCCCACATGGCCTGCAGCGGTTCAAGAAGGCAGCTCACCACCACCTTCTGAAGGGCAATTCGGGATGGGCAATAAATGCTGGCCTGGTCAGTGACACCCACATCCCATGAATGAATAAAAAAAAAACACATAAATATTATCTTTTTGCACCACTAATGATAATGATAATGATAAAGATAATGAGTGGGAACATGTGAATTGATGCTGAGCAATGGGGCTGTGAAAGGTATGCTTGGTTGTTTGCAGGACTACTTTGTGTTAGAGGGGATGGCAGAGGTTACAAAAGTAACTTTTGCACATGGCTGTTAAGTGGGTGGCCTGGTAGAGCCTAGGTGAACCTTGCAATAATGAGGCATCCAGGTGGCAATTTGCACCGCTGGTGGTACATTGTCCATAGCACCTTCCGCCTCCTCATCTTTGTCTTCCTCCTCTCTCTCCTCCTCCTCCTCCTCAGAATCATCCAAAGAGGCTCTATTCTCCACACCTTGTTCCTCCTAAGGGTCCAAACCTCACTGTTGTGCAATGTTGTGCAGAGCGCTGTACGCAATGACCATTCTGGAGACCCTGGCTGGTGGGTATTGGAGAGTACCTCCAGATCTATCCAGGCACCTGAAGTGCATCTCCAGCATGACAATGGCTTGTTCCATAACATGGTGGGCATATGGTAGTTTATGGAACTACTCTTGCGCCTCACTCCTCGCGTTTCTAAGATGTGTAACGGCCATGTTTTAGGCGGATCCCTTGCCTCTGAGCAGCCAGTCACTAACTCTGCTTCGAGATGCGAAGAGATCAGGGAGGGTGGACTGCTGCAGGATGAAAACATCATGGCAGCTGCCCAGGAATATTGTGCACACCTGCATAAATGTCTTTTTACAGTTCCACACCAGCTGCACATTGATGGAGTGCAAACCCCTGTGGTTGATAAATATTCTTGGGTGATCTACGGGTTCCTTAATGGCCATATGCATGCCATGCAGTCAGTAGCACCCTGCATCTGTGAGAAGTCATCTGAAGCTGCAAGCTTGGGTGCCTGCTCACTCTGACCGGCATCATGGTGGCAAAGTTTACATAATGGCAGCCATGACATGAAACAATCAGTCACCTGTCTTATGTATTCGTGGGCTGCTGAGTGTAAGATCCTGCAAATGTCAGTTGCGGATCCCTAGAAGGATCCAGAGGCAAACATTGTTGAGAATGGTGGTGGCTTTGACAGCCACTGGTAAAGTGTGGTTACCAGATCCTGATGGCAGCAGGTCTGGTTCCAGCAATATCTGTTACCACCTGATGTGACATCATGAGCCTCCTCAACACTGATGTTCTACCATGTCAAGATGGTTCAGAGGAGGTTTACTAGATTGATATCTGGAATGAGCAGGTTATCTTATGAGAAAAGGTTGGACAGTCTGGGCTTATTTTCACCGGTGTTTAGAAGAGTTAGGGGAGACTTGATTGAAGTTTATAAGATGCTGACCGGTCTTGACAAAGTGGATGTTGAAAGGATGTTTCCTCTTGTGAGTGAGTCCAGAACTAGGGGGTACTGTTTTAAAATTAGGGGTCGCCCTTTTAGGACAGAGATAAGGAGAACTTTTCTCTCTCAGAGGGTTGTGAGACCTTGGAACTCTCTGCCTCAGAAGGTGGTGGAGGCAGGGACATTGAATATTTTTAAGGCAGATGTAGATAGATTCCTGTTAAGCAAGGGAAGCAAGGGTTATCGGGGGTAGATGGGAGTGCGGAATTCGAAACACAAGCAGATCAGCCATGATCTTAAAGAATGGTGGAGCAGGCTTGAGGGGCCGAATGGTCTACTTCTGCTCCTAATTTGTGTATTTGTATGTTTGTAAGCCTATCCTCTGCATGTAGACCCTGTGTGCTGGGTATAGCTTCCTGTGAGCTGTACCTCCCTGCTCATCCCCTCGGTCCTGTGGAGCTGCAGGTCAGTGAGCAGCAGGTTGCTGCTGGTGCTGCTATTCCTGATCCTGGTCCTCATCTGAGGTCCAACATAACACAGTTTAATCGGCACCCATGCTGATCTGCTGGATTAAATCTCCAAAGTGTGGATGAGACCTCCAAAATGTGTGAAGTAACCTCCAAAATGTATAAAGTACTCTCTCAGCACAAGTATTGTAAATAAACCTTTTCACACAAGCAGGTAAGAAAGAAGCTGTGAGGTCTCAGTACTTATTAGCATATTTCGCTGTCATGTCTATAGCCCCTGCAATTGCTGCTTGTGTTCTCATCTTGCTTTCACTGGCCAGTTCCTGGATGCCTGGGAAACCCACGGACCCAAAGTTAAAATGCAAAACCCATGTCAATATCGCTCTAATTTGTAATTCACAAATGTCAATTGACAACGCACTTCTCCCAACAGGGAGGTGTGCCCACAGCCTAACCTGCTGGAGTGAAATGCGGAAGTCGGTGCGTTGGACCCAGCTTCCCGATGCACTTGCCTTTATTGCCAGATTTAACCCCCCACCTGAACCCAACCACACGCGCTCCTCCAGGTTAATATTCCCCCTCTACTGTAAGGCAATTTGCAAACTGCTATTACACCACAGCCAGTTCAAACATCTGTAGCATTATTTTAGCTCATTGAGATCTCTAGTTCATCCTTATCCCTAGCTGTATGTGTTCTCTGTTCAGCTCTGTGTCATTCTCAGTCATTGTTGCAATACATATGCCCTGTATATTCGGCATTTTTTCCTTCTTTCTCTTTCAAAGAACTGTGTCATGTTTGATTACCACAAATTGTAAGCACCATGCAAAGCCCATTCAATAGGCTTCGCACCGAGCCTAAACTTACTCATGCTTATGCTGCTGACAGTTCTGGTAGACCTTGAATGGGTTAGTACCAATCACAATTTATCTGCGACCTCTGTCCTTTGGGCTCTCAGCTCACACCCTTGTCTTGCTGCTTTGCCCAATTCCTCAGGCAGAAAGCTGCTTTGTAAAATTGCTTTAGTGATGCTTTGGAATGTCTGACCTACCATTAAATAAGCAATTCAATTATCATCCTCAGCTGCATAATTCTGCATGAACTTTTCATGATTGACCTTTAACATGCCATTAAACATAAATTGGCTTTTATCTTAACTTTTTACAAACACTCGTTAGTCCATTTTTGGAGATGCAGGAATGCTGATAGTTTGCAAATATTTTGAACCTGTTCAGAAGATGTTCTTGTTATTTGTATTTGTAACTAGCATTTGTTAAAATAGCAAATTGGCTTTTGTTGGCTACATTTTTTGAGTGCACCACTTTAATGCTGTTCACTTTTACAGTTTAAACTCAGTGCTCAGGATTTACCCAAAGCCAGCTGGTCCTTTGTAAAATCAAATGCTAAGCAAAGATAACTTCACATATAGCTTGTATTGCGAATGCATTGAATTGTGTCCTGCAGTTTACAAAAAGATGACTTTTCTGCTTTGGCATAAAAGAAAGACTTGCATTTATATAACACCTTTCATGACCTAAGGATTCCCCAAAGTGCTTTGCACCTAATAAAGTTCTTTCTCGTTGAACTGTAGTCTCTGTTGTAATATACAAAATAGGTAGAAAGTCATGGCTGGGGTTACACAATTTCCTGTGATGAGCACCAAAATGGAAGATCTCTCGTACTGGGGGTAATTTTGACTTTGAGTGATAGTATAAAATGAGTAATATTGATTCAGCCACCTGTTACACATTTTGAAAATCAAGAGAGATGTAAACGGCTGGCTGAATCAATATTACTCATTTTATATTATCTCCCAAGATCAAAATTACCCACCTAGAGTTTTACAGTTGTACAAGTAATATTTAAGCAGCATCAAATTAGCCTTGTGTTTTAAGTGTGGTGAAGGCTGCAGTTCTTCTTTGCTGTCGGCGCTGAGATCTAGCTTCAGATATCAGTGGCTATTTTTTTTTATTTTTTTATTTCCAAAATATACTTTATTCATAAAAATCTGTAAAAATTACATTGCCAAACAGTTTCCAAACAGCACCAAAAAATACATTGCAAGGGAGATCAGTTTCCTTCAATACTGTCATGAGTTTCTTCCCAACCTTTCCGTTTCACAATTGTCATGTCAATTACAGTTTTACATTTACAGCAATTCAGAATATTAACGATACAGTTCGAGGGGTTTCCCATGGATCCAGCCCCTCAGTCCAGCTTGGTGGGGGAACCTTACACTGTGGTCTTTCCCCATTGAGCCTTTGCTGCGGCTGCCCCAAGCTTTAGTGCGTCCCTCAGCACGTAGTCCTGGACCTTGGAATGTGCCAGTCTGCAACATTCGGTGGTGGACAACTCTTTGCGCTGGAAGACCAGCAAGTTTCGGGCAGACCAAAGGGCGTCTTTCACCGAATTGATAGCCCTCCAGCAGCAGTTGATGTTTGTCTCGGTGTGCGTCCCTGGGAACAGCCCGTAGAGCACAGACTCCTGTGTTACAGAGCTGCTTGGGATGAACCTTGACAAAAACCACTGCATCTCTTTCCACACCTGCTTTGCAAAGGCACATTCCAGGAGGAGGTGGGCGACCGTCTCTTCCCCACCACAGCCAACGCGGGGGCACTGTGCGGAGGGGGCGAGACTTCGGGTGTGCATGAAGGATCTGACGGGGAGGGCCCTTCTCACCACCAGCCAAGCTACGTCTTGGTGCTTGTTTGAAAGTTCTGGTGATGAGGCATTCCGCCAAATGACTTTGACGGTCTGCTCGGGGAACCATCCGACAGGATCCACCGTTTCCTTTTCCCGTAGGGCCTTGAGGACATTCCGTGCTGACCACTGCCTGATGGACCGGTGGTCAAAGGTGTTTTTCCGCAGAAACTGCTCCACGAAGGATAGGTGGTACGGCGCCTCCCAACTGCACGGTGCGTTCCGCGGCAATGTGACCAGGCCCATCCTTCGCAACACCGGGGACAGATAGAACCTCAGCACGTAGTGACACTTGGAGTTTGCGTACTGGGGATCGACACATAGCTTGATGCAGCCGCACACGAAGGTGGTCATCAGGATGAGGGCCACGTTGGGTACATTTTTCCCGCCCATGTCCAGAGATTTGAACATCGTGTCCCTCCAGTGGCTATGTCTGTTGGCAATTATTCACACTGTGTGAATTAGAAATTTATATTATACGAACATTCATAGGCTTAGATTAACATAGTCACCTCTTAGTAATACTGCTTTTTCTGACAATATCTGGCACATGTTAACCTGTGAATCATTCTTTCTGGGTCAACTGAACAATGCTTTATCCATCCATGAATATGACCTATTTCAGTCAGATTATGGCACAGATTGTAGTGTAATTGCTCTATATTACAAGTTCAATCTGGCAAACTCTAATAGTTAAGACTCTAATTAATACATCAAAAGCCTTTCAGACAGGAGAGGAAGATGAAATTCCTTCTACTGAGAGTTTACCCTGTTCCATCACCTGACTTTTCAGATGTTATCAACACAATTCATTCATCTGTCTCTAGCCCACCACTTCCCTGGTCACTATGTTATGATCCTGTAGTTTTTTTATGGGGAAAATGCGGTGTGCCTTTAAGGCTGGAAAAGGAGCAGTACTGCTTTAAGGCAGCAAGCTCCAGAAACTGAGTCAAGGAATTCCTTCTCGTTGCCCCAGAATACAGCCACTCAGAGACTGTGATTCAAAGACTGCATTCTGGTTGCCCGGGATACAGCCACTCAGTGACTGAGGATCGAGAGATACTTTGTTGTCAATTGACATTTGAAACTAGTTGAAAAACTGGTTTTTGAGACACAGTTAACAGATACACACAGAGACTGTCTGCCAGCATATATTGAAGGAAAAGAGAGCTCTCTCTTGGTTTATTTAAATCCTACTTATTGTACTCTCGGAATTCTGATGTCAAGTCAAATTAATTTCTTAAAAGAAAATAACCAATTCCTTTAACTACTGAACTGTAATTGTTGGAAATTCATCCCTGGAAAAGAAGAACATCAATTCAGCAGCTGAACTAGATTACAGACTGTTCTACTGTTGAACAACTTTTTTCCCCCCATCGGATGGCTGTGAGGACTTCAAGTAGCCATGGACAATTCCACATTGGAAGATTTCACTTCGGCAGGAGCATAAATATGCAAGGACACTAATGTTTTCTATTTTAAATTTGTTTATATCTTAGTAGAGTTTAAAAATTTAGTTTTTCTAATTATACAGTTAATTTGTTGATCTAAAGACACCTGGTTTAGTTAGCCTCATTCGGGGGTTAATAAATGGTACAATTTGGCTGGGTCTTTCTTTAATTTGGAAAGTTTAAAATTATATGTTAGGCGATCTATGGAGGGATGGGACTGAATCAACAGTGCGTTTCTCCCACCACAATCAGAATCGTATATTTTGATTGGGGGTTTTGACCTCAGCAGTCGGTCGTAACAACTAAGTGACATGAATGACCAACACAACAGATATAGAAAAACATCATGAATGGCCTGATGGCCGGGTTGTTGTGTTATTCACATGTTGCTAAAAGCCTCATTCATTTGGCTTGCTCTTCAACTACAGATACTGGCCTGGATTTTCCTCCTGACTCCCACCTGTTCTGAGGCAATAAACAGTGTATAAAAGAGGTCTCAAAAGGGTACTGCCTCAAAGTTGTTGCAATAAATCTGCACTCAATGACTCTCACAAAAAAGTACCAAACTTCTTAAATGCCAACCCACCTGGAGTCCAATCTATTTCATGTAAATAAATCAAGGGTTCGTGGCTGAACCATCTGACCTAATTCCCCAAACTTCCACCCAAAACCCATCCCAAATAATTGCCATCACTATATAAGTGGCTGAGGGAGCTGCAGGAAATTTTTCCTGCAGAGCTATCACATTATATGAGGGTACTGAAAGTTGATGTTACTTTTCTGCTTATCGATCTTTCTAGTACTTGAGAGGTTCAGTCAGAACTTTTGCTGCTATTTTCATTCAGCTCTGCTTGAAGTGCTGCTGTGCACTGGGGCATGGATTTCCAGCTGTGAATTCCTCTACTTGTCTGCTACAAAGAGGAGCAGGATGAAGACTAGATTAGAAGCTCAGCTAGGAGTTACAGAATGAATCTCTGCCCTATGTATTCATATCCATTCACTCGGGTTTACAGATCAAAACAGTTTTACTTAGACTTCACTGACCATCAGCTCCTCAGAAGGTTGTGCTATTCCTAGCAGCTTTTTGGGGAAACATGTCAACTACAGACTGACAACATGCACCCCACTTCCACCATGCGAACAGTATTGTCTGTAACATGCAATGTTATCAATGCCCTGAATTTTGTTGTATCTGCATCCTTCCAGGGATCAGTAAGTGACCTTTGTCTCATTAACCAGGCAACTGCTCACTATTGAATCAAAAAGGTGTCTGATGCTGTATTCAGTATTCTAATCTGGAAAACCAGGCAGTGAAGGATAGAAATAAAAACCGAAAGTGTTGGAAATACTCAGCAGGTCAGGCAGCATCTGTGGAGAGAGAAGCAGAGTTAACCTTTCAGGTCTGTGACCTTTCATCAGAACTTTGAAGGATAAAGATTTAGCCAATCTTTACACAATTTTATAAGTTTTTACTCACAGAGCATGCACCTCCTAACCCTCACCCCAGTTTCAGTCTGTTCTTACTTATCGGAGCACAAGTGAATCCCTAGTTAATGCCCACCACCTGCATACAATTAATATACAATTAACATTCAGGAGGACTTCACAATTCAGCATTACTAATGGAAGCAGGCAAAAAAAGAAAAGCTATCCAGAGGAACTGACAGGATGCTTGTGGCACTCAAATCCCTATATGACAACTCTCTATTTTTTATGAATTGGGAAGGCTTTCATTCATTCATTTCCAGCTAGTGTATAATGCTTAACATTTTATCCTGTACATCGTTCATAGATAGCCTGAAAGCTGCCATGATGCTTTTATCATGTGACAATCTATCATGCTAGTCCACATAAGTTGAGCCGTGTATCAAGATTGGTAACCAGTGTTGTTCTATATAATCATGGCTGATGACTCTAGTAAGGCTTTCACAGACAGTGGGAGGTGGGTTCAGGGAGGGGGTGGTGCCGTAAGTGCAACAGATACAATGAGGCCTATCCCACTCTCAGAATTTTCATCAAGCAGACCAAAGAAAGTGATTGCACACCTGCCTCCCTTCCTCCACAATCTCGCAAAGTCACTCATTGTTAAAGTTTTCTGTCAATTTCCTTCACAAGACACAAGTCTACATTTCATCTGCCATTAGCCAAACCTTGAAAAAGAGAAAACAGAATTGAACTTTAAGCACTATTTGAACAAAGTTACAGAATAAAATATTTTTGAAAATGTGCCAAAGATTCCACATCACCCCCATGTAAAACTACTTCTGAACATGATTTGGATCATTTTAACCTAACTGGCTGGGTGGGAAGTCCACTGGTTTGGGTAGAATTCTGGTTTTATGTCCCATGCAATATCGCTCTCCATTGACTTCAATGCAGACTAAAATCAGGTGGGCTGTCAAACCAATATTAAACCCAATCCCATCAGCTTCCCGAAAGGTGTGTTAGCTTAAAATTACCACTGTATCTACCTTATGCGTCAGCTAACTTATTTGCTCATGTCTTAATTAAGTACTCTAATGAAGTGCACTCTGACTGAGATGAGGTGAGAGGGATGGTTACCCTGGAGCCTTAGAGGTCTGAAGTAACTTTTGTCCCAGAGAACCAGCCGTCTCAGAGATACCTGCTTCCAGCATCCATTCTCTTGCTGTAGAAAGGGGTGCTCCCCCTTAACATAAGAACATAAGAAATAGGAGCAGGAGTAGGCCATTCAGCCCTTCGAACCCACTCCACCATTCTATGAGATCATAGCTGATCATCTACTTCAAGACCATTTTCCTGCACTATCCCCGTATCCCTTGATGTTTTTATTATGTAGAAATCTATGGATCTCAGTCTTGAACATACTCAATGACTAAGCAGCCACTGCCCTCTGGGGCAGAGATTTCCAAGGATTGACCACTCTCTGAGTGAAGAAATTCCTCCTCATCTCAGTCATAAACGACCTGCCCCTTATTCTGAGACTGTGCCCCCTGGTTCTGGACTCCCTAGCCAGAGGAAAATTCCTTCCTGCATCAATGCTGTTGAGCCCTGTAAGAATTTTGTATGTTTGAATGAGATCACTTCTCATTCTTCTACACTCCAGAGAATAAAGGCCCACTCCATTTAATCTTTCCTCACAGGACAATCCCTCCATCCCAGGAATTAGTTTGGTGAACCTTCATTGTACTCCCTCTGTGGCAAGTATATCTTACCTTATGTAAGGAGATCAAAACTGCACACAATACTCCAGGTGCGGTCTCACCAAGGCTCTATATAATTGCAGTAAGATATCTTTACTCCTATACTCAAATCCTCTTGTAATGAAAGCCAACATACCATTTGCCTTCTTGATTGCTTGCTGTACCTGCATGTTAGCTTTCAGTGACTCATGAACAAGGACACCCAAGTTCCTTTGAAATTCAACACTTCCCAGCCTCTCACCATTTAAGAAATACTTTGTATTTCGGTTTTTCCTACCAAAGTGGATAACCTCAAATTTGTCCACATTGTATTCCATCTGCCAAATTTTTGCTCACTCACTTAACTGCTCCAAATCCCTTGACGTGTCTTTGTATCCTCCTCACAACTCACACTTCCACCTAGTTTCGTGTCATCTGCAAATTTGGAGATATTACATTTAATCCCCACATCCAAATCATGGATATAGATTGTGAATAGCTGGGGCCCAAGCACTGATCCTTGCGGTACCTCACTAGTCACAACCTGCCAATCCGAAAATGACCCATTTATTCCTACTGTCCGATAACCAGTTCTCAATCCATGCCAGTATATTCCATCTCCCAATCCCATGTGCTCTAATTTTGTTTACTAACTTCTTGTGTGGGACCTTATTAAAAGATTGCTGAAAATCTAAATATACCACATCCACTGATTCCCCCTTATCTATTCTGCTAAATCTTCTTCTTCTTCTTTGGCCTCCTTGTCTCGAGAGATAATGGGTAAGCGCCTGGAGGTGGTCAGTGGTTTGTGGAGCAGTGCCTGGAGTGGCTATAAAATCCAATTCTAGAGTGACAGACTCATCCACAGGCGCTGCAGATAAAATTGATGTCGGAGCTGTTACACAGTTGGCTCTCGCCTTGCACTTCTGTCTTTTTTCCTGCCAACTGCTAAGTCTCTTCGACTCGCCATGCTTTAGCCCCGCCTTTATGGCTGTCCGCCAGCTCTGGCGATCACTGGCAACTGACTCCCACGACTTGTGATCAATGTCACAGGACTTCATGTCGCGTTTGCAGACGTCTTTAAAGCGGAGACATGGACGGCCGGTGGGTCTGATACCAGTGACGAGCTCGCTGTACAATGTGTCTTTTGGGATCCTGCCTTCTTCCATGCGGCTCACATGGCCAAGCCATCTCATGTGCCGCTGGCTCAGTAGGGTGCATATGCTGGGGATGTTGGCCGCCTCGAGGACTTCTGTGTTGGAGATACGGTCCTGCCACCTGATGCCAAGGATTCTCCGGAGGCAGCGAAAATGGAATGAATTAAGACGTTGCTCTTGGCTGACATACGTTGTCCAGGTCTCAAAAACCTCCAACAGGTTTGCCTGAAGCTCCTTCATGTGTCGGTATTGAAGGGAGGCCTTAAGGCAACAGCACAATGCCACTCTCCACAGAGACAACTGCGCCTGATATTTGCAGTCCACTGGTGTTAGGCACAGACTTAGAGGAGCTGCCAGTTGGTTTCATTACAGAATGGAATAGTCCCAACCATGTTTTGGGAGCACTCTGAAAATGTCCTGTTTAAAAAATTTATGGCAGCATCATTAAGCGTCACTCATAGCCACCAAGCTCCTCAGAAACTATTCCTGGTATCTTGCTGTAGAAATCTTCCAGGCTATCACAATTCTGTAGATCAATGATATGAGTGGAAACCATCTTCACTGCCTGCACCAGATTGATGCCCCTTAATCATATCCCTTTGACTAATTGGGTCCTTGAGATTTGGATCCCTTGGCTCCTCAACCAAGGGCAGTATCTTATTCCTCCTCCCTACCTGGATAAATGGAACTTACACTCTCAGGCCCTTATTCTTACTAGTACTCAGTGCTTCACCCCTTGACAACCTTTCCGACTTACTAGCCACTTCCTTCCACATGGATATCTATGTACTGGTGCAGTGCTTATGCAAATGAGATGCCACACATCACCGTCCTTTTGGAATACCTACTTTCAGTGCCCAGAAATATACCATTTCTGTCTCTCATGCCTTCTCCTGTGCTTCTATGAGATGTTCCCAGTGGCTTCAGGATGGGGGATGTTGGGTTTCTGTGTCCTAGTTAATGACTCCTGAGACGGTGGTGGCTTTTGACCACTGTGAGTATCGACCTACGAGGGCCCAATATCAGGCTGCTCCACTTCAGCGATTGCTGGGATACACGAATCAGAGAAGCCAATGTGAGGACGACAAAAGATTTTTTTTTTACTGATTTGTACTCCCAAAATGTTGAAAGGAGGAACAGTAAGATGTGCAGATGGGAGCAGGAAGTTACAAAGGGACATAGACAGACTAAGTGACTGAGCAAAACTATGGCAGATGGAGTTCAATGTGAGGAAATATGTGAGGTCGTACAATTCTGATACAAGAAAAACAAATCAGAATATTTTCTTAATGGTGAGTCACTATTTGCAGACATCACCAAATTGAGGGGACTAGTTAACACAGAGGAGGACTGCAACAAAATACAGGAAGACATTAATAAATTTTCAGAATATAATTATGGGCCAAATGGCCTCCTACTTTGTTGTAAATAATTCTATGACGCCATAACTCTATGACATTAATTAGCAAATGAACTTCAAAATAGATAATTGTGAGATAGTACATTTGGGTGGGAAGAATAAAGAGGTCACATGCACCTTAGAAAATAAATGTCTAAATGGATAAAGCAGCAGATGGATCTGTGGGTTCTAAAAGTAGTGACACAGGCTAATAAGGCCATTAAAAAAAACAAATAAAGCACTGGGGTTCCTCTCCAGAGGGATAGAGTTGAAAAGCAGAGAAGTTATGTTAAACTTGTATCGAACATTGGTTAGACTGTTTTTGGAGTACTGTGAGCAGTTCTGGCCTCCATATTATAAAAAGGATATAGAGGCATTGGAGAAGGTGCAAGCAAGATTTACAATAATACCTGAACTGAGAGGTTATACCTATCAGGAATGATTGAACAGGCTGGGGCTCTTTTCTTTAGAAAAGATATGACTGAGGGCAACCCAATAAGTTCTTTAAGATTGTGAAAGGGCTTGATAGGGTGGACATAAACATGTTTCTACTTGCAGGGGAGACCAGAATTAGGGGCCATAAATATAAGATGGTCACTAATAAATCCAATGGGGAATTCAGGAGAAATATCTTTGCCCACAGAGTGGTTAGAATGTAGAACTCACTACCACAAGGAGTAGTTGAGGCAACTAGCATAGATGTATTTAACGGGAAGCGAGATAAACACATGAGGGAGAAAGGAATAGAAGGATATGTTGATGGGGTTTGATGAAGAAGGGTGGGCAGAGGCTTATGTTGAGCATAAACATAGGCATGGACCTGTTAGGCCAAATGTCCTGTCTCTGTGCTGTAAATGCTCGGTAATGTAAGAGACCAGAAACTGTGGAGGAGTGAAGGGGTTTGAGGTTGTGTACACATATCAATTAAATTTAGTGCACAGGTGCAAAAAGTAATCAAAAATGCTATTGGAATGCTGGTCTTTATCTCCAGAGTGTTGAAATCAAAGGGGCAAAAGTTATGCTTCAGTTGTACAGACCTTTGGTCAGATCCCATCTGGAGTAATGCATTCAGGTCTCAGCACCACACATCAGGAAGGATACATGGGCCTCAGAAGTGGTGCAATGTAGATTTACCAAAATGATACCCAGGCTTAGAGTTAACTTATGAGCATCAGTTGTATAAATTTGGCTTATATTCCCTTGAGTTGAGAAATGATCTAATTGAGGTATATACATTGGTAAAAGGATTTGATAGATTGGAGACAGAGTAATTATTTCCTCTGGTAGGGATATCGAGAAGAAGGGACATAATCATGAAATTAGAGCTAGGCCATTCAGAAATGACATCAAGATGTATCTTTCACACAAAGGGTAATGGAAATGTGGGAGTCTCTCCCCCAAAAGGCTATGGATGCTGGATCGATTGAAATTTCAGGGCTGAGTTCAACATTTTTTTATCAGGTAAAAGCTTCAAGGCATGAGGATTAAAGTTGGTTAAATGAATTGAAATACAGATCAGCCATGACCTAATTAATGACAGGACAGTCTTGAATGGTTAAATGTCCTTCTCCTATTCCTATGTGGAAAAGGTATAGATTAGGTAAAGATTACACCAAAATGTAACTGTTCATGAATTTCCAGTAAAGTTGTGACAAATAGTAAAATGTAAGATAAACATTAATACTGATTGCATTAATGTACCTCTAAGATGGGTAACAACGACTGAAGAAGGAATTGAACCCAAAGGTTTGAGATAGAGACAGCTACAGGAAAGATGGGAGTATCCTCATCCAGAGGAGCTTCCTCAGTAGCAGCAGATCTCACCAGATGTCAACAGATCTGCTTCCTGGTCTGAATGGATTTCTTTCCTGGTATAAGAGACAAAATTGAATAGGATGTGGATATTAATAAGGCAAGGTTAAGACAAAACAGGCAATTCCTGTCCAAAATATTTTCAGAGGTAAGGTGGTGGTTTCTTATGTCATTTTATTTCACAGAAAAAGTGATCATAAATTATTTCAACAACTAATTATCAAACTCAATTTCTTTTACTGTACAATGGCCAATAACCCATCAATTCTGTACTGGGATGCCACAACATAAACTAATATGATAATCATTATCATAAAACAAAGATTCCTCTGAAAAAAAGTTATTCAGCAGGTCAGTTTGGAAATGTGACTATTTAGTAATAGTTAAAATGATAAGTAGGTCCAGTGCCAGTTTAGTAATCTGGTAAACACTGTGGTTAAACTAGAAATAGGTAAGTAAGAGGAACTCATGCAATCAAAAGAGTGGGATGAAACTGAGAATCAGATACCTGCCCAGAGTGCAAATTGAAATCTATAGAGATAAATGAATAGTTTGAATGGTAATTGAAACTTGAAACTTCGATAACGAAGAAGCTTTAAGGATGATTCAGAGAATACTGAGGTCAATAAAGAAAAAATGAAAGAAAAGAAAGAATGAAACTCATAGTTCTACCAATGAAGCAAGCTGAAACACATAGGGCTTGAGAAGATATATGTAGAAATTAAAGAACAGTTTTGCTGGGACGAAAGTTGGGGACCAACAAAGAATTATTTGGCTAGGACTGATAGATTTAAGCTGTTCGTGGGATCTGTACTATCTCCAAGATGTGGTCAATGGCTTCTATAAAAGTCACAATTAACAGACTAGTGAACCGAGAGAAGCTCGGAAATTAGAATTGAGTCAGCAGTTGATTTAGGCAGACCTAAGAGGTCTGCCACTAAGCAAGTTTTCTTTGGGAGAGAAATTCATTCACGTAGTGCCACTATGCAGTGCTCTGAGATGCTACCTGTGCAGCCCGTGGAGGCGTTCTTCAATCATATCAGTGGAGAATGCTGCATGGACTGCAGTTAGTGGCTCACAGCACTGCCTGTCCCCGAGGAATTGACATCGTCTACATAGTGCTGCTAGAAAGCAGTGCAACATGAACACTTTTTACCCCCTTTTCCTGTAACCATCCTGTAGAAAAGCAGATTTCAAACACTGGGCCAAATTTTGCTGTGAATGGTAAAAGAGTGGCCCCAGTCTTTTGTTAAACTTACACTTTCCCATAGATTTTCCAGGGGGGTTTGCAGGGCAAGTTGCTATCAGTCAAACATCCAAACAGTGCAGCACCATCTATAGGGCATCTGGGACTTGTGCGAATAGGCCAAGCAACTCAGTGTCTCCTTAACCAATCAAATTGAAGAATCATTAATGAACAGTGCAGAATCTGAACAGGAAGTGCCAGTTTGGATGTTTAAATTAAAGGATGAAGGAAAATATAAGGATAAATTTCCTGGACCCATGGAGACAGTTTGGAGGCAGGACCAGGAGGAAAATTAGAGAATCCCGCCTCTGAACGAACTTGCCAGATGCGGGATCTGACCGGCACTAGCTACCCATTGCTGCAAGGCGGGTAGCTAATTAGGCACAATTAAGACTGCACTTGGGATCAATTTGGTGATGCCATCAGGAACATCCTGATGGCAGATGGGCCCCCTGCTGGAGCCAAAACCAGGCTCTTGCCTGGATGCGGCCTCCTGTCAGCAGGGTGGGGGGGGGGGGTGCTAACGAGACTTCCTTTAAAACCCCCTCCCACCACTGGAATGGTGGGGGGGATGGTGACAGAGGGACACAGCTGTGGCCACAGGCCATCCTTTCCTCTCCTCACAGGTAGCTTGGCAGCTGTGGCAATAATTACTTCTTACTTTTATAACTCCTCATAGGACGGCACCATTTTAAGGCACCCTTGCGTTCTCCTACCTACATTGGCAGTCCCTACCTCTGTTGGTGGAACAGCCAGCTGGACATCGCTACAGGCCCACCTATCGGACCTGCTGGTTCCCAAGGGCTACCGAGGCAGCTTCCTAATTGGCCGCCTCTGGAAAGATTGCGATTGATATCCCACCGCTGCCACCTTCAGGTTCCCAACCTGGAATTGAGCCCAACGGCAGGGCCCCAACAATCTTGGCAAAATCCAGTCCTACGTTTCAGTGCCATACAGGTTGCTGGCAGTAACTAAAACTTACTATTGCTATCAAAAGAGTACTTAGACTGGAATGAACAAGTTCTAACTTATTGTGATGAATTTAGTTTGTATCTAAGAAGTCAGGACAAGAACCTCACACCATGAAAGTGGAGTCAGACAGCGAGATGCCGTTTTCACGCAACTTATGGAGAGGCAGTGCATCTGATACAGGAACTTCCTGATTTTCACATTTAACTGCGCGTGTGCTCACTGGAAGTTGATGTCTAATTTCCGTTTACGTAACTGTAAGTGCTGTTAGTCTCATCATTATTTTCACAGCAAAATCTGGCTCAATTTCTGCAGGCACATAATACTATAGAATAACAATACAAGGAAATTCTTGTCAAGAAATTTGTTCAAGTCTACTGCAGTAAGTTGTTGGTACTTAAACTGAGACTGAATGGTTTCAATGAGGACTGGGACCAAACAATTATAAATAACAAACCTTAGCAGAAGGACAACAAGTCACAAATCTCAGGACCTCACAGCTTAACAAACAAACAAATTCATGGTTGGAAGGCTTCAAATGGGATGCTAGACTGTAAAACACCAGGAAATGCAAGGAACAGTTCTTCAACAGGATCTTTCTTTCAGCAAGTTATTTTGAGCCCGCCCCCCCCCTCGCACCATCTTCACCCCGCACCCCCTTCCCCTGCACCCCCCCCACTCCCTCCCTCTACCCCTCCCCCTTGCATCCCCTCCTCCCACCGGCACCATCCTACACCTGTGTAGGGGCCCCAACAACCCCACTGCCTTGTGGGCGTCTCGGGAGAGACCAAGGCTAAGGGAGTAAACCCTAACAGAAAATCCGGAGCGGAACCCCGTAGGCGGTCATGTGTCACCTTTGGCATGTTTCCGGCAGTTCCTGCAGCCATACTGGTGCCAAACGTCGTGTCCTGCACTCCTTTGGACCCCACCAGAAAGGCCGAGAGGGGGGTTTTGACGACTGGGCAACTCTCAACCTCCATAAATTTGCCCAGGCATGCGCCATGGAGAGGTCACTCACTGACCACCTCCAGGCGCGTATCCATTGTCTCTCGAGATAAGGAGGCCCCAAAAGCAAAAGCAAAGCATATAGATATAGAAGAATGCAGACATGTATAACAACTTCTTTCCATGCAGTAGCTTGATGATCCTAGACTCAATTCCCTTAAATGTCTAATCCTGGAAAACAGACTTCCAGCCTTCTTTAGACAGTGTTACCTGTGGCTCAGTTGGTAGCTCTCTTGCCTCTAAGTTACAAGACTTTGGGTTCAAGTCCTACTCCAGAGCTTAAGCACAAAAATCAAGGTGACATTCCAGTATGGTACTGAAGGTGTGCTATGCTGTCAGAGGTGCTATCTTTCAGATGAGATATAAAACCAAAGCCTGTCTGCTTGCTTGGGTGGAAATAGGAGTAGGCCTGTTAGGTCTGCTCTGTCATTCAAACCAATCATGGCTGATCATCTACCTCTATGCCATTTCCCCCATATCCCTTGATGTCATTAATATCCAGGAACCTAGTGATTTCTGTCTTGAACATGCTCAATGATTGATCTTCCATGGCCCTCTGAGTAAAGAAATTTCTCCCCATCTCAGTCTTAATTGGCCTGCCCCTTATTCTTAGATTGTGTCCCCTGGTTCTAGACTCACCAGCTAGAGGAAACATCCTATCCACATCTACCCTGTTACGCCCTGTAAGAGTTTTGTAAGTCTCAATGAGATCACCTCTCATTCTTTGAAACTCTAGAGAATACAGGCCCAATTTTTGCAATCTCTCCTCATAAGACAATCCCACCATCCCAGGGATTAGCCTGGTGAATCTCTGCTGCACTCCCTCTATGAGAATTATATCCTTCCTTACATAAGGAGACCAAAACTATACACAATACTCCAGGTGCGGTCTCACCAAGGCTTTATACGATTGCAGCAAGACATCTTTACTCCTGTACATATATACCCTTGCAATGAAGGCCAACATACCATTTGCTTTCCGAATTGCTTGCTGCACCTGCATACTAGCTTTTAGTGACTCATAAACAAGGACACCCAGGTAGGTCCCTTTGGATATCAACACTTTCCAACTTCTCACCCTTTAAGAAATGCTCTGCCTTTCTGTTTGTTCTACCAAAGTGGATCACTTCACACTTATTCACATTTTATTCCATCTGCCATGTTCTTGCCCATTCACTTAGCCAGAACAAGTCCCCCTGAAGCCTCCTTTCATCCTCCTCACAACTTACATTCCCACCTAGTTTTGTATCATCAGCAAATTTGGAAATATTACATTTGGTCCCCACATCCAAATCATTTATATAGATTGTGAACAGCTATGGCCCAAGCACTGATCCTTGCCGTACCCCACTAGTAACAGCCTGGCATCCTGAGAATGATCCGTTTATTTCTACTCGCTGCTTTCTGTCTGTTAACTAATTCTCAATTCATAGCAGTATATTACCCCCAATCCCATGTGCTCTAATTTTGTTCACTAACCTCCTGAGTGGGACTTTATCAAAAGCCTTCTGAAAATCCAAATACACCACATCCACTGGCTCTCCTTTATCTATGCTACAAGTAACATCCTCAAAAAACACCAATAGGTTTGTCAAACATGATTTCCCTTTCATAAATCCATGTTGACTTTGCCCAATCATATTATTATTTTCCAAGTGTCCAGTTTTCACATCCTTTATAATAGATTCGAACATTTACCTATTACTGACATCAAACTAACAGGTCTGTAGTTCTCTGTTTTCTCTCTCACTCCCTTCTTAAATAGTGGGGTTACATTTGCTACCTTCCAGTCTGCAGGAACCCTTCCAGAATCTATAGAATTTTGAAAGATAACCACCACTATCTCTATAGCCATCTCCTTCAATACTCCGGGATGTAGCTCATCTGATTCAGGGGATTTATCAGCTTTCAATTCAGTTAATTTTTTGAGTACTACCTCTTTATTAATACTAATTTCTCTCAGTTCCTCATTTTTACAAGTCCCTTGGTTCCCTAATATTTCGGGGACATTTTCTGTATCATCTTCTGTTAAGACAGACACAAAGTAATTGTTTAGTCTCGCCGTCATTTCCCTATTCTCCACCACAAATTCTCCTGTCTCCACCTGTAATGGACCCACATTTGTCCTCACTAATCTTTTCCTTTTCACATACCTAAAGAAGCTTTTACAGTCCACCTTTATGTTTCGAGCTAGCTTGCATTCATATTCTCTTTTCCCTTTTTTTTATCAGTATATAAAAGATCCCATAGCGCTATTTCGAAGAGCAGCGGTATTATCCCTGGTGTCCTGGCCAATATTTATCCCTCAATTAACATCATGAAAAACAGATTATCTGGCCATTATTATGTTGTTGTTTGGGGGAGTTTGCTGTGCTCATACAGGCTGCAGCATTATAACAGTGATTACATTTCAAAAAGTATTTCATTGGCTGTGAAGTGCTTTGAGACATCTAGTAGGCATAAAAGGCAGGTCTTCCTTTCATATACACATCCTGATGAATTTGGGTCGAGGAAATGGATGAAGGCAGAAATAAAAGAGAATGTAATGCATGTTGGAAACCAACCATGGTTTTGCCCCCTGATACAGTTGTGTGAAAGACATTTGGAATTTCACGTTTTTTCATGACAGGTAATTTTAGGTAGTGTGGTAGAAGGGATGTACAGTTCTACACAGAAGTGACAAAATCACCATAGGTCTAAGTATTCTCCACAACTGGGTCATGAGGTTGATCAGACAGAATCTGACTGATAACATATTTATAACATAAGCAAACAAGAAGGGAGAATTACAAATAAGCCAATGGCTGTTACTATCTAAAATATATTGACTGGAGTACAAAAATAAGACCTTACTCCTTTCCTGGCCTGGCTTCTCTTCTGTCATAACTCCTGTTATCTCTGAAGTAAACAAGAAATTATAGAAACCCCTCAGAATGTTGGTGAATCAAGGGAAGGTTGAACAGAATGGATTTGAAACCCAAAGTTTGGACACGATAACAATAGAATGAGCTTGGGATTTCCATGGTAACAGACTGTTCTGTAACTTTATTTGAACATAAAGGGATGGATTTTAAGCAGCCCTTGATGTTGAGATCCGTGGCAAGGATTTTAAATATGGCTCCAGATGAGGCCCGCCACGAACCTCGACGGTGGCAGGGCCTGGCCCGATTCTCCCGGCAGCAGCGAGGCACCATGGCAGCTCCACCGCTGCTGGGCAATTGGACCACAATCAACATATGCAAATTAATTTAAATAATACATTCACATGTACTCACCCGTGATCTTGAGGGCCTGACGTGATCTTCGGCATGGTGGCCAGCACTCCCGCGCCTTCAGATCCCTGTCTGGAGAAACAAGGCGCAACACTGGTGGGGAGGGGGGAGCAGGTAAGTTTATCAGTGCGGGTGGGGGGGGGGAAACGGGGTCAAATAAATGTCATGGGTGTAGGGGATGGTTGTGCTTTAAACTTTGTGCAGTTTGGGGGTTGCGAAGGTTAGATGTTAAAGGTAAATGTTTTGAGGAGGAAGTGAAAATAATTACTGTCATTGTTATTGGGGGGGGGGGATGGTGGGAGAGGGACAAAAGAAATGCATTTATTTCATTTTATTGTATATGTGTATGTCTTTAAATATTTAAATGTCCTGGCAATGCTGACTGCCCTTTAAAAATGGCTGCTGCGCACAGGCAGCTGACATAGTTGCCAGGGACGCACAGCCTGCCCCTCCACGTGATTGGAGGCGATGGCCTGCCCCGGCTATTTAAATAAGCCATGTGCTTCAGATTGCAGCGGATCTTTGGCATGCAGCCCACACGGGCGGGCCGCCATTTTTGGTGCTCGATCGGCAGCGAGCTCATAAAATCCAGCACAAAGATGCAGATCATAGTAAAGGAATAAAACTGGTCTAAAGAACACAACTTTTGATCATCCAAAGACAATCACTAACTTGAAACACAAAAAATTTGTTACATTTTTGAACATGACAACATTGAGAAAGACGTAGTTAATATTTGGATAATCAGAAGGATGGTCATCAAATCATTAAAGGAATCTATGCTAAAGTATCAAATTCTGATTCACATGTTGAGGAGTTTGAGAATAAAGAAAGAAAAACTTGCATAGCCCCTTTCACAACCAGCAGACATTCCAAAGCACAATGAATTATTTTTGAAATGTAATCACTGTTGTAATGCAGAAAACATGGCAGCCAAATTGCACACAGCAAGCTCCCACAAACAGTAATGTGATAATGACCAGATAATCTGTTTTTGTGATGTTGATTGAGAGATAGATATTGGCCAGAACATTGGGGATAACCTCTCTGCTCTTCTTTGAAATAGTGCCATGGGATCTTTCACATCCACCTGAGAGAGCAGACGGGCCCTTGATTTAACGTCTTATCCAAAAGACAGCACCTCTAACAGTGCAGCACTCCCTTAATACTGAACTGGAGTGTCAACCTTGATTTTTGTCTTCAAGTTTTGGAATGGGACTTAAACTCACAACCTTCTGACTCAGAATACAAGAATGCTACCAACTAAGCCATGGATGACACTTGGGCACCTGAGTATTTTTCACAATGAGCTGAGCCACCCATTATATGACTCCGAAGTAGAAACAGGAATGTTTGGGTATCAATTGAATGTGTGGAATAATGGATGAAAGTGGTTTCTTTTAAAAGTTGAAATTCTTAACCCCTTCTTTATCCGCTCCAAGGTATATGGTGAACCATGACAGTTGGAAGGCAAAGCAGTGTACCCTTCCTAACAAATTAGAATGTGATAGTGTTACGACCGAGGCGGGAGGAATGCACTGTTAATTCAATCCCACTTCTCCACAGGTCACAGCATATCAATAAATTTTCCCACTTACTGAAACAGCCAGTTAGATACCCTATTTGTCCCCAGAATAAAGCACACCAACCCGGTTTCTTTAATAAACAACCAAATTATCCATTTATTATAAAACCAAGTCTTAACAAATAATGAAGTAAATATATATACGTGAATTGAAATATTAAAGCCCCATTTTTTTTTTATATTCTAGCCCTCACACATGCTTACATACATCCAAAAACCGGTTAACTGGCAAAAAAGAGATTTTTGTTTACAGCTGTTACAAAGGAATAGAAGGAATAAAAAAAAGCTTTTACTGAAAATATATGGGACTAAGTCCTTTGGTTTGACGAGGTGTCCCAAAGCCGAATAGCTGGCTGCCACTTGAAATTTTTCCAGGCAAGGTTGATGAACAGTCTGTTTAGGTAGACGTTCAAAGAAATTCAACTGCATAAGGCTTCACGTAGGTCTTCCATCAGGTGAGCAGCTACTAGTGTCAATTCTCACACACATTCGATACAAGGTAGATGCAAGGTTTCTGCAAATATTCGGGCTTTCTTAAAAATGCAGGAGGCAAGAGTACCACTTCATACAGGCTTTTTAATAGCAGGGATTCTTCAAAGAGAGCTAATAGCTTTCTTCTGAACTTCTGGTAGGTCTCTCACAAATTCCAATAGCCTGCTTTAGTCCAGACCACTGGCTTTTAACAGTTCAAAATGAAACTACTTTTCCAAGCAAGTCTCATGCTAATCATAAATTCTCTCTTGTCACAACAAAGGCTATCCCTTAAGTCAACCCCCTTGTGGGCGTACTTGATATCACCTGTTTTCCAGTTTTGCTTACTGGTCAAAATCAGGAACCTCTTGTTGACCTTTTTTTTTAAAGCATCCATAAAGTTCAGCTATTTCCAGATGTTTCAATGCCCATGAAATCTTTTTTCTTAGTTTTCAAAAATATAGATTCCCAAGTTTTACCACCAAAAATGGAAATTCAGTAACAATAGAGAAAAGTTAAACATCCTGGATAGAGAATCTCTATAGTATAATTTTTAAAAAATCTGATTCTAGATACCTAGCTGGAACCAAGAATATTGTCATCAAATTCACCAACTATTCAATTCCAACGTGATGTGGTGATCTGCTATACCAGACGTTCAAGATATTACTGTGTTCCAAAATTTCTTATTAATTTTCAAAAATAATTTTAACATCACTGCAGAACTTTCTATTTTGGTTGGAGTTTTTTTCTCCTGTTTGTGTTTCTTTACTTCTGCTGCTGACTCGCTGATTCTCCTGACATTTAACTCAACTGGCATGTTTGAAAATAAAATGTTTTAGGAAGAGGAAACAGTGTAAAAGCAAGCAGTAGGGTTTTCTGGATAACTCTAGTAACCTGTGTATACATGAAACCACGTATGCTTAACTGTTTCTATGCTTTTATCCTTGGTGCATTCAGGCTTGTGTAGAGCCAGTTCGAATGGAGAGGACACCATGGAGTGAGCTCGTAGGATATGGCAGCACTGAACTTAAAACCACCCTGTTTATCACTGCTGCCACGTCTACAATTTATCTGAAGTTTTGAGGGTTGCATTTGGTTACAATTCTATAAGTATCCAATTCCAAGTGTAAATGTGATATTGCAATATGTTACATCAAAGGTTCAAGGAGCTACCTTATGTCAAAATTGCTTAAGATCCAACTCCAAGGCACAGGGATCCACTGTGAAAAGCTCATGCACAAACATATTAATGTTTAAAATCTAATTAATACATTGTAAAATATATTTATGCCCAATCCAACCATTGTTTTAATTTAGGTTTAAATTTGGAAAATATGTTTAAATTTGAAATTGTAAGCAATGGTGATTTTTCAAAAATAATTACAATTTTCTCAATTTCTTCTGGATAGTAAAGCCTAGAAATTACTTTTGGTGATATTACTAGAAAAATTGCAGAACTGAGAGCAGGTGTTTACTCAGTACACTATGAGATCAAAGTGTTTGCTCCTTGCTGATTTAACATGGAAGTTTTGGATGTGTGTGTGTTTTATGTGCTCCCTTTCTCAGTCAAGTTCAGGGTGCCTATTAAAACAAAACAAAGGCTTAATTCCATTCCCTAGCAGAAACCTGGCCAAAACATTCATAGAATTAAATACACCCTTCTATTTTTATATTTCTAGTCCTCTCAAGTGTTTTAATCAGCAATAGTAAGTTACTGGAGATCATTGTCTATTTACAAAAGAGCTGCACACAATGCACTCATAAGTGGGAAACATTCACTTTGAAATCTGCCTTTCAGTGTGGATGAAAAGAACAATTTATTATGCAAGATCTAAAATATTCTAAGCATGTCCTGGACATTAATTTCTGTTAAGTTTTTTGGACTTGGAGATTTCTTTTAAAGCAGATTCAAATGTAAATATTGTAATCTGACAATTTTTGTTCTGTACTATATGTAGGAATCTTGATTTCAGCAAATTATTCTTGACAAGCAAGCTCTTCATTAGTGGTTCTTTGTTTCTCCATTAGCAATGTTTCCTTATTGGGATTCACTAAATGATTCAGTCAGCATCATGAGATTCTCAGTTATCAGCCCAACAATATGCCATGCATTTTCGTTAAGTGCTCAGCGAAATAATATGTCACTCTCTAAAGATAGCAGGACTGTAATACAACCTCCATAAATACAGTGTTTATTCTGCCAGACTCATTTAACTCTCTGAGAACTGTGGTGGTGGCACTGAAGCAAAGTAACAAATTTGCAATGTGTATGTTTATTTCAATAAATAAACTTGAAAGAAAGAAAGTGTTCTGTGATTTTGTACACCTCTTGTAATTGTGTTTTAAATTATACAAGATACAACCAAAGATTGTATGACCGAAATGACATGCATTCCATGGTCTGAAAAGATTCCTTACAATTCAGAGGGCTAAAGGAAATGGCACACTTGAATTTAGATCCAGATGCCAAAACCAATGTTATTCCTTCAAATTTAAACTGGGAATGTATGGTATAATATGTATCTGACCCACAATTGGAATGATCACATTAAGCTCAACATTCCTGTTCTTATTCTGACACTGTACCAATTAAACTATAGGGATATGTGGCCTACAAATGTACAATTCCAACTAAAGTGATTGTGTTGGTATTAACAAAAGGCCAAATGCCAATCCAAGTGTATCTATAATGAAGATCTTTTAAATGCTTCTCAAGCAGCTAATGAACCACATAACCAGTGTTAGTGTCAAAGTTCATTAATGCATCTGTGGAGTGCACAATACTTATGGACAATGGCAAATTGGGCTTTTCTTATTTGTGGTTCAGCCAGCGAGGTCCTGCACATGCTGATAACTTCTGTAATGGGTAACTGCCCCAAATCATGCTGAGGTAGTGATCATATGTCAGTTAATGAGAGTTTCAAATGCTTGGAAATCTAGATGAAATAGCTGAAATTAATATTTCTCAGAAATATATTCAGAAATGTAAAGCATGAATATTTATTGTGAAATAACAGCACAGGACATAAATGAACATGAAGGGAAGAAATAGTTGTGAAGTATATGAAAAATATATTGTCGCAACACAAAAGCTGTACCAAGCAAGTAGCAAGTAATGTTTTTGAAGTGAAATGAAGAAGGTTAATGTATTACATTAAAAATGGAAAAGAGAATCGGAGTAATTTTCCATGGGCTAAACCACATTACCACAACCGCAAGTGCTCTTACGTTAAAAACAAATGTTACATGTATCAAGGCAAAGAATAGAATAGATTGTGCACCTTCATCATCGTTCCATGAGAGGAAGCGACAGTGGATTTATTCAGGAGGGTGTTTGTGGAAAGTGTTGGGTCTGTCTGTGTTGGGCTTAGTGCTCAGCACTACTATTGCCATATTTACCAGTCATTCTATGTTGAAAAACAACACCATGCATTTATACAACCCCTGTATTATAATAAAGCATCCCAAGGTGCTTCACACAAGTGTGATCAGATAAAAAGTGACACTAAGTCAAAGAAGGGGATTTTATTACACAAATGAATTACAGTGCACAAAATGTCAATACAGTACACCAATGGATAAGTATTAATGGTGTGGCACACATTACTGCAGCTTGCATTTATACAGCATATACATCTACAAGTTATGCCAAAATACTTTACAGAGAAGTAGTAAGAGGTACAGGCATGAGTCAAATGTGAAAATTTAAGAGAGGTGATAGAAGCTGGAGTTTTGGAGGACCAAAGAGTACAGTAAGAGTTTTAGGACTGGAGGAGCCTGAAGACATAGAAAGGTGAAAGAGTGTGGAGGAATTTGAAGATGAAGCCAAAGATTCATAACTTTGACAATGGGCCACATCTGACATACCCATGGTCTATACTGGCATGCCCTATGAATATTTCTCCTTGGGTATGGATGAGAGGGAACATCTATGCACCCAAAGATGTTTCCCCTCATAAATGTATTATCTTTGTCTGATTCACATTGCATAGATGTATATCAGGCAGTAACGTAAGGAATGATTTTTAATCTTGCCTTTCTGGCAAGAAGCCTCACCCACAGAGGTGCATGATTTTCCAACCATTTAACTTAAGCATTTAATTACAGTTAATGAGCCTTTTAAGTTAAAATGTTCAATTTTCTGCCATACACTTCCGGGGGGGGGGGGGGGGGGTGGGGGGGGGGTGATGTTACCTGCCAACAGAAAGAAGTCAGAAAATTACTCCTTAAAAGTGTCATTTTTGAAGTGACAGCTTCCAGGCTTGTGGTTTTACTATTCATAATTATCACTTTTTGCAATCCAGGTATGTACACTGTAGGGCCCTATTAAACAACGTTGTTCCAGCTGCTTTTAAGAAACCCATGACTGTCATGCATGCACAAGCAAGTTCTGATGCTGGTTTAAAATACACACTGGAACATATAGTTGCCAACTTTGCTGGCACAGTGAGCCAGGAATTCACAAATAACAGGATGTAGCAGTGTAACCCGAGGGGAAAAAAATCCCCTCAGCTTCTTAACATTCTTCACATACCCATCTTTCAGTAATGTGCTTGGAAGATATTGTGGGAAGAACAATGAGCCTTTTTTGTTAACTGTAACCTTCCAAAAAAGAAGAGCAATCTGAAACCAATATTACATATTTAATAATAAATTGTTCAAAATTTGCTCTCTTTCTCATTAGTTTAAAACAAAAAGAATGGGCCATATTTAATTTGCTTATTCAGAGGCAAAATCTCCAGCATTGGAACGTTGATGACATGGAAGCAGTATACTATTTTTCAAAGAGTAAGTAGGGTAAATTTCTAAACATTCTTAAGTCCTGAATCCTATACGGGCTGACAATTAATCATAAAAGTGGCAACTTTTAAACTCCATAACAAGTTATAGCCCTGCATCACTGAATGCTATTCTCACAGTCTGCTAAGTCGTACAGTATTGGTTGTGTTTTCAAAGTGATGATAATGTGGTGTTGCATTCAGACTAGTTTCAGGACACTTCAGCAGCAAGATCATTGCTTAATTTATTGTCCCTCCTGTTCTCCTATCACCCTTGATTTTCACAAAAATTTGGCAGAACTAGCTGCCTCCTTCATCAAGTTTATCAAAGCACTAATTTCACTGCCTGAGGATGTATTGGAGGTAACAAATGAATTCTGCTGTACTAACATACTATCTTCTGTCTAATCAATACAGAACAGTGCACAATTTGTGCTTTTGCGTTCAAATGCCTGCTCAGCACATACTCGTTGCAACCTTGCTGGTCCATTGGAGTGTGAATTTCTCAATTGAGGCCTTTGTTACAATTAGGTGAGGAGAGGGTAAAGGGCTCTCCTCTTTTCCCTCTCCTTGTTTGACCACAACAGGTTTATTTCTTTTTTAAGTGGATATACTTGCCAATTCAGTGACTGTTTACCTGTTTACGTGCCATGATCATAAAACAGAGTCAATGGGACAGGTTTTCTTGAGTTTAACAAATAAAGAGGCTAGCTTTATTGTACTTAAACTGATCTAAGTAAAATAATAAAATACGCTCCAACTTTCTCACACACACACACACAAATAGGTTACAGAGTGGGGAAGGATAGATTGGTTGAATTAGAGTCCAGAGAAACAAAAGGGATATACAGCCTCAGAAGGTTGGTGACTCAATTGGCTTCAGGCTGAATTTGGTGATCCTTTGGCTTCTGGTTTGAAGATATGGAAGGCTGATTCAGTGGTTCTCTGGGAGGCAGAAATGCGGCTGATTTCCTTCAAAGGCGTCTGTTCTTTTCGGACTTCCTCAAAACTCTCGAGCTCCAACCTCAGGCTTAAGTAATTAAGCACAGTGAACATCAATTGGTGAACAGACTAACACAACAAACACAGATCAATTGAACTACAGTCTGCAAAAGGGGATATGCCTTGGTAGTTACAGTCAGAAGGCTGAGTTTGAAGCTTGCAAGTTTGGAGTGATTGTCTCCACCAGTTTAATATTCAGGTTTCCAGGTAGTGGATTAAAAAATCATCACTCAACATAACACGTTTTTGTGACACCTTGGAGAAGTGGGCTCAAATTTTTCATGCACAGGTTTGGAACCACTGTGACCCCTGATTAAAAAATATAATGGATCACTCACACAAAGTAATTCGAAAGAAGAGTTATTGGAGAAATATACCAGATCTGGATATTACATTTG